>NC_081313.1:134369979-134673009 GCF_026419965.1 Kogia breviceps | reverse complement strand
AATCCTACAAAACAAGGAACTGTGGAGATCCAAATCATCAGGGAAACATAATTAAAGAGATGTAATTTAGATATGTAGAGTTTGTTTTAGATAAATAATAAATTATTTTGTAGTAGAAGTATGTCCCATGCAATGTTTCTTTTATTTTAATATATGTAGTTGATTCTCGTTATATGCAGGAATTAGGTTTTATAAAGTTGCTGAAAACACTGAATTGGTGAATAGTTACTCATCACTCCTAGGAGAAATAAGGTTGGGTTTCTGTGAGCCTCTGGTTCACAATACTTTCATCAGCCAATCAGCCAATAATTTTTGAAATGCGGTTTTCTGTTTAAAAATACCTTATCTAATATACCTTTTTGATTCATTAACATTCACCTCATGACCAAAAGCACTATTACTCATTTCTGAATGAAGCTTATCTAACATTCATATGTTCTCCATAAGGTGCATGATAATTTTCTTGCTTTTAGAAACACTACATAACACTTCAGCACTACACTTAGGGGCCATTTTAAACAGTGAAGTCACCAAGAAAAAGCACAAAAATGTACTATTAAATAGACTGTGAAAAAGGCACTTCTTTACAGTACGAGAACTGGAAAAGAAGGCAGAGCATTGCCTTGCTTGACTTCAGTTGGGAATGTACACATTGAGAAATTTTTTGCCGCTCTGTTCATGCCCATGAATGAGCATGAAGGCACTATGAGTATTGATTTGGGGGGTTACAAATAAATTTTAATGAGTAGCTGAATCCACCAATAATGAGGATTGGTTATATATAAGTATTTATTGGTATGGACCTATTTCCACAATACATTGAGAAGAAAAGTTACAACATGAAACCTAACTAAAACTTTGGAAGCATTCCCTTTACAAACAGGAATAAAGCAAGGCTGTCCCTTATCGTTGCTTCTAAGAGAGAGAAGGTGGTGAAACAGAATAAAGAACATAACCCTTTGGGTCCAGGAAGAAACTCTCACTGGTGGTGAATTGGGATGAGGTTCAGATGGAGGTGAAACATCGGCTTATGCAATAGCTGGAGAGACTTGAATAGTATGGGGACAATTGCAGTTGTAAGAGTTATTGAGTTGTTTGCCTTTGGTCAGTTGTTTTAAAAGCTCTGAAAAAGGAAACTGAGAAGATTAGGTCAGCCAGCTGTCAACTTAAGGCACACTATTGAGTCAGCTGTCTCCTGTAGCCACAGGGAAGACTGTGTTGAAAATTAGACCCAGGGCAACAAAGCTACAAAGTAAACTGAGTGCATAGCCTAAATGGTCTCCTATGCTAAAGTTCAGAACTCTGAGAAGCACATCTCTAGTGTATTTAATATATTGTCCTTCCAATCTACTTTCAAACCTTTATTTAAATATATATGTATCCTCAAAAACATGTGGTATAGTTGCAGTTTTTAAACATCTGCCTAAATGATATTGTGTTATAAATCACATTTTCTTCTTCATTCAGCGTTAAGTTTTTAGGTCTATTTATATTGCTATATGTAAATTTAGTTCATTGCTTTTAACTAATGTGTAGTATATACCATTTTACTTATATCCATTCCCCTAGTTGAGTCCTAAGGAGATGAAAGCCAGTAAGAAATTATCTGTGATAAGAAATGATTGGGACCTTCAGAATTGTGAATTCTGATACAAAATTTAAGTTCTTTTTGTTTCTGTGCTGTACCCACCCTCTGGTATTCTCAAAATTTTAAGCCTATTCCTCATAAATGCTACATAGTCTTTGGAGAATCAAGGGGAAGAAGTCTGTGTCAATACTTGGTACAAAATGTTATGAAGCAAGGACAGCAACTGCAGATGAGATGTTATAAGGGAACTGAGGGATAGAGCCAGGAATGGGAATTTAGATTGAGAGGTGACAGGAAGCCACCAGAGAAGTTAACACCTCTATAGAAATCATCAGAATACTCTGAAGGATACTGTACTTCTTACAATTACATGAAATAGGAATTTGATATTTATACATTAAAATAAAAGGTAACCCCAGAAGATTTGGAGACAAATATATATTACATGTTTTCATATGCTTATGTAGGATTCTACAATATTCATAGGAAATTTAGAACTTAGGTATTTACTTAGGTAAATATATTTTCCCTTCAGTGGTTTCACTGGATGGTTGATAGTTGAGACTATTGGTAGCAGGTGTTGAGAAACTAATTTTTTTTTTTTCTTTTTTGTGGTACGCGGGCCTCTCACTGCTGTGGCCTCTCCCGTTGCGGAGCACAGGCTCCGGACGCGCAGGCTCAGTGGCCATGGCTCACGGGCCCAGCCGCTCCGCGGCATGTGGGATCTTCCCGGACCGTGGCACGAACCCGCGTCCCCTACATCGGCAGGCAGACTCCCAACCACTGCGCCACCAGGGAAGCCCGAGAAACTAATTTATTAACCTAGTTCCAAAGCCCTTTCATTAGAGGTAGTGAAAATTGACAAGGAGATTGGAAAGATCAGCCTATCCTATTCCCAACAGAATTAAATCACTCCTGGCACCCCTCTACTCCCCACCTTTGATACACTGCACTGTGTATCAGGGAATGTTTCTGGCACTGTTTGCTGACTAGATCCTCCTTCATGGTGTGCTGTGTGAATCTCCTCACAACCAGTCTCAGGAAATATTGGAGAAACCTGGGATGTTATCCATCTTAGGCAGCATGGGATGCATGGGAGACCCTTTGTGACTTCAACTGTGCTGTTGAACAGTGAATAAGGCATCCTGGGACCTTTGATGACCTTGATGTGCTGGAGATAAACTGAGTCATTGTTTCATCATGAGGAGCCCTTGATGATATATCACCTTGAAAAGTGCTTTTTTAAAGACAAACTCCTTTGATCTTGCTGAAAGATGAACTCAGCCTGGTTTCCCTAATGACTAAGTAAAGTAAGTTGCTTTGTACTTTGCTGTGTGAGTTGAAGCAGCCAGTAGAATGGGTTAAACACAAGAGCTTTGGAGCAAGTAAGTCCTGAGATTGAGTCTTGGTTCTGGTACTTGATAACTTGACTGCAAGCAAGTAACCAATGATCACTTTACAGGGTTGTTTAGATTATTAAATGAGATCATGTATACAAAGTGGTTAGCACATAATGAGTATTTAATTGATAGCTAAAAACACAAAAAAAATCTAATTAAATACAGATTGGTAATTATCAGTAATAGCAACTTAGAAGTTATAAACCCATAAAGGTTTATACCTTTGTAAAGGTTTCTCCATATAGCTGACAATCTTGTTAAACATAATTTACACAACAATTTAGACTTTTACTCTGGAACTCTGCTTTCAGAGATGACTGTTTCCTATGTCTGAAGTTAATTTAAACTTGTAGAATATCTGTGCTAGAATATATGATAAGAATATTCCTCTGGTTGCTTTTCAAAGCTAAGATTTTCTTTATATATGGTTTAACTTAAGGTTTTCTTAGACATAGTAGTTCTTGTGTTGCGATGAAGCTACCAGATTAGGCAGGTTTTCTGGTGTTAGTAGTAGATTCTGAGAAATTTAGACAGACTTTTTATTAAGTCCTCTGACACAAGGTGTTCATTTTCCAGGTCACTGACTTAATAGAAAGGGTTAAGGTGCCAGGTAAGATTATTAAGCCAACTGGCCCTGGGATTCTGGGAGTAAATTTCAACCTTTGATTTAATCCAACTTAACCCAACTGAGCCAAACAGCCAAAAGCAACTTCCATAAACAACCTACAAATATGTACTGGGTTGTAGCCACTGAGATACCAAAGATAATATAAAACAGGTCCTTTTATCCAGTCAAAGCACAGAGAGTAAACCGGAGCACCATACATGTAATAGAGAAATGCTAGTCATAAGACATTCTTGACCTCCTCCTGATCATGACACACTTTCAAATATTAAACCTTAATATTTAAGTGGCAGACAAACTTAAATATTCAAAATGACACTAAAATAAGATAGCAGCAACTACGAAGTAGACTCCACTACTGGGTAACATTGTTTTGTGATGTCTATAAATCCCTCTGTAGGGGGCCTTTCCACTTGGCTGTCTTTTAACTTTATATTGCTGTTTTAGCAAAACTGTGCACTGTCCTGACCACATTCTCTTTTAGCCTCACAAGACAAAGATCTTTCATGAGCCAGCAAAAATGGGGAACTTTTCTTTGCTGCCAGCTTAATTTATGCCTCTATATGCCTCAAGCTGAGTCCCACTTTACCTCACAAGATGGCCCAGTCTACTCAGCTAAACATTCCAACTGATAGATGTCCCTGAAATAGTAGGCATAATCAATTGTAGAACCAATACATTACACACTATGGGCAAAATTGGTCATCATATTTTGGTGGTTCCAGGCACACCAGTGTGCCTTGGCCAACTGATTAAGGACCTCATCTCTAACCAGAGTAGTCAAGAGCAGGGAGTTGGGTGGGAACTGATGTAGTCAGAGATAGCATCTTAGAGACAGACCTCAAAGGATGGGTAAGATTTAAAATTGTAGATGCATAAATGGTGGCTATTCCAGGTAAGGAGAATAACATCTGTTTCATTCTACAGCATAAAGAATTTTCACTTCCAATTCTCCCATTATCTTTTCAACTTCACTTCTTCACTTCTTAACATGGGGTACAATCTCCATAACAATTCAATTTATCCAAAGTAGGTGGCACAAGTTTTCTACAATATTAGAAATGACAGTGCCCTCCTTTCACCTAACAAGGTACAAGGTACAAACCCACATGCTATGGGATTTATGCCCACAACAGTCCAACCGTGCCCTCTCAAATTTGATTCCTGACTTTCTCTTTTATCCATCGAATGTTTGTCAGAACGCAAAATCCCCTTGACACTTTTCAGGACCAACCCTACCTGACTCCTTCCCAGCATTTGCCACTGTCAGCCTTTCCGTCATTTAAGCCCTTCTCTCCCTTACTCTGACACCAAACTCTTGGTTCTCCTCTCCTTCTGATCATTCCTTCTCAGGCTCTTTTCCTCTATCCCTTAAGTGCTCCCAAGGGCTCAGATTTTGGCCCTCTTCTCTCTCTACGCGCTCACAACGGGAAACTGTCTGGGGATCCTTATAACTGCGAAATACCTTATTTGAGGTAAGCAAGCTCCTTAACGGTGCTCACTAGCTCTCAGACATTACTCTGCCTTGGTTAAATAAAAACTGACTCACAGGAATAAATAATGGGGAAAAGTTTGTTAGGGAAAATTCCAGCTACCGAATCTGCCCAGGAGGCAGGGACCATAACAGGAAAAATTCTGTAAGGAGTCTCAACTGAAACTTATTTTTTTGTTGTTTTGATTAGGCACACAGGCCTTAAAAAGATAAGCACCTCTGAGCTTGTTTCCTAAGACATCCTCTTTATTTATCGGAATCCATTTTTAGACAGGACGTTCCAAGCGGGCTGGACTACACAATCGCGTTCACTGAGCTAACCCCAGCACCAGCCTGGGCCTAGCACCGAGCCGGTTTGGGGCTTGTCTCTTGCGCGGTGGCTCTGCCTGCAGTTCAGCCGTGGTGCGACCCACTGGGGCGGGAGAGCAGGAAACGGAGCCACGGTTGGCTCTGCTGAGAGTTGCTGCTTTCAGACTAACTCCTCGAGTAGCAGCAGACACTTGCCACCAGGCTTAGGGCGTTTCCTCCAGGCTTCACCCAGGTTCTCCCGCAACGAAAACAATCTAGGGAGTCGCCTCAGCCACCGCACGTCAGCCGCGCGAAGCCGCGTGGTGCAGGTCCGGGCCCTCCCCTGACGTCACACAGGGCCCCGCCTCTTAGAGGAGAGGCGGGAGCGCGTGAGCTCTTGTTACGCAGGCGCGTTCGTCCTGTGTAGGTGGCGCTAGAGGCCGATGGTGGGGTTGTAGGGAGAGGTTGCTGCCGCCATTTTGCAGGGTGTTTGTCGCAGCGACTGGGAGAGGAGACGGCGGTTTGGTGACAATTATTGTTGGCCAAAGGGCTTTTGCTTTTGCGGAGGTAAGGTTTCGGATAGGGTGTTCTGGGCTGGGCGGTTTCCCAGTCTTTTATGTCTTGAAGCCAGGTGTCGGAAAAACGACGGGATTTGGGTCCTCGGCGACCGGGGTTTCTTCGGGGCACAGCTCTGCTCGTGGCATTTGAAACCTAAAGTTGCCCAGGTGTCATGGTAGATTTAAAATCCTAGGGCGGAAAGGCCTCGGCTCTGCCGCTGACTCTTCTCAGAGAGGCCAGGCCACTCATATCACGGCTCCTTAGGCCCGTGACTCGTCCCGCCGATCAGAGTGAGACCCTGCGAGAGCATCCTGGGGCAAGTGTTGTCCTAGATCAAGCCTTACGCTGGGTCCCTGGCCTCAGCCGTTTGTAGCATTCCGGGATTTTCCGAGGTCAGACTTCTGCCTCTGAGTGCGCCAAAGACCCTGGCCAGGTGCCCTGGCGGAGAGGCAGGGGGGTGAGGACTGGGCGTCCGAGGAACTGCTAGTTTGCGAATCCAGGTGGTGGAATTTAGCTCGTGCTTGTGAGAGGTAAATAAGGAAAGGCTCATCCTTTGTGCGAACTGGTTTTTTCCTAAAGTGGAGCATAGTATTGTTGCATCAGATCTGCATTTCTGATACTTTTGCATCACACTGTCCTTGATTACTTAAGTAACCGTGAAATGCTTATATTATTCTTAGGAAACAGCGCTCCCAACTGACCACGTCAACCACCTGGTCTTATAGCTATCTTTGTATGATTGTGCTCCAAACATACACCCACAGGCTTCTTGTTATCCATTACATGCAGTACTCTTGGAGCCATCTAATCATAACTTTAACCTATATAGATATTTTAATATAGATGACGTAAAATTGTCGGGTAATATAGGGTGTTAAAGGGCAGTAGAGAATCAGGTTTCTAAGATGGATATAAACATCTGATGTTTATTGTATCCGATGTTTTTATTGAAGGATGTCCGATGATTCTAACATGTAGGATTCTTTGTTAATTAGAAATAGTGTGATAATTCTAGATAGTTTTTCTTTTTTTTGTATGCGAAGGAACCTAATCTGTGTAACCTGGATCTGGGATTCTTCTCTTGGCCTCCTGAGAAAATATTTCTGAACAGTAGTGGTGTGGTGGGGATGGCTTCCTAACAGCTGAATTAAATTTAAAGTAATGAACTTGGCTAGAGAAATAAAAACCTTTGGCTCTCCCAAGATGCTTATTTTAATATTTGCATATTGATAACTGGTTATTTAAGAATTCTGCCTAGGTGAGCTAGTTATGGCCTACTGACAGTAGAAGGAAAATAACAAAACTGAAGCAGACACACATGTTTTGCAAAAACTGCATTATAATAGTCATAGTAATAAGCCTCAGTCATCAGATGTTGTAATTTTGCTTGCTATGATTTAAGAATGCTTAACTAACAATTTTAAAGAGTTCCTATGTGGTTAAAGTACAATTTGGGTAATTGAAGGGTCAGAAGGATTCCACTAGAAGTATAATATTTTTTTGATGGCTTTTCTGATGGTCTTTTGGCTCAGGTTAATTTGTAATGTCATTTATTTCAGTTTCCCATATTCAAATGACTATGTAAATCAGAATGCTCACTTATCGATTTCCAGTGAAAACCCTGACTAGAGTTTTAGGATTTTTGTTGGACCTAAGAATCAACAAGAGAAGTGAGTTAAAAGATCTGAATATTTGGTGGCTTCGGGCTCTGGTGGCATGATACCTACATTTTCTTAGGGAATACCTCCCAGGAGATGCCTCATTTTAAAGTCTTTTAATTCATTTGAAATCTTTAAAATTTTTTACTTGAATTTGTTTGCTTGTTACTGAGTCATTTGGGCTAACTGAAGGAGGTTAACTAAGTTGGTTTTGCTCCATTTTACCTGTTTTCAGCTCCTTACTGAGTTGTGAACCTCACCCTCTTCAACAGTTTGGACATCACTGTTAAAAACTTAACTGCTTGTGAAAGAATTAAGATGGGAAGAGGCAGATAGGGATGACATTGTTAGAACACAGATCCTGATCCTGAATGGAACCTGTGAGGATGTAGATGGAGTCAGGAAATTGTCACAATTATCTGATTTCACTGTGACCATATTCATCCTTATAGGTCATTTCCTCAGTCACCCCAGATCTACAACAAATATGTTTAATTTTAAGAGTGGCTGCAGGATGATCTGAAAATAAACAGTCATCTCCTATATTCAGTATCCCTGAGTGTTTCTCTGACTTCAGTTATTTGTATCACAGTATTTTGACAAAGCTGCATGACACTTGTGATATTTGTTTTAAATTAGTTCACATTTAAAGTTAACATCAATAACTTAATAATTTGATTATATCAATAACTTAAGAGATGAGTAATAATTTACCATAGAAAGAAGGTAATGATAAAAATAAAACCAAAAAAGTTATTAATTTCTAGCTAGATATTGTTGTCTACTGAAGACTCTAAGCCTGAATCCTGACTCTTTTTTTAAAATGGCAGTTAGCAAGTGTTAGTTGAAGATATGCACCAAGCTGAGAATTTATCCAGAAGAATTGAAAGAAAATGTATTAAGGTCTCACAGTGTTACCATTTAGTACTAGGTGTGTATGCCACTTAGAATCATCTGAGATACCAGTGGGATAGTGCCTCCATGCCTTGGGAACCATTACCTACGAAGATTTTAGAACCTGTATGACCCCATGTGCTGGGGTTTTTCTATTTAATTAATATTAATGTGAAATATTTTATTTACTAAATATAACCATCTGTAAATTCCACAACTCACTTTTCATTTCCATTAACAGATGCGGCATTCCAAAAGAACTCACTGCCCTGACTGGGATAGCAGAGAAAGCTGGGTACATGAAAGCTACAGTGGAAGTCACAAACGGAAGAGGAGATCCCACAGTAGTACACAAGAGATCAGACATTGTAAACCACATCACCAGTTTAAAGAATCTGATTGGTAAATTATGCTTGAACTAGTACCATTTTAACACTAATAGTTTTAATGACTTGTCATTAGCTTGTATAGCTTTCATCTGTCAGATTGTTTTATAAATCAGTCAACAAATACTCATTCAGAAAATATTTACTGAGTGCCTATTATATGCTAGATACTGCTGTGAATAGAACAGAGTGCCTACCCTCATATATCTGTGTCCATGTGGGAGCTGTAGGAGACAGTTGATTGAGTCCCAGCTGCCAGTAATATAGTTGGGGGAAATGAGACACTTAACAAAAGTTAAGTAAGTGATTAGAGGACCAGTGAGTCTTTAACTTGTATGTAGTAGGGAGAGCTGTACATTGGGGCACTTATTTAGGGTTCCACAAATGAGAGATAATGAAGGGTGGGGAAGAGTTCATCCAGATGAGAAAAATAGCATGTGGTGTGTGAGAATGTTAAAGTATGTTGGGGATTAGTTGCTTATACTGTATTCTACAGGTTATATTTGTAGATAAGGCCAGTAGATATGTTTGGGATTTTTAGAAGCTTGGCTGTTGTAAGAAGGGCCTCAATAAAAATTTCCAACTGCATGTGTCCTGTCTTATTGTATTCTTACCAGTGTAAAATTTGGAGGTAATATGTTTATATAGAATTGAAGGAATTTTTCAAGTTCCTAAATGATTAAACAAAGCCTAGGTGAATAGAGTTTCTTTCATTCTGTCCTCCATTAATTTCCCTTTCTCATTTGTTTTTGTTGGTTCTATGTTTTCTCCTTGTTTTGTGCAGGTGTTCCACTGGGACTGTTTGCCAGATTGCTTTCTTTTTTTTTTTCAGATTGCTTTCTAAATTAGCCAACTGGGGTTACTTTAAAAAAACAGTATGTAATTTCTTTCCTTCTCCATGCCAAAACAGACTTTTTCTGTGGAATAGTGAGCTTGTTGGTAATCAGTGCAGACTAATCATTCTTCACACACTATCATATAGAGGGAAGAGGGAGAATCTATGCTAGGATTTCAATGACCTGAGCTAATTAATGTATTATAGAAGAATATCTGTACCCTATATTAAGATAAATACAAAATACTCTGTAAGGCTTAACATCATAGTACTTAACCATTCATGGATTTATTATGCATTGTATGTGTAGAAAGGAAGTGATATGAATGATGAACAGTTATTCATATTCATAATTATAACCACATAAACATGATATTGAGTCAGTCCAACAACCACTAGGCCAATAGTTTCTTCTTTGATATTGGCACCAGAGTTGTCTGGTGGTAATTGCTCTCCGTAATCTGGAGTAGTCTAATAGTCTTTCTCAAGATTCAAAACTTTACAAGAGTGTTTTCTATAAAATTATTGGAAAAAAATGAAAAATACAGAAACGTATAAAGAAGGTACTCTTGGTAGGACACTAGTCCCCCATTTGGATGTAAAATTATTTCTGATTATTTCTTCTGAAAAATATCTTTGTACACAAATCTTTGCCTCAATATTTCCTGAAAATAAGTTCTAAGAAGGGACAATTTCAAGTTAAAGGGTGTGAACTCTTACAAGGCTCTTGCTACGTAGTCACATATTTTTCACATATTTTTCTAGAAAGTTTGTACCAAGCTACAATCCCTACAACATGCTGTCACCAGTCTTGCCTATTTTGAAATGCCAAGAATAGTGTTTTGTTTTCATTTGAATTTTTAAATTTCTGTTGAATTTGTCCTCTGTCATGTGCTTATTGAACATTTTCTTAATTGAAGTATAGTTGATTGTGAACATTATTTTTGTATTCTTAGCCTATTTTTTCTGTTAAACTGCATTTTTCTTATGATTTATCAGCGCTTTTATTGTTTTATCAATTATCTTACCTTTTTTCATATATATTTCAGTGTCTTTTCTTTCTGATTTGTAAGTAGCCTGTGAATTGCTCCCTTCCTACAGGCTTAATTAATTAAATTCTACACAGGAAGACTGATGTGGCTGTGAACACTGTAAACACATTTTATATCCTTAAATGTCTTATTGTAACATAGAGTATCAAGTCTTAAACCAGTGATTCTCAAACTTTAGTGTGAATAGAATCACTTTGGAGGTATGTTTAAAATGCATATTACCAGATTATTCAGTGAGTCTGACCTGGGGTCCAGGGATCTTCATTTTTTAAAATTCAGTATTTTGATATTGTTAATAAACAGACCACCCTTTGAGAAACACTGTTTTAAGCCCTTTAGCCTGGCATGCAAGATTTTGGATGATCTGTTCCCAGCTTATTTATTTGCCTATATTCCCCTATGTGAAAATTGCTCTTGCTGAAATTGTCTACTTACTGTTTCCTAAGTAACATGTAGACAAACTCATCTCTAAGCCATTCTGGCTAAAAGTACTCTATAAATGTAAGATGGTAATATGCCATTTTTCTCTCCTGGCATTTCTTCTACTTCCCACTTTGTCCAAACCCTGATTTCCGTTTAAGAAGCAACTCTTCCCTTCTATTTCATGAAATCTTCCCTGACCATTTTAAGCATTCTGAGTTTTTTCTCCTAAGTGCTCAATAACCAGGCTTTCGGCATTTCCTGCATTGTTGGGTTTTGTTTTATTTTTGTGTGAGTAATCTCAAATTGAACAGTTATTTGTTGGTAGGGATTTTGCCTCGTATATTTTTTATCTTCCACAGGACCTGTGTGGAAATAAAAACGAGTGCCCATAGCCTCATTAGTCTTGGCTGTTTTGAAGAACTACAGTGAAATATTCACTGGACATTCAGTGAATATTTTTAGCAATTAAATCAGTCTGTTCATCCTGTTCACTCTGTCCACATAGCCTTTATAATTCTGTAGACTTTGTTTATATAATCTCTAAGCCTTAGTTGTAGGTTGAAGAGGTCCTAATCTTTTCAGTTTATCCTCATGGTATTACTTCACTCCATGTTTGTTATTCTATAGATTATTTATGGATTATCAGCAGCTCTAATTTCATGCACTAGTCCAGCTAAGGATTATTAGTGTTAGAGTTTTCCAATAAATTTTAGACTTCTATGGGAAGGATGCCTTACAGAATTAAACAGATGCCCTTAAGAGTATGGTAATTTCTAGTTTGATGTATTGTAGATCTCTCCCTTAATGGTTCCAAGCAACTGATCAGATCCCTGACTTAGACCCAGATTTAGACCCTAATATCCTGAGTTGTTTCTCCAATGGCTAGAACTTAAGGCTGACACTGGGGAAAGGGGGTTTCTGCATCTCCCCAGCCTGGATTTGATGCCAGCCCTGTTGAGTAGCAGTTTTAGAGATGCTTCTCCTTTATTTCTGCATAAACCAGCCTCCTGAGAAAAAGAATGACAACATGTTCTGGGAAAAAGAGGTTAGTGAGGGCAGTCTAGTTAACATCTGTCACTCCATTGCTTGTCAGGATTATTTTAGCTTGTGTGTCTGGGCAGGTGTCCCCTCTCTCCGTCAGTGCTCCATGTGCATCCCTCTTGAAGCTTCACACTCTGTTGAAGAGGACACCTATCCCAGGTAGAGAGGGAGATGGGAAACTGGGCCAATTGAATCTTTCTTTCCATCAGATCAAGGCTGCTTAACTGGAATCCATTGACTTCCTGAGGTCCATGACCTCTGGAATTCCTTGCCAAGTTTTGTTTACGCATTTGTGCGTTTCTTAGGGGAGAGGGTCCATATCTCTCAATCAGATTTTCAAAGGGATCTGTAGATTCAGAAGTTAAGCACTATGGCACCAGATGATGCTGTTTTCCCTGAACTCTTGTTTATTTCACAAGAAGGAATGACAGGAAATTCAAAATGCAAAGGGAAGTAGGGGGTTGGGAAATCCTAAGCAAGCAATTACAAGAACATTTTCTCATTTGAGGGGGATATATTTTAGATACTTTTGGCACATGAAGCAGCCTTCAAAAGCTGTGTTGTGGGCTTCCCTGGTGGTGCAGTGGTTGAGGGTCTGCCTGCCGATGCGGGGGACACGGGTTCGAGCCCTGGTCTGGGATGATCCCACATGCCGCAGAGCAACTGGGCCTGTGAGCCACAGCTGCTGAGCTTGCGCGTCTGGAGCCTGTGCTCCGCAACAAAAGAGGCCACGATAGTGAGAGGCCCGCGCACCGCGATGAAGAGTGGCCCCCACTTGCCGCAACTGGAGAAAGCCCTCGCACAGAAACGAAGACCCAACAGCCAAAAATAAACAAATATTAAAAAAAAAAAATCTGTGTTGTCTATTTCTCAGAGAGATACAGGAAGCTCGAAATAGAGGAGAGGAGATGGAATAGGTGGTGTGTATGTGTATACTGGCACATACAATAGGATTTAGAATGTGCTCTACAACCATGGCAAATCGTTTTCCTTCTAGGGATCTCAGCTTACTCATCTGTAAAATGAAAGGCCTGAAATATATTTAAGATTCCTTTTAGCTCTAATACACCTTTCATGAAAGAACTCTGTGCCAGAGATACCTAACTTACATTAAGAAGGAAAGGAAGGAATCCTGTTTTGCCCACCTCATATTGTGTGTGGCTCTGAAAAAAGGAAGAGAGCTTAGTTACAGATGCATAATATCATAAGACTGATGAATTTCAGAAGAGCAGTTTTGTGAATTTTTGGTCTTAACTTTCACCAGAAGGTAAAGGGACACTTAATCAAGTAAACACTGAATATGTTGAATGATTTGACCCAAGCTTTGTTCCTTGATAGCAGTATATATTAATAGAGATATATGTACCTATTTGCTTGTTGGTTAAAGTAAAATTATTAAGTTTTGTGAGTTAAATATAAATTCTAATTCATCAATTTGTTTTTTTTTTATTGAGTTAGCTGTTTAAACCAGGAGTTCTTGAGAGAATGTTTTATTTTAACCACGTTATTCTAGAATGAAGAGAGTAATTTTAAATCCTTTAATGTGTTTGCAGTCATTATTTAGAAGCAAGGTCCTTGAATGAGAGAGATTATCGGGACCGGAGATACATTGATGAATACAGAAATGACTACTGCGAAAGATATGTTCCTAGACGTTATCACAGAGACGTTGAAAGCAGTTATCAAATCCACTGCAGTAAATCTTCAGTCCGAAGCAGGAGAAGCAGTCCTAAAAGGAAGCGTAATAGACACTGTTCAAGTAATCAGTCACGTTCGGTATGATTAATTTTGTTTTTATTTTGGGTGGATACTTGTTTGTGTGTAAAAGCTCTTACTGAGCCAATAAGTTTGAAAAAGTTTATATATATAATACTATATGAATATAATTGTGTTTATATTACTTGAATCCTTAAAGGAAACTTCCAAATTCTTACAACTAATCTGTATTTATTAGTTAGCCCTCATTTGCCCACATTTATTCATTTTCTGCAGACCAGATCATGAGTTTCTTGATTTTAATGTTAAAAATATTTTTATCTTTTATAACATAATCATATGAAAAGATGAAGCACCCATCTTTTCTTTTATCTTAAATGTTTTTTACTTTAAAAGAAACCCCTTTCCCAGTACTTGGAGACAAATGTAGAAAGTTGCACTGGCGGATACTTACCCTGTGTATAGCACAGTCTGCAGTTAGTTACATTGGAGTTCTGAAAGTGGGTGCTGAAGGGGAAATTATTGTCCAGAAAGCCTGCCCTTTTTTTTTTTACACTCATGAATCTTCACTTGTTTGCAGTAAACTATGAATTATTATTTTCCTCCCCAAGTTTTCTTCAGTAGAACTATCATTGATTAGATCGAACATTGACATTAGCCTTTATTTTCCCCTTTTATTTTAATCAAGTATGTTTAAAAATATTGCTAAGTATCAATTTGAACTAATCTTGACATTTTAAAACATTTTCCTGACAAACTAGACATCTCAACTCACAGCATAGGCTATTTTATAGCAAGAGATTAATAGATCATGACATTGCATTCTTTAAATTTCAGACTTCAATTAAGTCAGTATTTTAAAGAGACAATTGTGTTGTTTTTTTCTATTGCCACTTTAAGTATCTTATCTGAAAATCTGTTCCTTGCCATGTTTTTCTTCTGTAACATAAACTGTGCCCTGTGAATTTCTGGGGACTGAATTTGAAATTGCTCCTGCCAACTGTTCGTGGCCTGGTGCTTATCTGAATGCCTGAATATCTCCCCGCTGAATGAATTGCGTATTCTGCCCTGAATTCACTCTGATATATTGATTGGCTGGATGATCTTGGTGCTGCCCACTTGCCGTTCCAGAAGAGCCACCGAAGGAAAAGATCCAGGAGTATAGAGGATGATGAGGAGGGTCACCTGATCTGTCAAAGTGGAGACGTTCTAAGAGCAAGATGTATAGAATATTTTTCAACACTTTTTAAACTTTGCAGACAGAATAATCTTTTTAAGAATAGTTTGTCAGCGGGGGGCTAAAGAACTCTTCATTGCTTTTTTGTTTTGTTTTTCGTGGGTTTGTTTGTTGTTCTTTTGTATTTCTTCTTTTCTATAGAGTTTATATATTTCCACTCTAAAGTTCCAAAATAATCAGTGGAATTTGAGATTAGAGCAAGAAAGATAGCTCTATCTAAATTGTTTTTGTAGATCATTTGAAAATATTCCACACTTAAGCATTCATTATTTGAATAACTGATAATTTGTATTCAAGTACTTACACTTCTTTCTCCCCCCTCACTTTAGATGAAATCGTGGACACTTTGGGAGAAGGGGCCTTTGGCAAAGTTGTAGAGTGCATTGATCATGGCACGTAAGTTTGTTGTTTTTCTTTTTTGAACATCTTGATATTTTTGGTGGGGAAGGATCCATAATTTAGATGAAATGGAATTTAAGTGGTAGCTATGTGTTTTCCTGGGAGGTATAAGTATTCAAAAGTTCTTGAACTGTGTATGATTTATTTACCATAAGTATGGATTTTGATCAAGAATGCTGAAAATTTTTATCAGATGGAATTCATTGAAATTATTGTGAGTGTTCAAGTGAAGAGTTCCCCAGAACTTAGGTCCTTAGCTTTCTGTAAGAGATTTGGAGTGCTTTACCCTACTTTTGAATTGCAGAGACAATAAATTAGCATGTCTAATCTTCTTGGTTCCAAAACTTTTATTTCCAATGGATAATATTTGCACGTTAGGGTTAGCTTCTTAAACTATAAAGAAATTATATTACTTGAAGCCTACAGAATAAAGTCCAGATTCTTTAATGAGTTATACTAAACTTTGTATTATTTGACCCTCTCTGCTTCATTTTCATGTTTTCCTCTAGGATCTCTATTCTGTGGTTGCAAGGTTTTTTGTAAGTGAACGTCTTAAAACAGTTTAGTGGAAACTGCACATTTCTAAATTGACATCTAAATTTTCATCATAAAATAGTTGAGGATGTAATTTCCAGCTTATTGTAAATGCTGATTTTTTTAAAAGAAACATATCTCTCTTTCTAAATATGTTTGGGGGAATCTAAATACAACAGCTTGATACCTCCTGTCATCCATGAACTTTTCTTGAATACTTATAAATGCTTTATCCTTGAACTTACTTTTACTTCACTTTTCATAAAGAATATTATCCTAAATGTCTTTTATTATCACCCTTTCCTCTCTATGACAAAAATGTGAACATAAAGTAAAATTTTAAGATATTTTGAAATACTTTGACTTAGGAAAGTTGCTAAGAATTCCCATATATTCTTCACCCAGATTCCACAAATGTTAACATTTTACAGTATTTAATCATTCTCTATATTTACATGTTATATGTATTTTCAAGTTTTGCCAGCTCATCTACAGACCTGATTCACATTTCACTAGTTGTCCCATTAAGGTCTTTTAAACATTTCTTGAGGTTCCAAGACTTGAGAATTTGAGATATTCCAAAGAATAGTATTCAATTGATCAAGTACAAATCTGTTACAAATTTTGATACTTATTAGACCTAAAACATACAATTTAATTGAGAATACATCTTTTATCGAGATGGTTGGGGCCTTTAAAAAATGAGATCATATGTCCATAGATAAATCTTACTGTTTTAGCATTAAGTTTCCATTTTTTGTTTTTTTTTAATTGACAAGTAATATGAAAGCTTGTAAATTTAAGGTGTATAACATTGGTTTGAAACATTTATATACTGCAATATGATTACTATAGTAGCATTAGCTAACACCATTATCCATTTTTCATTTTTATAGCTATTAGCACTGTTCATTTTTATAGCTTATTAGCAGTTAGAAAATTTGGCCATATGATTAAATAGATGAGATAGAAGAAGTTTTGTCACAGCAGTTTTATAGTAATTCTTTTAAGTCTTGAGATATATGCTATACATCATAGGGAGATAAATCATTAAAAATTTATTTTGATGATTATATATCAGCCCACAACTTTATTGGGGCCTTGTCAAAAGAAATGAGTTCGGAATAGGTTTGCTATCCAGCCACTAGAAAAATTTGTTTGCCTCAAAGATTTTTTTTTTTTTTTTTAAACAGCCTAGGACACAAACCTTGCCATATTAATTTCGTGTACATGGGGTTCTCTTTTGTAATGTGGGAAGGCCATAGTGAAAAATGCAGGGTTGACTGCTGGCTTGTATTCAAGAAGATCAGGTTTAGAAAAGAGGACAGAAGGAAGCTGAAGATTTGGAAATCCCTTTCCTCAAAATCATTTATGGATTTTGTTTTTGGCCATGCCACGTGGCTCATGGGATCTCAGCTCCCCGACCAGGGATTGAACCTGGGCCCACAGCAGTGAAATCTCGTGTCTTAAACCACTGGACCACCAGGGAATTCCCTCTGTACTTTTTAGGAAGTATTACAGATGCCCCAGTCTAAAACACGCTGCCCTACATTGTTGCTATTTATACCTATTCGCATCCGTGAATGCACTAAACATTTTTTGGGGCTTCATGGCTTGTTGATGGTGTCTTCTTTGCCGGAATTATCTAACAAACTGATAGTTGTCTTTCTTCTCTGAAGAAGTCTGAGCTCCCCTAACCCTGATGGTTAGTCTCTTTCTTCTCTCTACTCCTTATACCAGGCACTTCTAACCTTATGATAAGTTGTTCAAGTGTCTGTCTTTTCCATTAGACTGTGAGGTACATGGGACAAGCCCTTTTTATCACTGATTCCAATGCAACATCTGGCACAGTCGGTCTAGCCTGGTGAATGAGTGAATGCTTTCAGCAGTAGTATGTTCTATTCAAGGTTTATATTTTTATTCTTTTTTTTAAAAAAAAAACTACTTAACAAAATCTAGGTAAATTTAAATTTTTTGAAATAAACATTAACGTTCATAAGTATTAAGAGAAATCATCACTCCATATAAAATATATTTTGTCAAAATGTTTTGAAAAAATGTTTATAGATCTGCTATAATATACCCTGAAAGATTATTTTAGGAAAATAGCATAGAATGATTTGTACTTAATAAGATTATGCTTTAGAGCAGGGGTCCCCAACCCCTGGGCCGTGGACTGGTAGGAACTGGGCCTCACAGCAGGAGGTGAGCAGTGGGCGAGCGAGTGAAACTTCATCTGCTGCTCTGCATAGCTTGCATTAATAACCACCTGAACCATCACACCTTCCCCCCAACCATGGAAAAATTGTCTTCCATGAAACTGGTCCCTGGTGCCAAAAAGGTTGGGGACAGCTGCTTTAGAGGATACATCTTCAATGCCCTTCTGTATATTTACCACTTTTCATTTTGTTTTTAAGGGATGGCATACATGTAGCAGTGAAAATCGTAAAAAATGTGGGACGATATCGTGAAGCAGCTCGTTTAGAAATCCAAGTATTAGAGCATTTAAATAGTACTGATCCCAATAGTGTCTTGTAAGTAATAAACTTGGAACTGTGATCCATTATGTTACATGAAATAATCAAAATTCTGTGAACTGAATTATTTTTATTTTGATCTGTTTTAGCCGATGTGTCCAGATGCTAGAATGGTTTGATCATCATGGTCATGTTTGTATTGTGTTTGAACTCCTGGGACTTAGTACCTATGATTTCATTAAAGAAAATAGCTTTCTGCCATTTCAAATTGACCATATCAGGCAAATGGCATATCAGATCTGTCAGTCAATAAATTGTAAGTATACTTGTTAAATTTTTAAATACCAGTAAATTAAAGGTTTTATTGTACAAGCAACATATCAAAACATTGTCACTAAAAATGCATGTCGCAAGTAAAGATGAAACCACTTTTGATCCCTACATCTACTATTAATTCTCCTTTCCCCCGGTACAGATTAAATTTGTAAGTGAAACTAATAACGTCTTTTTGTTCTTTTGTAGTTTTGCATCATAATAAATTAACCCATACAGATCTGAAGCCTGAAAATATTTTATTTGTGAAGTCTGACTATGTAGTCAAGTATAATTCAAAAATGGTAAGTTACACTTGTTTTAATTTTGGTAGTTGTCTTTAAAATTAATTTAGCTTGGTGATCCTTGGATGAGGAATTTTACCTTTGAGGCTTATTATATCCTGATGTTTAACCCAAAAAGGGTAATCCTTTGCCTTTCTCCTGGGGTTATTTTGAAAATCAAAAAGATAATTCATGTGCAAGCCTTTTGGAGAGTGCTATAAAATATTTCATATCTTTATTGATCTTTGTGTTTACTTAACTGTATCTCTAGAAACGTGATGAACGCACACTGAAAAACACAGATATCAAAGTTGTTGACTTAGGAAGTGCAACATACGATGATGAACATCATAGTACTTTGGTATCTACACGGCATTACAGAGCTCCAGAGGTCATTTTGGGTTAGTAGATACTAGACTTCCTCATATTTTAATTGAAAAAGAGATTTTTTTTCTCTACAGCTTTTATTGGGGGACAGGTAGTCGGGGGATAGCTGTGATTTTCTTAGCAGTGTACAGAAAATGTTTTCTGTTTTCATAAAAGCTCTCTGGACATTGCTATAAATATTTTTCCTGAGTGGGAAAAATGTGATATCATCTGTAAAGGTATTCCAGGTGGTGGTTATTTTTGAACAAGTCAGTCTTACAAGATCATAAGAGAATAAGCTGTATTGGCTAAGTAATTGACAGCAATGTGATTTTGAAGCGATGTGGGCACCTCTTTTCGTCTCATTGCAAAAGCATGGTGCTGGTGAAAATGCTAAAGATTTGGTTGGCAGACATCTAGATGTAAGGTAGATGGAGGTTAAGAGGAGAAGAAAGAGGGGCTAGTCTAAGAGGAGAGCTTCTTTGATCATCTTTGACATGAGAAAGCATGGAAAGGAAAATTAGTTAAGGTGCAGGGTTTTTAAATATTAATAAAAGGGAACTCAGTGAGGGAGAGCACATCTTATGCCTCAAAATTTAAAAGTTCGAGACCAAGTCATGTTGATAGAGCAAGGAAGTTAGAGATAGCTTTGGGGGCTTGGAGACAGTGGGGAAAATTCAGATCAGGTGATATTGGGAGATAGTTAAATGGTATAAGCATATTACTTCGCCAAAAGTAAGTTTCAACCGAGGTTGGATAATAAAACATCTTTGTGGAATCAGTCTTTTCCACTTTTTACCTTTTGTCTAAGAGGACTTGGTAGTTCAGAATATGACTGTGAAAGTAAACTAATGATGTTTACCTAGAGTAGAGAATTAGTAAAAGGGACAGGAAATTAAGAATATTATATAGTGCTGGCTAGTAGAACTTTCCATGATGATAGAAATGTTCTATATCTGCACTATCCAATATGGTAGCCATTAGTAGCCACACGTAGACTACTGTGTACTTTCAGTATAGCCAGTGTGACTGAGGAACTGAATTTTAAATTAAGTTAAATTTTAGATTTAAATAGCCACAAGTGGCTAGTGGCTACCACATAGGATAGCACAGGTTTGGAGCTCGTCTTTGAGATTGATGTTACTAGGTTCTGTTTAGTATGGTCTGAAAGAAGCTGCTGTGTTGCAGTAGTTTAGAAAGTGTATTCATGGTTGAGGACTGAAGGCTGCAATGAAGAAGGTAAAAGAAAAGAGTGTGGGAAGAGATTGTGGACAGAGAGGTATTTTCAGAGCTTAAAAAGAGATAACTTGTTGTGTTTTATCAATTTTAAGAAGAAAATTTTTCTCCACATTTTAACATGTGAGGGAACACAACACAAAACAATTGGCATTTTTTCTTTGTTATTGGTTCGTAAAACAGTAGTGTATCTTACTTACAGTTAGTTAATGGCCTCCTCCTAGATTGCGTAAGATACAGTGATTCTTAGTAATAATACAGTCCCATGTGTGACCAGGCTGGGGATAGTTGATATAAATCTGAAATTTGGGCTATTGGTCTTTAGGAAAAGAAATGAACAGATGGGAAGATTAGAAGGGTTCTTTGTGTGTTTGTGAAGTGTTACTCCTGAGGATTAAGGCAGAATTAGGTTGAAGAGGAAGTTGTTGTCAGGTGCTACCATTGAGGAGGGCAGTTGGTCTCATGTCTTGGGTGTTGGTAGTAAACAGAAGTTGGTAAAAGTGAGTGATGTGAAATTCCAAAGAGTATGAGAGCTGACCCATAAGGGAATGTGGTAATTTACAGTCACCTGGGAGAAAGCTGGATTGGGATACAGGAGTGGCTGGAAAGAAAACTTTCATCTTAGATCCAGATTTTATATGTGTTACTGTAAGTAGAAACCATGCTCCATTATCCTTTTGTTCAAGTGATAAGTACCATGAGGGTTAACAAAAATGGCTAAATCATAGTCAAGTTCCTTGAATATATTGTTTCTTCCTTTGTCTTTAAATTCAGTAATGTTACTGAAAGTAATTGAAATGTCTTTTAAAGTAGGTTTTATTTGTACATTATTGTTTTATTAAAAACTTAATCTTTAAAAGGTTAAAACATCTGAATGGTTTACTCTTTTCCTTTCTAATTAGATATAGACTTAATTCTAGGTGTTTTTTTCTTTTCTGAATAATGTTACTATTGAGAATTCTGAAGGAGAAAGTATATGATCATGTATAGACAACCTCTCTATGTGAACTTTAAATTGCTGTATAATTCTGCTTATGGGTGACACTGCTTGTAATATCCATTATAATTCTTACATAATTTATGTGACACTGCTATTTCTTTTAACGGAAGAAATAAACTCAGATATCAAGCTGATGGTAATTGATAAGGGGTTAGTAATTACATTCTGAGGATAATTATTGATCTATGTTTGCACTAATAAAATGTAAAATTTCATAGAACAACCATTAACTGGGTATAACAGTGCTCCTCATTGCACAGGCAATTCAGAGACTATGGAATATTTGCTAACCCCTCTTATTTTACATAAAATGCCTCCTCCCCCAGGTTAAAATACTGTAATTTGATACAAGGATATGGAGGACTCTGAAAGCATACTGAATAATGTTAGATATAAAACTAAAAATGTAAACCCTGAATTTACTATCATATTCTGCTAAATGGGCTATATAAAGAGAACACCCATATAGGAAAAGATATTGTGTATTGGCAATTAAAAATTGTTGCATAATAAAATGTTTGGTTTTATTTTTAAATAGCTTTAGGTTGGTCTCAGCCTTGTGATGTTTGGAGCATAGGTTGCATTCTTATTGAATATTACCTTGGTTTCACAGTCTTTCAGGTATGTGTTTAGTAAATGTTATTTACTGATTCATAATGAGCTTTAATGTTAAAGGCATGTTAAAGTTTTGGTTTCCATATTGGAAAGTTGCCATAGTTGTGCAAAAGTTGCCATACATGTGCAAAATAGTCATCCTTCTCTAAAACCATAGTTGAATGAAATACTCTCAGTGAATGGTCATAATTCATTCTGCATGTGGAGCTTTTTTTTTTTTTTTTTTTTTTTTTGCGGTACGTGGGCCTCTCACCGTTGTGGGCTCTCCCATTGCGGAGCACAGGCTCCGGACGCGCAGGCTCAGCGGCCATGGCTCACGGGCTCAGCCGCTCCACGGCATGTGGGATCTTCCCAGACCAGGGCATGAACCCGTGTTCCCTGCATCGGCAGGCAGACTCTCAACCACTGTGCCACCAGGGAAGCCCCATGTGGAGCTTTTAAATACATGGTTCATATTATCCATTTTTTTTATTGTGGTGCTCCTTCATAAATTTACATTAGTGTTACTATGGTCAGTTTTAATTCAGCACTGGTTATGTTGCACTTTTATTAAAAGAATTCAGAAACAGTAAGTTGTATTAAGCATCTATGACACCCTAGGCACATTTCTAAGCACTATGTGTATAAAAATGAAAAGACAGCATCTCTGTCCTCAAGGAAGTCATACACAGGATAGACATGGGAAAACGTACAGTACAATGTGATACTTGCTATAATGGAACAATGTAGAAGGGAACCCAGAAAAGGTGAACTGTTAAGTTTCCTTAGAGAAGGCATCACTGAGGAGTAGGGAGTTTCCTCCATGCTATAAGGAAGAGTAAGAGTTTGTCAGAAAACTAGAGTGTGTGATGGCCATATCAGGAAGAAACGGTATTCATAAATGCAAGAGTCATAAAGGAAGCTACTCTAGTTGAGGAAGGATGAATAGTGCTGTTGGAGTGTCTTGGATAAATAGGAAAATGGTGTCAGTAGGCAAGTACTGATTCATAGTGGACTTGTTTGCCATAGAAAGGTATTTGTTTTATCCTAGGAGTCAGTGGTTTCCAAATGTAGACTGGTCTAAAATGAAAATGATTTTGTAGGGTTGCCATTCTGGCTTTCATTTAGAAATTATCTCTCCTGGGTTTTTTGGTATTAAAATGTTCTTTCTATGAAATGAGAATAGTTATTGGCTTACTTGGCAAAACAAAAAGGAGAAAATGTTATTTAGATCTCTACTTTTTTTCCTCATAATTTTGCTTATGTGAGAAAACTAAGTCTTGAAAGCTTCAAGTGGTGTAACCATTGAAGAACTTTAAGAAGGTTGTGATTTGATCAAGGTGTGTTGTTGGATGGTGTGAGGGTGGTTAGAGAGTTCCTGGCTAATACTATCAAGGTTGATTTGAGGTTTGGCAATGCAGGATGAGGAGGGAGGAAGCTGTGATGAATTGTAAGTCACTTAGGTGGCTGTTGCAGAATATGTGTTCACTGCTGTGGGGCACCTCACCAAACTTCTGTCTACTCTGTAGAGATCTGTTAAAAGTACTCTGAGTTTGTAGACAAGTTTGATATCTAGAACATAGCTGTCGGTTATTTCTAGGGAGTGGTGTCTCATTTTGTGGTAGTAAGCTATAGGGTCAAAGAAAAAGTTGAGCACAGTGCATGCTTTCTGCATTCTGACATATAAAATCCTTCAGATGGTTTTATGATTGTAAATCATTCTGAGATCTTAAGCGTCGATTATTAACTTTGGTTTGAGATGTGGTTTATATTTTAATTCTACCCTCCAAAATAGTCTTCAACTAAGGAACTTTTTGAAGATAATGGAGCTTGTATTATTTGTTCCTGTCATGAATTAACATTTTGAAAGCAGTGTGCTAGGCACAGTAGTTAATGGATTTAAAAAGCATTGCACATAGACTCTGCTCTTCAGAACAAGGGTTGGCAAACTATATCCTGTCTGATGCCTGCTTTAAAAAATGAAAAAGAATATGTGGTAGAGATCATTTGTGACCATCCAAGTCTAGAATATTTACTGTCTGGTCCTTTACAGAAAAAGTTTGCCAACCTCTGCTTAGGAGTGTACCATTTAGTTTAACAATTTATTCTACTTTAGCCAAAGCTCTGTTACTGTGTAATTTAAGAATATGAGTTTTAACTTGGGTTCACAGCTCAGGTTTCCTCATTGATGAGCTATATGAGCTTGAGCTAGTATCTTAACCTCTTTGAAAGTTATGTTCCCACATTCCTAGCTCAAGGTTGTTGTAAGAATTATTGGGACTGTGTTTTTATTGTCTAGGATTAGTGTTACAAAGTTGCTATCCATTGGGTAATGGAGGTTAGTTAAGCAACTGATAAAATGAGTAGCCAGGTTTTTGATAATCTTCCCCAGTCATCCCTCAGTTAAACAGTGCAAGTAATACAAATAAGGAAAAACTGTTCTGTTTTACATTAAACAAATTATTCGAACATTGTAAATCAGCTGTACTTCAGTAAAATATACTTAAATAGTTGTTTGTCCATCAGCTATACAGACCTTACCGATCCATTTCAGAAATCAGACAATCAGTATAGCTCATTCAGTTTTATTCCATCTTTGAAGTAGAGTGTAATATAAATTGTACAGCTGTCTAATCTAGTCCTTTTATGGAAACACTATTTTCTTTTTTTTTCCTTAACATTTATTTATTTACTTAATTTTTTGTTGGGTTGCATTGGGTCTTCATTCCAGGACGTGGGCTTCTCTCTAGTTGCAGTGCGTGGGTTTTCTCTCTCCAGTTGTGGTGTGCAGGTTCCAGAGTGTGTGGGCTCTGTAGTTTGCGGCACGTGGGCTCTCTCGTTGTGGTGGGCAGGCTTAGTTGCCCCGCAGCGTGTGGGATCTTAGTTCCCTGACCAAGGAGCGAACCCACATCCCCCACATTGGAAGGTGGATTCTCTACCACTGGACCACCATGGAAGTCCCAGAAACACTATTTTCTTGTGTTTTCCTTTTATGTGCATGTAGGGAAATGGAAAGTGCTAAGTTTCTTTTTCCTCCTTTTTTAGACTCATGATAGTAAAGAGCACCTAGCAATGATGGAACATATATTAGGACCCATACCAACACACATGATTCAGAAAACAAGGTATGCTTTTTAAGATTAAAGCCCTTATTGGGTACATGCAGTGGCCTATATTCAAACTATAGAAAACCCATCTTTGTTGTTATTGCTTATTCCAAAGACTGTAGATTATGAAATTTTTTTCATGAAGGCAAGTTTTTGAAAAGTAATGCAATATTTACTTTGTGATCCAGTAAGTAAAGTGGTGTTTTTATACTCAAGTTAACCTTTGCATAAATGTTTTCCTAGGTTGATGTAAAAATAATACATAGAGTAGTAAAAAGAGCTTGATTTTGGAGTCATATCTAAGTTTGAATTCCAGACTGTTGCAAACCACATGTATGTCTTTGGACAAGAATACTATTAAGTGGTTTCAAAACATAGCTTCACCGCAGAAGTCATCCAGGGAATTGTTAAAGATTTCCAGCCCCATTCCAGATCTAGTGAAATCAGAATTTACAGGAATGGATCTAGGAACCTCTGTTTTTGAAGCTGGCATTGTTTCACGTATGGTATTTGGGAACAACTTAGGTGGGATACTAAAACTTCAGAGAATACAAGATTAGGAAAAATACGATATAAGGTATCCGATATAATTATTGCTGAGATTTTTAGAAATTGTATGTTTATGTATATATAGAGAAATGTCTATGGTTCCATCTTTTCCCCCAGTCCCCTGGTGGGGGCAGGGCAAGCATGTGGGTTTTTTTGGGGGAGGTTGGTTTTTTTTAAATTTAAACTAATCCAGACTTCTCTTTCCTATAGGAAACACAAGTATTTTCATCATAATCAGCTAGATTGGGATGAACATAGTTCTGCTGGTAGATATGTTAGGAGACGCTGCAAACCATTAAAGGTAAAACAAAACAAAAAACAAAAAACAAAACCTGTTTTAACTATTTTTTAATGTCTTTCTTAAACAAGGTCATTTTTCTCCTCAGGAATTTATGCTTTGTCATGATGAAGAACATGAGAAACTGTTTGACCTGGTTAGAAGAATGTTAGAATATGATCCAGTGAAAAGAATTACCTTGGATGAAGCATTGCAGCATCCTTTCTTTGACTTATTAAAAAAGAAATGAAATGGAAATCAGTGGTCTTACTATACTTCTCTAGAAGAGATTATTTAAGACTGTGTCAGTCAACTCTAAACATTCTAATATTTTTGTAAACCTTAAATTATTTTGTACAGTTAAGTGTAAATGCTGTATGTTTTGTATCAATCGCATAATTATCTTGTTAAGCAAATATGGTCTTGATAATGAATGAAATATAAAAGCTAAAATTAATTTTCCTTTTTTGAGATTAATTGCCATTTTTAAAGACCTTTGGAATATCCTTTGTGTCCAGCGATAAATGTGATTAATCTTACCTTTTTGTACATGGAGGTTGACTCTTGGAAGTGATTTTTGTGTTTTGTTTTTTGGTTTTTTTGAGTAAAAGGAAATCTTGACTACTTCATTCTTAAATGAATATTCTTTATTTACCTCAAACTTTTCTTAACTTTAAAAGATTTTTCTGTAATTGTTGAACAGGTAATAAGTATTATTAACTCTAGGTAGGCAGGTATTAGAAACCAAAACCCATAGGAACTGTTTGCTGTTGGAATTTCATTAAATTGTAAGTATTGTGTTCTGTTTCATTGGGTGATATCAGTGGTGGTAAGTAGCATTCATGGAAAGACATCCAACTTGTGCATCGTAATAGGTTAATGAAACCGCATACACACTTTGTTTAAGATTAAAGTCTAACTGGAAAGTTAGCTTGGAAAGTCCTGTTTTCCAATGGCTATTTATGTAGTTAGTCACAAATATAGAAATAGGAATTCTGATGACTGAGGTTTTTGTTTTTAATGCCAAATCTTCAGGAGTCTAGAAATTGTCCAATATCTGTTTCCTTACCATATGAAGTATAAATACTTAAACCTCAGCCTATGAGACTTTAAGGTTATTATTAAACAATTTGTATTTGTGTTACACTTTACTGGAAAAAAAAAAGATTTGATTGGAGAACACTTGGGAAGAAAACTGCAGAAATTTCCAGACCCTGATTGGTTAACATAATGAACTTTTTGTTTGTCTGTAGGTATTTTTTTCTGTTTACCTGTTTTCACATTAAAAACTACATGGTAAATGTTAAGTTAGTAAAAAAAAAAACAAAAACTATTGATTAGTCTGCCAGGTAAAATTATTTTTTGTTGTAGAATTCATGATTGATTATCCAGATAAAGGTTTTTTGTTAAAAGTATTCCCATTTCTGAAGTGCATTACCAAAGATTTGAGTTTTATCTGTATTCTGAACATAAAATGCATGTAATTTTTTGGTATGACAAATAGTGATACCAAGGTGGGTTTCTCTACATGATCCACTGGTAGCACTTGCACAAACAGTAAAGCAATGTTCCTGAAGTTGACTAGGAATTTAAGAAAGCTGAAATAAATTTTGCCATAGAATCACTGCATAAATTATGCTTAGGCCTCTGATGCAGTCCACATATAGTTGAACTACGTTATATGTTATAAGGGTTTTTTTAAGGGAGCATTTGATGTAAAGAAAAGGTTTTTCCTTAACACAGCAATCTCGTTATAGAGATTAAGAAGTCAGCCATGCTTTATTTTCCTCTCCCTTTCCATACTGCTAGTGCCACTGTACTACCTAAGCCTCCTGACCTTTCCCTACAAGTGCTCCAAGTTCCCAAATTAATGTTTACTTTCTCCCCCATCAGAAACTCATTCCTGAGCTAACACCTATCCTTCTCAAACTCTTCCAAAAGATAGCAGAGGGAGGAACACTCCCAAACTCATTCTATGAGGCCAACATCACCCTGATACCAAAACCAGACAAAGACGTCACAAAGAAAGAAAACTACAGGCCAATATCACTGATGAACATAGATGCAAAAATCCTCAACAAAATATTAGCAAACAGAATCCAACAGCACATTAAAAAGATCATACACCATGATCAAGTGGGGTTTATTCCAGGAATGCAAGGATTCTTCAATATATGCAAATCAATCAACGTGATACACCATATCAACAAACTGAAGGAGAAAAACCATATGATCATCTCAATAGATGCAGAGAAAGCTTTTGACAAAATTCAACACCCATTTATGATAAAAACCCTGCAGAAAGTAGGCATAGAGGGAACTTTCCTCAACATAATAAAGGCCATATATGACAAACCCACAGCCAGCATTGTTCTCAATGGTGAAAAACTGAAACCATTTCCACTAAGATCAGGAACAAGACAAGGTTGCCCACTCTCACACTCTAATTCAACATATTTTTGGAAGTTCTAGCCACAGCAATCAGAGAAGAAAAAGAAATAAAAGGAATCCAAATAGGAAAAGAAGAAGTAAAGCTGTCACTGTTTGCAGATGACATGATACTATACATAGAGAATCCTAAGGATGCTACCAGAAAACTACTAGAGCTAATCAATGAATTTGGTAAAGTTGCAGGATACAAAATGAATGCACAGAAATCCCTGGCATTCTTATACACTAATGATGAGAAATCTGAGAGTGAAATTAAGAAAACACTCCCATTTACCATTGCAACAAAAAGAATAAAATATCTAGGAATAAACCTATCTAAGGAGACAAAAGACTTTTATGTAGAAAACTATAAGACACTGATGAAAGAAATTAAAGATGATACAAATAGGTGGAGAAATATACCATGTTCTTGGATTGGAAGAATCAACATTGTGAAAATGACTATTACCCAAAGCAATCTACAGATTCAATGCGATCCCTATCAAATTACCACTGGCATTTTTTACAGAACTAGAACAAAAAATTTCACAATTTGTATGGAAACACAAAAGACCCCAAATAGCCAAGGCAATCTTGAGAACAAAAAATGGAGCTGGAGGAATCAGGCTCCCTGACTTCAGACTCTACTACAAGGCTACAGTAATCAAGACAATATGGTACTGGCACAAAAACAGAAATATAGATCAATGGAACAGGATAGAGAGCCCAGAGATAAACCCACACACATATGGTCACCTTATCTTTGATAAAGGAGGGAAGGATATACAGTGGAGAAAAGACAGCCTCTTCAGTAAGTGGTGCCGGGAAAACTGGACAGCTACATGTAAAAGTATGAGATTAGAACACTCCCTAACACCACACACAAAAATAAACTCAAAATGGGTTAAAGACCTAAATGTAAGGCCAGACACTATCAAACTCTTAGAGGAAAACATAGGCAGAACACTCTATGACATAAATCACAGCAAGATCCTTTTTGACCCATCTCCTAGAGAAATGGAAACAAAAACAAAAATAAACAAATAGGATCTAATGAAACTTAAAAGCTTTTGCACAGCAAAGGATACCATAAACAAGACCAAAAGACAACCCTCAGAATGGGAGAAAATATTTGCAAATGAAGCAACTGACAAAGGATTAATATCCAAAATTTATAAGCAACTCAGGCAGCTCAGTAACAAAAAAACAACCCAATCCAAAAATGGGCAGAAGACCTAAATAGACATTTCTCCAAAGAAGATATACAGATTGCCAACAAACACATGAAAGAATGCTCAACATCATTAATCATTAGAGAAATGCAAATCAAAACTACAATGAGATATCATCTCACACCGGTCAGATTGGCCATCATCAAAAACTCTAGAAACAATAAATGCTGGAGAGGGTGTGGAGAAAAGGAAACACTCTTGCACTGCTGGTGGGAATGTAAATTGATACAGCCACTATGGAGAACAGTATGGCGGTTCCTTAAAAAACTACAAATAGAACTACCATACGACCCAGCAATCCCACTACCAGGCATATACCCTGAGAAGACCATAATTCAAAAAGAGTCATGTACCAAAATGTTCATTGCAGCTCTATTTACGATAGCCAGGACATGGAAGCAACCTAGGTGTCCATCAACAGATGACTGGATAAAGAAGATGTAGCACATATATACAATGGAATATTACTCAGCCATAAAAAGAAATGAAACTGCGTTATTTGTAATGAGGTGGATAGACCTGGAGTCTGTCATACAGAGTGAAGTAAGTCAGGAGAAAAACAAATACCGTATACTAACACATATATATGGACTCTAAGAAAAAGAAAATGTCATGAAGAGATTAGTGGTAGGATGGGAATAAAACACAGACCTACTAGAGCATGGACTTGAGGATATGGGGAGGGGGAAGGGTAAGCTGTGACGAAGTGAGAGAGTGGCAGGGACATATATACAAATGTAAATTAGATCGCTAGTGGGAAGCTGCCACATAGCACAGGGAGATCACCTCTGTGCTTTGTGACCACCTAGAGGGGTGGGATAGGGAGGGTGGGAGAGAGGGTGATGCAAGAGGGAAGAGATACGGGAACATATGTATATGTATAACTGATTCACTTTGTTGTAAACGAAAAACTAACACACTATTGTAAAACAGTTATACTCCAATAAAGATGTTTTAAAAAAAAAAAAGAAACTCATTCCTTTGGAGTAGCTGATCTCAGGATATAGGAGGAAAGAAAAATATCCACACTATTTTTTAGCTAAGAAGTTAATGATTGCTAACCCCTTTCCCTGCTGAAAAGTATTTACATTCTTCACTAAGGATATTTGCTAGTTCCTAGGCCTAATTCATGGAAGTTTAGGAATTAAAGTGAAACTTCAGTGAATTAGGTAGGATAAAAGAAAAGTTTAGTGGTGAGGATGGTACCTCTGGTATCATATGAGTGTCTACTGCTAACCTTCCTTCCCATCTTCTGTGAACTCTCAGGTTCCTACTTTTTTTTTTTTTTTTTTTGCGGTACGCGGGCCTCTCACTGCTGTGGCCTCTCCCGTTGCGGAGCATGGGCTCCAGACGCACAGGCCCAGCGGCCGTGGCTCGCGGGCCCAGCGTCTCCGCAGCATGTGGAATCCTCCTGGATCGGGGCACGAACCCTCGCCCCCCGCATCGGCAGGCGGACTCCCAACCACTGCGCCACCAGGGAAGCCCAGGTTCCTACTCTTAATTGCCTTTTTCCTTGTACTTCTGAAAATTTCTGAAAGTGCCAGGTTTTTATTTGACAGTGTTGGGAGCTTCAGCACCAACAGGAAAGGTTTAGAATGGCCGGTGTATAAATATGGATCGTTTGTAACGGTATTTTCCCTCATGATTTGATGTCTCATAGTTTACTATTTCTAGAAATTCCATTGACGTCAAACTTGGTTTTTTTTTTTTTTTTTTTTCTTTTTTCTTCTGTGGTACACGGGCCTCTCACTGTTGTGGCCTCTCCCTTTGCGGAGCGCAGGCTCTGGATGCGCAGGCTCAGTGGCCATGGCTCACGGGCCCAGCCGCTCCGCAGCATGTGGGATCTTCCCAGACCGGGGCACGAACCCGTGTCCCCTGCATCGGCAGGCGGATTCTCAACCACTGCGCTACCAGGGAAGCCCTCAAACTTGGTTTTAAAAGTGCAGCTAAATAGGTTATTTCCAGTGTTTCCTGCTACTGCTTATTTTCTCAGGTGTTCTCATCCATGCATTCATCAAAATTTTGGGAGTAGATGGATAAAATTGACTTCTCTTATCCAGTTGACAGTAAAAAAAATACCTAGTTAAGTTTTGTAGTTCATACAACTGAAAACTATTCCTCTGAATAATCTTGAAGGGCTAGATGCTAGAGAAATTAGAAATGACTCAGCCACGACTCCCAATAATTATGGCTGAATTGTGACTTAAACTCAGGTATCCTAGATTCTATTATTGTGCCTTCTTGTGATGATACACCATACTGAGTTAAAAACTTCAGTTTGATTCTTGTTCATGATTCTGTGAAATGGGATGAAATTAATGTAACGGCTAATAGTTTAATTACTTGGATTACATTTTTCTCACGTTTTTCTTTAGTAGTTGATACACAGCTTCAACCATCAAAATGGTTAAAATGGTATGATAATTTGAAAATATACTCTGTTTTAAGTAGATAGGCAGATAACCTATATTTAAACTTATCTTGACATCCTGAAATGAAGAAACAGTTAGTGACCTGGCATTTTAACTCATTTCCAGTTTGAAATTTCTGACTCCCACAAAATTTGGTGCAAGTAAGGTATTTTAAATTTAGACATCCAGGGACTTCCAGGGTGGTGCAGTGGTTAAGAATCCGCCTGCCAACCACCTAGAGGGGTGGGATAGGGAGGGTGGGAGAGAGGGTGATGCAAGAGGGAAGAGATATGGGAACATATGTATATGTATAACTGATTCACTTTGTTGTAAAGGAAAAACTAACACACTATTGTAAAACAATTATACTCCAATAAAGATGTTAAAAAAAAAAAAAAAAGAATCCGCCTGCCAATGCAGATGACGCGGGTTCGAGCCCCGGTCCGAGAAGATCCCACATGGCGTGAAGCAACTAAATTGGTGTGCCACAACTGCTGAGCCTGAGCTCTAGAGCCCGAGAGCCACAACTACTGAGCCCATGTGCTGCAAGTACTGAAGACCGCACGGGCTCTAGGCAGAGCCCGTGCTCCACAAGAGAAGCCACCGCAATGAGAAGCCTGTGCACCGCAACAAAGAGTAGCCCCCACTCACCGCAATTAGAGAAAGCCTGCACGCAGCAACGAAGACCCAACACAGCCAAAAATAAATACGTTTTAAAAAAAATTTGTAAATTTGAACATCTAGTACTTTGTTTAACAAGCTGCATTTTCAGGGAATTCCCTGGTGGTCCAGTGTTTAGGACTCTGCTTCCACTGCAGGGGACACTGGTTCAATCCCTGGTCAGGGAACTAAGATCCCACATGCCAAGCAGCCAACAACAAAAAAAGACGACCTTTTCAAATAGAACAGAAGAATTCATGAGTCAATAACAGTATTAATAGCGTCAGTAATTGTTCGCTTAGTAGATTGCACGTTTGCACATAAATAGGTAGAAACAATTTTAATTCTTAAAAGAATTGATCATTTGATCACGATTTTTGAGAGGCTGCTATATCTAGCTAAATCCTTAATCTAAAGTTTTGTTTGGTTGGTTAATTGGTTTTATTTTTTCCATATTTTTATAGAGGGAAGGTGAAGTTTTAAGTCAGGAGTTGTAAAACTCCTTGGCCAGTCCAGCCTTTGTGGCCAGTTTTATGTTAGTGATCTTTAAAAATATAATGCAAAAGTTGAATAATGAACCTCTAAATATATATAGCCCAGCTTAAAAAATTAAAAACATTTTGCAAATTTTGTTTCATCAGTTCCCCAACTTATTTTCCTGTTGCATTTAAGTACAAATGTCAGATACCATTTCATCCATATTTCTGTACTTTGTATCTTTTAACATGAGTTTTTCATGCCAGTATCACACCTAACAAAATAATTCCTTATCTGGTAGATTCTATAAAATTTCATGAATGTCTAAAGAGTTATTTTAAATTAGTTTTTTTGTTGTTGTTGTTGTTGTTTTTGTTTTTTTTGTTTTTTTTTTAAAATCTTTATTGGAGTATAATTGTTTTACAATAGTGTGTTAGTTTTTCCTTTACAACAAACTGAATCAGTTATACATATACATATGTTCCCATATCTCTTCCCTCTTGCATCACCCTCTCTCCCACCCTCCCTATCCCACCCCTCTAGGTGGTCACAAAGCACAGAGGTGATCTCCCTGTGCTATGCAGCAGCTTCCCACTAGCTATCTAATTTACATTTGATAGTGTGTATATGTCCCTGCCACTCTCTCACTTCGTCTCAGCCCACCCTTCCCCCTCCCCATATCCTCAAGTCCATGCTCGAGTAAGTCTGTGTTTTATTCCCGTCCTACCACTAATCTCTTCATGACATATTTTTCCCTTAGAGTCCATATATATGTGTTAGCATACGGTATTTGTTTTTCTCCTTCTGACTTACTTCACTCTGTATGACAGACTCCAGGTCCATCCACCTCATTATAAATAACTCAGTTTCATTTCTTTTTATGGCTGAGTAATATTCCATTGTATATATGTGCCACATCTTCTTTATCCATTCATCTGTTGATGGACACTTAGGTTGCTTCCATGTCCTGGCTATTGTAAATAGAGCTGCAGTGAACATTTTGGTACATGAGTCTTTCTGAATTATGGTTTTCTCAGGGTATATGCCCAGTAGTGGGATTGCTGGGTCGTATGGTAGTTCTATTTGTAGTTTTTTAAGGAACCTCCATACTGTTCTCCATAGCGGCTGTATCAATTTACATTCCCACCAACAGTGCAAGAGGGTTCCCTTTTCTCCACACCCTCTCCAGCATTTATTGTTTCTAGAGTTTTTGATGATGGCCAATCTGACCGGTGTGAGATGATATCTCATTGTAGTTTTGATTTGCATTTCTCTAATGATTAATGAGGTTGAGCATTCTTTCATGTGTTTGTTAGCAATCTGTATATCTTCTTTGGAGAAATGTCTATTTAGTTCTTCTGCCCATTTTTGGATTGGGTTGTTTGTTTTTTTGTTATTGAGCTGCATGAGTTGCTTATAAATTCTGGAAATTAATCCTTTGTCAGTTGCTTCATTTGCAAATATTTTCTCCCATTCTGAGGGTTGTCTTTTGGTCTTGTTTATGGTATCCTTTGCTGTGCAAAAGCTTTTAAGTTTCATTAGGTCCCATTTGTTTATTTGTGTTTTTATTTCCATTTCTCTAGGAGATGGGTCAAAAAGGATCTTGCTGTGATTTATGTCGTATAGTGTTCTGCCTATGTTTTCCTCTAAGAGTTTGATAGTGTCTGGCCTTACATTTAGGTCTTTAACCCATTTTGAGTTTATTTTTGTGTGTCGTGTTAGGGAGTGTTCTAATTTCATACTTTTACATGTAGCTGTCCAGTTTTCCCAGCACCACTTATTGAAGAGGCTGTCTTTTCTCCACTGTATATCCTTCCCTCCTTTATCAAAGATAAGGTGACCATATGTGTGTGGGTTTATCTCTGGGCTCTCTATCCTGTTCCATTGATCTATATTTCTGTTTTTGTGCCAGTACCATATTGTCTTGATTACTGTAGCCTTGTAGTAGAGTCTGAAGTCAGGGAGCCTAATTCCTCCAGCTCCATTTCTCGTTCTCAAGATTGCTTTGGCTATTCGGGGTCTTTTGTGTTTCCATACAAATTGTGAAATTTTTTGTTCTAGTTCTGTAAAAAATGCCAGTGGTAATTTGATAGGGATTGCATTGAATCGGTAGATTGCTTTGGGTAGTATAGTCATTTTCACAATGTTGATTCTTCCAATCCAAGAACATGGTATATTTCTCCACCTATTTGTATCATCTTTAATTTCTTTCATCAGTGTCTTATAGTTTTCTGCATACAAGTCTTTTGTCTCCTTAGGTAGGTTTATTCCTAGATATTTTATTCTTTTTGTTGCAATGGTAAATGGGAGTGTTTTCTTAATTTCACTCTCAGATTTTTCATCATTAGTGTATAAGAATGCCAGAGATTTCTGTGCATTCATTTTGTATCCTGCAACTTTACCAAATTCATTGATTAGCACTAGTAGTTTTCTGGTAGCATCCTTAGGATTCTCTATGTATAGTATCATGTCATCTGCAAACAGTGACAGCTTTACTTCTTCTTTTCCTATTTGGATTCCTTTTATTTCTTTTTCTTCTCTGATTGCTGTGGCTAGAACTTCCAAAACTATGTTGAATAAGAGTGGTGAGAGTGGGCAACCTTGTCTTGTTCCTGATCTTAGTGGAAATGGTTGCAGTTTTTCACCATTGAGAATGATGCTAGCTGTGGGTTTGTCATATATGGCCTTTATTATGTTGAGGAAAGTTCCCTGTATGCCTACTTTCTGCAAGGTTTTTATCATAAATGAGTGTTGAATTTTGTCAAAAGCTTTCTCTGCATCTATTGAGATGATCATATGGTTTTTCTCCTTCAGTTTGTTGATATGGTGTATCACGTTGATTGATTTGCGTATATTGAAGAATCCTTGCATTCCTGGGATAAACCCCACTTGATCATGGTGTATGATCCTTTTAATGTGCTGTTGGATTCTGTTTGCTAATATTTTGTTGAGGATTTTTGCATCTATGTTCATCAGTGATATTGGCCTGTAGTTTTCTTTCTTTGTGACGTCTTTGTCTGGTTTTGGTATCAGGGTGATGTTGGCCTCATAGAATGAGTTTGGGAATGTTCCTCCCTCTGCAATCTGTTGGAAGAGTTTGAGAAGGATAGGTGTTAGCTCTTCTCTAAATGTTTGATAGAATTCGCCTGTGAAGCCATCTGGTCCTGGGCTTTTGTTTGCTGGAAGATTTTTAATCACAGTTTCAATTTCAGTGCTTGTGATTGGTCTGTTCAAATTTTCTATTTCTTCCTGGTTCAGTCTCGGCAGGTTGTGCATTTCTAAGAATTTGTCCATTTCTTCCAGGTTGTCCATTTTATTGCCATACAGTTGCTTGTAGTAATCTCTAATAATCTTTTGTATTTCTGCAGTGTCAGTTGTTACATCTCCTTTTTCATTTCTAATTCTATTGATTTGAGTCTTCTCCCTTTTATTCTTGATGAGTCTGGCTAATGGTTTATCAATTTTATTTATCTTCTCAAAGAACCAGCTTTTAGTTTTATTGATCTTTGCTATTGTTTCCTTCACTTCTTTTTCATTTATTTCTGATCTGATCTTTATGATTTCTTTCCTTCTGCTAAATTTGGGGTTTTTTTGTTCTTCTTTCTCTAATTGCTTTAAGTGCAAAGTTAGGTTGTTTATTCGAGATGTTTCCTGTTTCTTAAGGTATGATTGTATTGCTATAAACTTGCCTCTTAGAACTGCTTTTGCTGTATCCCATAGGTTTTGGGTCGTTGTGTCTCCATTGTCATTTGTTTCTAAGTATTTTTTTGATTTCCTCTTTGATTTCTTCAGTGATCACTTCGTTATTAAGTAGTGTATTGTTTAGCCTCCATGTGTTTGTATTTTTTACAGATCTTTTCCTATAATTGATATCTAGTCTCATAGCGTTGTGGTCGGAAAAGATACTTGATACGATTTCAATTTTCTTAAATTTGCCAAGGCTAGATTTGTGACCCAATATATGATCAATCCTGGAGAATGTTCCATGAGCACTTGAGAAAAATGTGTATTCTGTTGTTTTTGGATGGAATGTCCTATAAATATCAATTAAGTCCATCTTGTGTAATGTATCATTTAAAGCTTGTGTTTCCTTATTTATTTTCATTTTGGATGATCTGTCCATTGGTGAAAGTGGGGTGTTAAAGTCCCCCATTATAATTGTGTTACTGTCGATTTCCCCTTTTAAGGCTGTTAGTATTTGCCTTATGTATTGAGGTGCTCCTATGTTGGGTGCATAAATATTTACAATTGTTATATCTTCTTCATGGATCGATCCCTTGATCATTATGTAGTGTCCTTCTTTGTCTCTTGTAATAGTCTTTATTTTAAAGTCTATTTTGTCTGATATGAGAATTGCTACTCCAGCTTTCTTCTGATTTCCATTTGCATGGAATATCTTTTTCCATCCCCTTACTTTCAGTCTGTATGTGTCCCTAGGTCTGAAGTGGGTCTCTTGTAGACAGCATATATATGGGTCTTGTTTTTGTATCCATTCAGCCAGTCTGTGTCTTTTGGTGGGAGCATTTAATCCATTTACATTTAAGGTAATTATCGATATGTATGTTCCTATTACCATTTACTTAATTGTTTCGGGTTGTTCTTGTAGGTCTTTTCCTTCTCTTGTGTTTCTTGCCTAGAGAAGTTCCTTTAGGATTTGTTGTAGAGCTGGTTTGGTGGTGCTGAACTCTCTCAGTTTTTGCTTGTCTGTAAAGGTTTTAATTTCTCCATCAAATCTGAATGAGATCCTTGCTGGGTAGAGTAATCTTGGTTGTAGGTTTTTTTCCTTCATCACTTTAAATATGTCCTGCCACTCCCTTCTGGCTTGTAGAGTTTCTGCTGAAAGATCAGATGTTAACCTTATGGGGATTCCCTTGTGTGTTATTTGTTGTTTTTCCCTTGCTGCTTTTAATATGTTTTCTTTGTATTTAATTTTTGACAGTTTGATTATTATGTGTCTTGGCGTGTTTCTCTTTGGGTTTATCCTGTATGGAACTCTCTGTGCTTCCTGGACTTGATTGATTATTTCCTTTCCTATATTAGGGAAGTTTTCAACTATAATCTCTTCAAATATTTTCTCAGTCCCTTTCTTTTTCTCTTCTTCTTCTGGGACCCCTATAATTCGAATGTTGGTGCGTTTAATGTTGTCCCAGAGGTCTCTGAGACTGTCCTCAGTTCTTTTCATCCTTTTTTCTTTCTTCTGCTCTGCAGTAGTTATTTCCACTATTTTATCTTCCAGGTCACTTATCCGTCCTTCTGCCTCAGTTATTCTGCTATTGATCCCATCTAGAGTATTTTTCATTTCATTTATTGTGTTGCTCATCGTTGCTTGCTTCCTCTTTATTTCTTCTAGGTCCATGTTAACTGTTTCTTGCAAATTGTCTATTCTATTTCCAAGATTTTGCATCATCTTCACCATCATTATTCTAAATTCTCTTTCAGGTAGATTGGCTATTACCTCTTCATCTGTTAGGTCTGGTGTGTTTTTATCTTGCTCCTTCATCTGTTGTGTGTTTTTCTGTCTTCTCATTTCGCTTATCTTACTGTGTTTGGGGTCTCCTATTTGCACTCTGCAGGTTCGTAGTTCCTGTTGTTTTTGGTGGCTGTCCCCAGTGGCTAAGGTTGGTTCAGTGGGTTGAGTAGATTCCCTGGTTGGGGGGACTAGTGCCTCTGTTCTGGTGGATGAGGCTGGATCTTGTCTTTCTGATGGGCAGGTCCTCGTCTGGTGGTGTGTTTGGGGATGTTGGTTACCTTATTATGATTTTAGGCAGCCTCTCTGCTAATGGATGGGGCTGTAGACCTGTCTTGCTCTTTGTTGGGGATAGGGTGTCCAGCACTGTTCGTTGCTGGTCCTTGAGTGAAGCTGGGTCTTGGTGTTGAGATGGAGATCTCTGGGAGATTTTCGCCATCTGATATTACGTGGAGCTGGGAGGTCTCTTGTGGACTAGTGTCTTGAGGTTGGTTCTCCCACCTCAGGGACACCGCCCTGGTGCCTGGCTGGGGCGCCAAGAACCTTTAATCCACACAGCTCAAAATAAAAGGTAGAATAAATAGAAAGGAAAGAAAAGGAAGGAAGGAGGGAGGGAGGGAAGGAAGGAAGAAAGGAAGGAAGAAATGAAGGAAGGAAGCAAGAAAGGAAGGAAGGAAGGTGCAGAGGAAGAAAGGGAGGAAGGAAGAGAGGAAGGGAGGAAAGAAGGGGGGAAGGAGGGAAGAAAGGAAGGAAGAAAAGAAGAAAGAAAGGGAGAAGACAGAGTAGTATAAAGTATAGTTATTAAAATAAAAAATAATTATTAAGAAGAAAAATTTCCTTTAAAAAAAAAAATACAGAAAAATGGGTTGGTCTAACCCTAGGACAAATGGTGAAAGCAAAGCTATACAGACAAAATCTCACACAGCAGCACACACATACACACTCACAAAAAGAAAAAAAAAAGGGAAAATAATAGTATATCTTGCTCCCAAAGTCCACCTCCTCAACTTGGGATGATTCGTTGTCTATTCAGGTTTTCAACAGCTGCAGGGCACTTAAAGTTGATTGTGGAGCTTTAATCTGGCGCTTCTGAGGCTGCTGGGAGAGACCTCCCCCTCTCCTCTCTGTTCGCACAGCTCCTGGGGTTCAGCTTTGGACTTGGTCCCGCCTCTGCGTGTAGGTTGTCCGAGTGCGACTGCCCTTCGCTCAGACAGGACGATGTTAAAGGAGCAGTTGATTCGCGGGCTCCAGCTCACTCAGGCTGGGGGGAGGGAGTGGCACGGGGGCGGGGCGAGTCCGCGGCGGCAGAGGCCGGCGTGACGCTGCACAGGCCCAAGGCGCGCCGTGCGTTCTCCCAGGGAAGCTGTCCCTGGATCCCGGGACCCCGGCAGTGGCGGGCCGCACGGGCTCCCGGGAGGGCCGGTGTGGAGAGTGACCTGCGCTCGCACACAGGCCTCTTGGTGGTGGCAGCAGCAACCCTAGCGTCCGACACCCGTCTCTACTGTCCGCGCCGACAGACGCGGCTCGCGCCCGTTTCTGGAGTTCCTCTACACGGTGCTCCTAATCCCCTCACCTCACACCCGAGGAAGCAAAGAGGCAAGAAAAAGTCTCCTGTCTCTTCGGCAGCTCCGCGCCCGCCCCTGGGGCTCCTTCAGGCGGCGCACTCAATCCCCTCTCCTCGCGCCCAGGCAGCAAAGAGGGAGGAAAAGGTCTCTTGCCTCTTCGGCAGCTCCAGACTTCTCCCGAACTCCCTCCCGGCCAGCCGTGGCGCACTAGCCCCCTTCAAGCTGTCTTCACTCTGCCAACTCCAGACCTTTCCCTGGGATCCGACTGAAGCCCGAGCCTCAGCTCCCGGCCCCGCCCGCCCCGGCAGGCGAGCAGACAAGCCTCTCAGGCTGGTGAGTGCCGGTCGGCACTGATCCTCTGCGGGAATCTCTCCGCTTTGCCCTCCGCACCCCTGTGGCTGAGCTGTCCTCCGCGGCTCCGGAGCTTCCCCCTCCGGCGCCTGCAGTCTCCGCCCGCGAAGGGGCCTCTAGTGTGTGGGAGTCTTTCCTCCTTCACGGCTCCCTCCCACTGGCGTAGGTCCCGTCCCTATTCTTTTGTCCCTGTTTATTCTTTTTTCTTTTGCCCTACCCAGATATGTGGGGAGTTTCTTGCCTTTTTGGAGGTCTGAGGTCTTCTGCCAGCGTTCGGTGAGTGTTCTATAGGAGAAGTTCCACGTGTAGATGTATTTCTGATGTCTCTGTGAGGAGGAAGGAGATCTCCGCGTCTTACTCTTCCGCCATCTTTAAGCCGTCTCTCTTAAATTAGTTTGAATCAGTACCGAGTCAGGGTCCACACATAGCTAATTTGTCTCAGATCTCTTAATCACTATGTGCCTTTTTTTCTCCCCTTTTTATTTCTTTGCTGATTGAAACTTGGTCATTTGTCTTTAGAGAATTTCCCATATTCAATATTTCATTGGAGTGGTGTCCTTTCCTCTAGTCCCCACTTATCCTGTAAACTGATAATTAATGAAAGGAAGTTTTTTTTATAGTATTCCTTCTGATAAATACAGAAGGGATGTTAGAAATACACTGTGTTGCTACTCTTTATGAAATAATATATTTGGGCACCAATAATCAGTGGATGCTAAAACCATGAGGGGAAAACTGATGGAGAACCTTACAATGAAGGGATCAGGCTGAACCTCAGGTTGACAACCTGATGGATGTGTTGATATGCGTCTGAGGTGATACAACAGGAAATACACAGCACCTGTGGGGTATCACTGCTTTTAAAACAAAAAAAAATTGAACTTGGATCTAGTCAAGCTTGTAGATTGAAATTGAAATATAAAGAAGCATCCCAGCCCTTTTTGTTCATTTCTTAACCTGTCTGTTAATTCTTTGGGATAGCAGTTCAATGAATTTAAAAAGCTCAGACTTCTTACCAGCATGGTTTCAACTTTAGTCCCAGGTCTTCTCCGTGTTTGGAGGAATAAGTTACTTTAAAGTAACTGTACTTCCTTACTTGGAATTACTTAGGGATAATATATGTTATCCAATAGCCAATGCAGGGGACACAGTTTCAATCCCTGGTCCGGGAAAATCCCACATGCTGTGGAGCAACTAAGCCCGTGCACCACAACTACTGAGCCCACGCACTGCAACTACTGAAACCCATGCACCTAGAGCCCGTGCTCTGCAACAAGAGAAGCCACAACAGTGAGAAGCCCGTGCACCACAACTAGAGAAAGCCCACACACAACGACAAAGACCCAACACAGCCAAAAATTTTAAAAATATTTTTTAATCTAGCAGATTACCTGGCTTTTAGTAGTCCCACTAGTAAATCGCAGTTATGTACTTCGTTTTCTATAAATGCTTTAACCCCTAGTAAATAGCAGTTACTTTGCTTTCTATAAATGCTTTAACCCAGGTGACTTCATGTTTTTTAAATTTTCCCAGTAATGTTGGTTGTTCCTCTTTAGGGCACCAGGAATTACAAAACTATCAAGAATTCTACTTTTGACTCCCTATCATAGCAGTTTTTATTGTGACATTTCACTGAAACTGGAAGGGGGAATAGAATTTTCAAAGAATTTTTCTTTTTTTAACCAATCAAGAATGGTCAACTATTCAGATACATTTTCTTACATTCACTCCTTTTCTGGTTTTAGTTTGTTTTTAAATGTTGCAATTCTGGGGAGAAGTTATATATAATTAAAAGACTTTAGCATAGATTTAATTGTAAAGACTTGAAACCATCTTAAATATCCCAAAGGAGCAGACACCTCATAGTTCTAGTTCTTTATATACTATCAACAACAGTTACATGTAATGAGATTAAAGATTAATTGTAAATTTGGAGGAGTTCCCATGCACCCCCTCCTCCCAGTGACTTAAAATGTTTCCCATTACAAATATAAATGAAAATTAAGGTTTTTTTAATTAAAAAAACAGTGCTGCTTTTTTTATCATGAGCTTTGAATTTTATTTTTATTGAAGTGTTAGTTTCAAGTATATACCAAAGTGATTCAGTAATATATATATGTGTGTATATGTATATATATTTCTTTTCAGACTATTTTCCATTATAGGTTATTACAAGATATTGAATATAGTTCACAGTGCTATATAGTAGGTCCTTGTCATTTATTTTATATATAGTAGTGTGTATCTGTTAATCTCAAACTGCTAATTTATCTCTACCCCCCTTCCCCTTAGGTAACCATAAGTTTGTTTTCTATGTCTGTGAGTCCATTTCTGTTTTGTACATAAGTTCATTTGTATCATCTTTTTAGATTCCACATATAAGTGATATCATATGATATTTTTCTTTGACTTATTCACTTAGTATGATAACCTCTAGGTCCATCCATGTTGCTGCAAATGCCATTTTTCCATTCCTTTTTCATGGCTGAGTAACATTCCTGTGTGTGTGTGTGTGTGTGTGTGTGTGTGTGTGTCTGTGTGTGTGTGTGTCTGTGTGTCTGTGTGTCTGCATATCCACTCATCTGTTGATGGACACTTAGGTTGCTTCTATGTCTTGGCTATTGTAAATAGTGATGCTATGAACATTGGGGTGCATGTATCTTTTCAAATTAGAATTCATTTTCATCTTTTCTGGGTCTCCATACTGTTTTCCATACTGGCTGCACCAAATTATGTTCCCACCAACAGTGTAGGAGGGTTCCCTTTTCTCCACACCCTCTCCAGCATTTATTTTTTGTAAACTTTTTGATGATGGCAATTCTGACTGGTGGAGGTGATACCTCAGTAGTTTTGATTTGCGTTTCTCTAATAATTAGCAACGTTGAGCATCTTTTTGTGTGCCTGTTGGCCATCTGGATGTCTTCTTTGGAGAAATGTACATTTAGGTCCATTTTTTGATTGGGTAGTTGGGTTTTTTGTTACTGAGTTGTATGAGCTGTTTGTATATTTTGAAAATTAAGCCCTTGTTGGTCACATCATTTGCAAATATTTTCTCCTAGTCCATATGTTGTATTTTTGTATTGTTTATGGTTTCCTTTGCTGTGCAAAAGCTTATAAGTTTTCTTAGGTCCCATTTGTTTAGTTTTGCTTTTATTCCTTTTGCCTTGGGAGGCTGTCCTAAGAAAACATTGCTATGATTTATGTCAGAGAATGTTTTGCCTATGTTCTCTTCTAGGAGGTTTATGGTGTCATGTCTTATATTTAAGTCTTTAAGCTATTTTGAGTTTATTTTTTTGTATAGTATGAGGGAGTGTTCTAACTTCATTGATTTACATGCAGCTGACTGTCCAGCTTTCCCAACACCACTTGCTGAAGAGACTGCCTTTTCTCCATTGTATAGTCTTGCCTCCTTTGTCGAAGATTAATTGACCTTAAGTGGGTGGCTTTATTTCTGGGCTCTGTATTCTGTTCCATTGATCCATGTCTTTTTTTGTACCCATACCACACTGTTTTGATTACTGTAGCTTTTGTAGTATTGTCTAAATTCTGGGAGGGTTATGCCTCCAGCTTTGTTCTTTTTCTTCAGGATTCCTTTGGCAAATCTGGGTCTTTTGTGGTTCTGAATAAATTTTAGGATAATTTATTGTAATTCTGTGAAAAATGTCATGGGTAATTTGATAGGGATCGCATTAAATCTGTAGATTGGTTTGGGTAGTACGGACATTTTAACAATATTAATTCTTCCACTTCGAGAACATGGGATATCTTTTCATTTCTTTGAGTCATCTTCAGTTTCTTTTATTAGTGTTTCACAGTTCTCAGCGAATAAGTTTTTCACCTCCTTGGTCATGTTTATTCCTAGGTTTTTTGTTTTTTGTTTTTGATGTGAGTATAAAATGAATTGGTTTTTTACTTACTCTTTCTGATATGTCATTATTAGTGTAAAGAAGTGCAACAGATTTCTGTATGTTAATCTTATATCCTGCTACCTTGCTGAATTCATTTATCAGTTCTAATAGCTTTTGTGTGGAGTCTTTATAGTTTTCTATATAGAGTATCATTGTCATCTGCATATAATGACAATTTTCCCTCTTCCCTTCCAATTTGGATACCTTTTTTAAAAAACCCAGTGCTTTTAAACGCTGCTGGATTTACTCTTAACTAAAGCCAACATGGGTAGGTACAGTTTCGAGAATGATTGATAAGAACAGGCCTAAATGATTAGAGTATGTCATCAATAGAGGAGTTTAATTTTAAAAGATCTTGCTATTATTTTTTAATATTTTTTCAAATTATTTTTAGGAACATTTAAGTTATCTTGTGTGTCCTCACAATAATTGCATACATGAGAACAATATGACTTGTGTGACAATGCTTGCCTGCAGAGTCAGACTGAATTTAGACCCTGGGATTCCCTGTATAGGTAGACAAATTAGGTATTCTCTGTAGTCTCATCTATGAGTTGAAATACTAATACCTAACTTCCCAAGAGTGGTTGTGAGGATTAAAGGAGGTAATTTATATAAAGTAGCTGTTATTTTCACCATTTCTTGATTTATACCCTATATTCTTGATTTATACAGTATTCTATAGTCTATAAATGATTTTCCTATACTTTTGGTTTTAGTCCTATAGGAACCATATGAAATGAGCACAAATAGATACTATTTCCATTTTTATGTTACCATGGAACATCTTTTTTCCATCCATTTATTTATCTATGAAGTGTTTTATGAAGGAAGTATATATTTGGGTCTTGCATTTTTATCTAATCTGACAATCTTTTATTTAAAACATCTTTATGGGAGTATAATTGCTTTACAATGGTGTGTTAGTTTCTGCTTTATAACAGTGAATCAGTTATACCTATACATATATCCCCATATCTCTTCCCTCTTGCATCTCCCTCCCTCCCACCCTCCCTACCCCACCGCTCTAGGTGGTCACAAAGCACTGATCTGATCTCCCTGTGCTATGTGGCTGCTTCCCCCTAGCTATCTATTTTACATTTGGTAGTGTATATATGTCCATGCCACTCTCTCACTTTGTCCCAGCTTACATTTCCCCCTCCCTGTATCCTCAAGTCCATTCTCTAGTAGGTCTGCGTCTTTATTCCCATCTTGCCCCTAGGTTCTTCATGATCATTTTAAATTTTTTTTTTTAGATTCCATATATATGTGTTAGCATATGGTATTTGTTTTGTCCTTCTGACTTACTTCACTCTGTATGACAGACTCTCGGTCCATCCACCTCACTACAGATAACTCAATTTCATTTCTTTTTATGGCTGAGTAATATTCCATTGTATATATGTGACACAATCTTTGCCTGTTAGTTGTGTTTAGACCATTTATATTTAATGGGATTTTTGATATTTTGGGGCTTAGGTTCCCATCTTCCTATTTTTTTATTTTTCCCATTTCTTCCCATTTTCCTTTTTCTGCTTTATTTTGAACTGAGTATTTTTCATAATTCTCCTTTATTAGCTGGTTTATTAGCTAAACTGTGTGTGTGTGTGTGTGTGTGTGTGTGTGTGTGTGTGTTTAGCATTTGCTTTAGAGTTTGTAGTATACATCCTTATCACAGTATGCTTGTAATTATACTATGTCACATATAGTAAAAGAATCTTGTAACAGTAAACTACCATTTCCCCCTCCTGGGCTTTATACCATTTTGCCATACATTTTACTTAGCCATATGTTAAAACCCTGCAATACATTGTTATTTTTGCCTTAAGCCATCTATTATCTTTTAAAGAGATAATGTTCTTTTTTTTTTCATTTTTTTTCAAGCTTTTTCCTTCTGTTTCATTTTAGATAGTTTCTACTGCTATATTTTCCTTTTTAAAAAAAAATTATTTATTTATTTGGCTGTGTTGGATCTCCATTGCTGCACGCGGGCTTTCTCTATTTGCCGTGAGTGGGGGCTACTCTTCGTTGAAGTGCACAGGCTTCTCATTGTGGTGGCTTCTCTTGTTGTGGAGCATGGGCTCTAGGCGCACAGGCTTCAGTAGTTGTAGCACATGGGCTCAGTAGTTGTGGCTCATGGGCTCTAGAGTGCAGGCTCAGTAGTTGTGATGCATGGGCTTAGTTGCTCCGCGGCATGTGGTATCTTCCCGGACCAGGGCTTGAACCCATGTCCCCTGCATTGGCAGGTGGATTCTTAACCACTGCGCCACCAGGGAAGTCCCATCTACTGCTGTATTTTCAACTTCGTTAATCTTCTGCTGTGTCTAACCTGCCTTTAATCCCATACAGTTTAATTTTCATCTCAGCCTCTAGATTATATCTTTTAACAAAAATATTTTGTCTCTACTTAACATGTTCAGTCTCTCCTCTTAGTTCCTTGAACATATAGAATACAGGTATAACCTTTTATATCCTTATCTGCTAATTCTATCATCTCTTTCATTTCTGAGGTGGTTTTTTTTTTTTTTTTTTTTTTTTTTTTTTTTTTTTTTTTTTTTTTTTTTTTTGCGGTACGCGGGCCTCTCACTGCTGTGGCCTCTCCCTTTGCGGAGCGCAGGCTCCGGACGCTCAGGCTCACCGGCCATGGGTCACGGGCCCAGCCGCTCCGTGGTATGTGGGATCTTCCCGGACCGGGGCACGAACCCGTGTCCCCTGCATCGGCAGGCGGATTCTCAACCACTGCGCCACCAGGGAAGCCCCTCTGAGGTGGTTTTAATTGATTGCTTTTTCTCCTATCATGGGTCATATTTTCTTGCTGTTTTGTGTGCCTAGTAATTTTGGCTTTTTGTTTTACCTTGTTGGTTATTGTGTATTTTTATATTCACTTGAGCTTTATTATGGAACATAATTAAATTACTTGAATCATTTTGATCTTTTCAGGTTTGGGGTTTAAGCTTTATTAGGCAGGACCAGAGCAGCATTTAGTCTAGGGCTAGTTTATCCCCACTATTGATGCAAAATCTTTTGAGTACTCTACCCAATGCCCTCTGAATTATAAGGTTTTCCATGCTGGCTGGTGGGAAGAAGAGCTATCCCTGGCTTGTGTGAGCTGTGGTGATTGCTTCCTCTCTAATTAGAGTCTCATCCTTTTGAGTGGTTCTGTCCTGGCCCCAGTAGTTTCCTCACAAATGTGATGATCTCAGGTGGAGAGTTCTCTCTCTCTGTGCAGCTCTGCTCTCCAGTCCTCTACCCTGCAAATTCTAACTGCCTCAGCTTCTTTGGACTTGCAGCTCCTTCACCTTAGGGTGGCTCTGCCTGGGTCCCCCTCCCTGCACTGTGGCCTGAAAACATCTCTCCAGAGAGTAAGGTGGGACAATCCTTGGGCTCACTTCATTTTTCCACCATCTCCCAAGGGTCACTGTCCTTCATTGCCTGATGTCCAGTATCTTGAAAACTGCCATTTCATATAGTTTGTCTAGTTTTCTAGTTTGATAGAGTAGGTCTAGTCCCTGTTGGTATATCCATTTTGCAAACTAGAAAACTGGGAGTCTGAAATAGTAAGTAGCTGTGAGCTCTTAGTGGAGCCAGAACTGGAATCTAGGCATTATACATCAATACCTGATGCTTTTTCCACAATATCATACTGCCTTTTCTAAGTTACAATTTCCTCATGTAATTGAAACTTATCCTTTTAAGACTTAAAGCTTAATTTGAACCATTTTTGTTGGAAATTTTAAAAAAATGTTTAAGTACCCCCTGCCTTCTTAAACAGAGCATTTTGAATATATCTGAACCTCTTCATTATCAACATTACTTATAATCTTATGCAGTGGTTATCAACCCTATCTGAACCAAGTAATCCCTTTTTAATAAAATATTTTATAATGCCCTTTTATCCCGAAGAGTCTGAGCCCTTGACAATCATCAGGCTGGGTTGCTGCACTTGCTATTTACAGTTAGGATGGGCAAAGGAGTGCCAGCAGGTGCCTGGCATATTCCTCCCTGTCTCCACTGTATAAAAGCAGCCTCCTCTCCCTACTGTTGAGGGTCAGTTACTCCTGCCAAAATGGTGACTCTTAGACTTCAGGTCCCTGGACACAGAGTTCAAAGTGCCCTGGGGGGCAGCCATAGCTTGTAGTTGAGTGGACCCTTGCTGTGTGCCCTGGCAAGTGTAACACTCTTGAGAAGTAGGACCTCCAATCCTGCAGGGCCCAGCTTTGTGAGGACAGCAAGCACAAAATCCCCCAGTGAGTCACGGGGCGTGATGGTGAGTGGAGCTACTCTTGCTTCTACTCCTTGGTTCCTGGACCCGTGCATTATTGGAAGAAAAGTGTCATGTAGTACTCATTTAATGCGTATTCCACATCCTGAAAGATGGCACTGCAGTCTTTTAGCATATTGTCTCTGAATACTCTGAGTTGGTGCTTCACCTGTGCCTTCAAAAGGCAGTTCCAGTGTTCTGTGAGGCTGGCTGCTTCTGGCTGGTGCAGGATGTAATACAACCAGTGGATTCCATGGTCATGGGCTCACTCCCCCTCTTACTCTGCTGTAAAGTGGGTTCCCTGGTTGGATGCTCTGTTATATAGGACTCCATACCTGTGGAATGGGGAATCTGTATGGATAGTGGTGCTGCCTGAGGCTCTGCAAACAGGGAAGACAAGCCCATACATAGTGTAGCTATCCACCCCTGTGAGGGACAAATTGCTGGCCCTTCTGGGATGAAGGGAGTCCAAAGTAGTTGATTTGCCACCAAGTAGCCAGTTGGTCTCCCTGAGGACTAGTGTCTATCGCTGACAGGTTAGCCATTTCAGAGGCAGCAGTAGCTAGATTGACCTTGGTAATCTATATGCATGTTAGGGAATGCAGTGGATTCCTGCCCACCCCCCAGATCTGCTCTCCACCACTCTGACTCAGCTCTTTGCCCTTAGGAGGCTGACCTCTTTGCATTGCATCATCTGGGCTCCCTTGCCCTGTAGGTTTGGTCAGTGGGAGGCCCAGCAGATCAGAGAGTAAGAGGAGAGAGAGATTATCCCCCAGCTCCTTACCTTCTAAGCCATGGTTTTGCAGAGGTGGTATCCCTTGACCAAAGGCCACAGCTCCTGTTGAGCTGACCTTTGTTTAGCTCCAAGCATTCACAGGGTTCCCACACAGTTCCTTCTTCTCCCCCCTGTAGCTAGAGACAGTAATGGCCTCCCACTGTTTATACTCCAGAGTGCTTCTTCAACCTCCCCTGTTGGCTTCCCTTAATCTGCCCCACCATGTAGACAGTCTCTACAATCAGACTGTCTTCAGTCTGAGGATGCCATCTCTTCCTTCCAGGACCCCAACTTACAAAATAGGGTATTTTCTGCCTTGTCTTTTAAATTAAGCTGTAGACAGTAAACATATTTTCTCCTTTCCTTAATTCACTTGACAAATATTTGCCAGATCCTGTACTGCTCTTTGAGAAAACAGTGGTGAACAAGACAAATGGGTAACTTTGTCTTGTTAATAAAAAGGTAACTTCAAACAGTGATAAATGATCTTCCTGAGTAATCCTTCTGAGGAAGCCTCCTTAGATTGGACAGTCTGGGTAAGTCTTTTGGAGATAGTGAGGTTTAAGGACCTGAGGACCTTGACCTGAAGGAGGAGCTTGCTCAAAGATCTGAGAGCAGGATATTCCAGTTAGTGAGGCTGTAGGCAAGGGCAAAGGCCAAAGAGACCAATGAGCTTGGTTTAATACACAGAAGCTCCTGGAATATGGTGAACAATACATGCAGGTGATGGGCAGTTTGCCAATGTGTTCGTAGCGAGAATGATGTGCCAACTTGTAATGTAGCGTTGGCGTCTTTTCAAAGAAGACAATCCAGTTTGCTGAGCAAGTACTTTTCAGACTATTTATTGGGCATATGCTAGACGTTAGCAAGACCTGTATCTGTATAACCACTTAACTGTGACCCCAAGTTACCTAAAGTCACAGCTACAAAGTTGCAGAGGTGAGATGCTAGCCATTTCTGTTTTATTCCAATCTCGGAGGTAATTTTCCCCTCCAAATTAAGGGATTAAGGAGGAATATGTCAGCTGAAGATCCTCAACAATGTTAAGAGATAAGTAATCGGTCCAAAGACGCTAATAAATCCAAAGATACCCAGAGAGTGGGAAGATATAACAGGTCTTTTTTTCAAAAAAGGCTGTGGATTTGCCCAAATTACAAAGGTCCAAGCAAGTCTGTTGTTTTTAATTTGATTATTACTGGAGTTAGTGGGAGAGTTATGTGGGACCCATTTTAGGATACAATATGCCTGGTAGGAATCTGAGCCAGCAGAGAATGTGCTTGACTTCCAGCCTTGCCCCCCTTTCTTGAAAAAGACTGTTCCGGCCATTTGGTTCTCATTCAGGCTTTCCTACTTTAACCCTGTGGTGTACATTTGCATCAGAATCGCAGTATAGGTTAAATGTGGTGCATACTAGATGATTATTTTTGGCCAAGTTGTGTTTCCACTACAGAATTACGCCGTCAGCTCATCAAAAGTTGGAGTTCTTTTTCCCTATCTTTTGCATTTGTTAAAGTCTCAATTTTCTCAAATGAAAGACTTCTCTAGGTCAGGAACAAGGTCTAACAATTTGTTTCCAGCACCGCATGTCTGACTCATAATAAATGGTGAAAGTATTAAATATTCAAAGAGGCATCCTTCCACTACGCTCAATCCCGACCCTGACTGCGTCTGTTAAGTATGAATGCACAAGAGGTCGCTTTCCACCACCAAGCGGCGCTAGGGCACCATCTAGAAAGAATACACTTTTCCACAGGGTTTGAAGTTTCGTACTTCAAAACTTCTGACACTTCAAAGTGTCAGGTTAATTCACAAGAAGAGGGGAATTTTCCCAACAAATGAATGATGCCGCAGCCAGGGGTAGGCTGCAGAAGGCGCTCTGAGTCTCTGGGTGCACCACAGACCTCTTGGGACCGCATTTGGAACTCGGGCTGCGGAGTCGCAGAGGTGCATACGCGGGAGTGGGTGCAGCCCGGCGTCCAGGGCAGGTGAGGGCGGAGGTGTGTGCTGCGCGCGGGGTCAGCCAGGTACGTGCTGCGGGGCTCCGAGGAGCCAGCTCCGTTTCCGCCCCCGCCCCCTCGCCGCGCGGGGCCGGCCTGGCCGCTCCTCCCCTGGGTGGGTCTCGGCTCCTTTTCTGGCAGGGTCTATTTGCATAGAGGAAACTGCCCAAAGTGGCCGCTGTGGAGGAGCTGGCGGCAGGGAAGGGGGCGTGCGCCGCGGTCCGCTGCTGCCCGGAGGCCAAGCCCCGCGCCGGGCCGACCTCGTGCCTCGGGCTCTCCAGCACGCTCAGCCAGCGACCGCAGCTCTGTGCACCGTCCCCTCTAAGAGTCCACCCGCGACGAGCACACCATGAGTCCAGGCCAGGGCGCCGGCGGCGACGCGCGGAAGGGCTGCCGGACGGGCGGCGTCAGCGGCGCGGGGCGCCTCGCGACGGCAGCCGGGGCCTGGGCGGTGAGCGCGCTGTGCCTGCTGCTCTCCGTCGGCTCGGCGGTCGCCTGCCTGCTGCTGGGCGTCCAGGCGGCCGCGCTGCAGGGCCGGGTGGCGGCGCTCGAGGAAGAGCGGGAGCTGCTGTGGCGCGCGGGGTCGCCCGACACCCTGGTCGCCTGGGCCGAGCCTCAACTGGAGCGCCTGCTGCGCGAGGTAAGTCGCCGAGCGCGGGGCTGGGAGTGTCCGTGCGCCGGGAGCCGTCGCGGTGAGGAGAGGTCGCCCGCCAGCCGTGAGCGCCCGAGTTCGTCCGAGCAGCCTGCGCGGGGTCGGGGGTGGGGTGGGGTGGGGAGGGACGCTGGGGTGCTTGTGGCCGAGGGGTCCTGCTGTTCCCGCTCCAGCCTTAGGGTCGGCCTGCGTGAAAAACAACCTAGAAGGGCTGTTTCGGGGACGAGCAGGGGGAGGAAGAGGAAAGACTGCGGACTTTGAAATAACAGATCTGGGGGAGCGTCTCCACGGGTGTGTGCGCTCGGACCGGTAGCTTCCCGCCTGCGTTAAGCGCCTGCCTTCCTACCTGTGCCAGGACAATGAGGAAGCTCTTGCGGGAAGTGTGTGGTGACTTCTGTCACTGGTAGCAGCTACTGTTCCCAACGCTGATATACCTGTAGAGGTGTGGGGCCCCCAGCAGATCGGAGGTTTCCTGGTGGCAGGAAACCTCAGTCAGACCCTGGCCGGGGCCCTTGGAGGGACATGGTCAATCCAGCCTGCTCTGTCCATCCTCCAGCCCCTCAGGAAAGTGTTTCAGAATAGCTCCATCTTGGAGATGCTGTGCTGTGCCTGGGGCTGCTTGGGCTCAGCGCTCACCCAGGGCAACCCAGACCTGAGGGGGTGCCAACATCAGCTTGGCAGGGTGAGGGGAATAAAAAACAGTCTGGGCCAAAAAATACAGATTCTGGATTCGGTCGACGCCACCTAGGCGATGCCACCTGGGCATTGTGGACACAGCAGATGCTGAGTTTCCTTGCTGGAAGCATCATATGAGACTCTCTGACACTTCTGTTAAGGTTGCTGCTATGTGTCTTCAAAGCAGGAGCCACATTTGGGACTTCAAATCTCTCACCCATCATGCTGATCAAAACCTCCAGCTTTTGTGCAGCAGGGCACCTCCCCACAGAACAGTGGTGGTAGACTGGCCAGAGCACCCCTGGTTGTGCTGGCCTCCCTTGCCTGAGCCATCCTCTTCTTCCTAGGAAAGGCAGCTACCCCAAGATCGCAAGCATACTCCCCAAAGGGGCATCCTCAACTGTAGTATGAGCAGCAACACAGTGTTTCAAGGTAGAGGAGAGGATGGGCAGGGCTGTTACTACCATTTCCCCTGAACTGTGCCCAGCTGTGATCTTTATTAATGTAGCTGTGTTTCCATTTTTGAGTTAATTTGGATTCTTTAAGGTGAATGGGAGAAGACTGTACCATGCCTTTGTGTTCACCATACCTATTTCTTAGTCACTTTAATTTAAGCCTGTATTACATCTCTTCTAACTTGGTTTTGGGCAAAATTGCTGCTTCATGAAATGATTTCCTATGTTCCTCTTGAAAGTGCCTGCAGACTTTAGAAATCTCTCTGGAGCCCTGCTGGCAACTCCTGGTGATGGTTTCATAATTACAGCCGATTACCTTTTGGCAAATCCTTAGAAACAAGGGTGTTGAATTGATTTATGGAGGGCCAGTAAAATTTCTACCTGTTAGTGCTATAACTGTGGCTGTTCTTTCGAATAGGGGGCCCCTTTTGCTTAATAAAAAATAAACTGCAAGCTTTGATTGAGTAACTCAGAAATCCCAGTAAAACCTTTTAGAAGGAACTTGCAAATTGTGTCCATTCTAATAGGGAGGAGAGTCCTGGGAAAGCAGCCACTGCTGAGATTTTCAAGTCCTGAACTATGCAGATCATAGGACGCTTCATCTTGCTTCCAAGGAGTTATTGGGCAGAGTATTCCCCCTCTCTCTCCCTCTCTGTTTCTCTCACTCTCTCCATACCACCCCCCTCTGCCACACCCCGCCCCCACTTCTTTCCTCTTCATTAGTAAGGGGAAGGGAAAATTTCAAATCCTGGGATTTCCACTTGAAATTTGCTATACCATTCTGCAGGCTATACCATTAGCATAGGACACATCTTAACACTTCGTGCTACTAGCTAACCAAGTTTGGTGTTGAGGAGTCTCTACTTGGAGCATCTGAGATGCCACACTATGAATGCAGTAGGAGTTCAGCTTCTGGCTCTTTGAGTGTCCCTGTGAAAAGGCATCTCTTTCCCAGGGCACCAGTCTGTTCCTGCTCCTAGCCATTCTTCTCACAAATGTCACTGGATGGGAAATGTACATGGCCTGGCCAGTGACCCTGAGAGTCCCTGGCTGAGATGAGGGGACTCATGGGAGGTACATAGTGGGAGTTGGTAATTGGGTTTAAATAGATGTGAAGATAATTTAGAAAAACTATTCGATATGAAGGACAAATAAATAATGAACTGAAAATCTCTTAAAGAAAGAACCTTTGTACTTGAACATGTTTTTCAGTTCTAATTTTCTAATTTGTTCTCAGTGAAGCATCCTTTCAGCCTGTGCTGAAGTAATTGTGTATGTGAGGATGCCTGCAGCTTGTCCTTTTACCAACAAGCTTGTTTTCAGAGAATAGAAATCCTTGCCAACCATACACAACTTTAATGTCAGAAAAAATAAATAAAAAATAAGCCAACAGAAGCCACTGTTAATATGGGACCCACTGTCTTTGTTCCCTTGGGAACAGAACTGTGAAATAACTTCTTTGGGACTGGCTGATGTGCCTGATAATAGAAGATAATAGTAGATACAGAAGCTACAAAAAAGGAATATTCATGATAACTCATGATTATTAAAGACCCTTCCCATGGTACAAAATAAAGAAATGGTTTTCAGAAAATAAAAGCAAGATTTTTGAGCAAGAGTCATTAACAATAGTATCTTCAGTATGACCCAAAAATACAAATGCAAAACAAGCCTCTGATATTATGCTTTTAAAGTGCTTTAAAGAGCTTGCCTCGGTAATCAACCCCCCCCCATTAGTTATACCTATAGTTAGTTACAGTATTACAAAAGCTTAAATTTTAGAGTAAGTAAAATAGCTGCTATACTACAGTAAAAATTTTAATGCAAGGATTAAAGAAATATTTAGTTGTATTCAGAGGAAACTATTTTCAGCCTACAATGGATTTATTGTTGGCTGTTGGTCTTCCATTCTCCAGACCAATCAGTTTGAAAACAAGAAAAACCCAGAGACTTAGGGTAAAATTCAAGCCCTTTCCTTCCCTACTATATATATTGGTTAAGTTACCATAAAACCCAGAATCAAATGTAGCTTTTTTTGGCCTCTGTGGCAGCTTGTCACTTATCAGGATTGCTCTAAGGTATATGCTTTAATAAAAAATGCCAATTTTTGAATCCCATGGCACAACTGGAGATGGAGTATAAATCATAGCTACATTTGTTTCCTTGACATTTCCTGGCTCCCAAACCAAAAAAGTTTCCAGTTACTTCCTGGCATGCTCACTTTATCTCTCCACTCTCTTTTTTTTTTTTTTTTTTCTTGTTTTTTTCGCAGAAGTTTAGGAGAGCTTTATAATAATAGCAGCATGTTTAGAATGAGCCAACTGTTGGGGCATTCCTTTCACAGATATATTTTGGAATTGTTGAATTGGACTTTTACACATTAGCTTTGAAGATTTGCAACATCGCTTCTGAAGTTCAGGGATCTGTAAGCTGAATGAACTTATACCAGCAGGCAGAGAGGTGTAGATGATAAATGGGGTTTCAGTCCCACTATTTACTAGTCCTGGCATCTAACCTCTTCACCTTCCTGAGCTTCAGCTTCCTCTTCCCTAATACGATGGTCACAACTACCTGTGTACTGATGAGCAAATAAGATAATGTAGAGGAAAGTGTTGGTCAGTAAGTCTTTTGATGGCGAATACCAAAATCCCCAAGTGTGATTCCTTAAACAGTACAGTCATTGAATTATCTTGCATAACCTGAGAATCCTGGAAGTCAGCCTGCAGATCCTGGGTTAGTTCAATGACTTGGCCATGACTGGGTGCCAGGTCATTGTCTGCCATTCTCTTGGTCTTTCCTCATGGTCACAAGATGGCTGCTGCAGCTCCAAGCACATGTCTTCACACAAGAATAGCCAAGGTAAAAGGGAAGAGGGCAGGAAAAAGCTATCTTCTCGAGAGGCTTTCTTTTTTATTTGAGTTAGGGAACTTTCCTTATAGCCACCAGCCAGAACCAGGGCCAGTGATCACCATCATCCTGTCAAGGGTGATGGGGTTGCCACAGGAGGCTTTGGCCAAGCTTGGTGAATCCTCTGAGTCTGGGCATGTTGCCAGTGGAACAAAATTGTAGCTTTGTGAGGAAGGGAGCCTAGGAATGGCTATTGGGGAGCAACCAACAGTGTCAGATGGGTGCCCTAGAATGTTACCATAGAGGAGGACAGGGCGGGGTTGGGGGAAGGGGAAGTCATCCATTGGCCTGCCACAGTTTTCATGATCATACCCCCTTCACTGCTCCACACTTTAGGAACACATTCCAGCTGCAGAATTTCTGTTTCCCTCAGGGTCCTGCTCTCCAGTCCTGCATCTAGCCATAGTAGTCAAAGGCAGGGTTGATGCATTTGGGGTTCTCTCTGGCTCAGTCCCATGCTTTGTAGTTTGTGGTCTTTAACCCTTAAGTGCATGCTGTTTTGGTCCCAAAGTGACTGACTGGAGTGGCCTCCTCACTGGGGATGGCACTCTAGGGTCCTCCTTTCTAACTCTTTCCACATCGTGGCATACAAAAAAAACGATGACACCTGCACATCACCCTGCAGTAAGTGGAAGAGGCTGCTTGGGCTGGAGGGAACTGGCCCAGCCACTCTGAGGACCAAGGAGATCAGTACACCTGAAAACATATGTGGTGCCCTATACCCATCAGGTGTGCCTAGGCAGCTCTGCTCCCCCTCCTCACCCCAATCCCAACTATAGGCCCCCTTGGCTTTTTTAACAGCCATATCTCACTGTGGCCTCCAAATCCCCTTCCAGAGGATCATGGAAGAATCATGGTCCCCAGAGCAGGGTGTGTCTCTTTTACCTTCACTGAGCATCATCTCATTAGATTCTACCTTTCTAGTTGCCTTTGGATCCTTGTACTTTCAAATAGCAACATGACAGGACCCCAGCTCAGACTGGCTTAATTAAAAAAGGAATTTAGGGCTTCCCTGGTGGCGCAGTGGTTGAGAGTCCGCCTGCCGATGCAGGGGACACGGGTTCGTGCCCCGGCCCGGGAAGATCCCACATGCCGCGGAGCGGCTGGGCCCGTGAGCCATGGCCGCTGAGCCTGCGCATCCGGAGCCTGTGCTCCGCAATGGGAGAGGCCACAGCAGTGAGAGGCCCGCGTACCACAGAAAGAAAAAAAAAATGGAATTTAACTGAAATGTCCAGGGAAATGTCTGCTCAGGCACTGCTAGAGGTGCCTTGATTTTGTGTTTCTTTATGTTGGCTCCATATTTGTCAAGGATGCCCCTCACTGTTTCCCATGAAGTGGCAGGGCAACTGTCAGCAGCTCCAGGTCCATATCCTTAGCATTAGAGCTTCTCTTTCCCAATAGTCCCCCTGATTCACTCCAATGGTCAATATGGATTACCTGCACCAGTCACTGAGATGAGCCAGGCAGCATCTCTGATCTCTGTTGGGGGCGGGGAGGTTGTGTGCACCTGTGCACGTCTGTGTGTACCCCACTGGAGCTGAAAGGACCAGGAGTGGAAGATGGTCCCCAAAGGACAATTTGGAGTGTTGTTATTAGAAGGGGAAGAAGACAGGGGGCTGGTAAAACCACGTAGATGACCATCCAAGGAATAACAAGAGAGAGGCTTGGGCAACAAGCTGGAGCCACATTCTGGAGAAATTCTTCCTCAATGGCTTGAAATCCAGCTAAAGGATTTTTGATCTAATGGGCTAGGCAGTAGGTTGGTAGGTGTTTGTTCTTCAGGTATTTATGTATATTGATAAATTTGGTTTATCTGTAGGATCAAAATCTGTATTTCTCTCTGAATGTAATGTGCTCACAAAATGTGAGCTTAACAAGTTATAGGATAACTTAAAATCTTAAAACTTTCCCACAACAGCATCATGAATTATGGAGGACAGAGGTTATTGTCCTTGTTTTACAAGGGAGAAATGTCACTAAGTGGGAGACCATGACCTGTTCCAGGTACACAGGCCAGACCTGGGCTCCCTCAGGTCAGCAGGAGGCCTTGGAAGGAGGAGTGATAAGGACGGGTGTGTTCGCTCCACCCTTTATATGAGTTTCCTGTCCAGCCGAGGGACAGGCAGTCAGGGCCGCCTGCTCCTGGGGCCTACCTGTTCCTGGGGCCCACCTTCCTCGGCCCACTTTTTCTTTTCTTTTTAAGTCTTTACTGAATTTGTTACAATATTGCTTCTGCTTTATGTTCTGGTTTTTTGGCTGTGGGGCATGTGGTATCTCAGCTCCCTGACCAGGGTTAGAACCAATACCCCCTGCATTGGAAGGCAAAGTCTTAACCACTGGACCACCAGGGAAATCCCCCTTCAGCCCCTTTTCATCTGCTTCCCAGGGAGTGTTCTCCCCATAGGAGTATACTCGTGAGAAAGGAGGCTCCTCTACGGACTGGTTGAGGAATCTGTTGGGGTGCCCTGAGTCCCAGTGACCTGGAGCAGTGAGGCCAGGAGGTTGCCCAGCTTTGCCTGGTGCCGTGTGTCATGGTGGCCTTGAGGGGCCTGAGTTTGAAGAGGAAGCGCTCTGGACAAGGAATCAGAAGGCCACTGTCTTTAGTCTGTCCAAGCTGCTGTTGCAAAATACCACAGACTGGGTGGCTTAAACAACAGATATTTATTTCTCACAGTTGTGGAGGCTAGGAAGTCCAAGATCAAGGCGCCAGTAGATTTGACGTCTGTTGTAGACCCGCGTCCTAGTTCATAGGCGGTCTTCTCCCTGTGTCCTCTCATGGCAGACAGAAGGGTTGAGGGAGCTCTCTGGGGTCTCTTTTATAAGAACACGAATCCCATTTATGAGGGCTCTACTCTCATGTCCTAATCACCTCTCAAAGCCCCCATCTCCTAATCCCATTATAGGGGGGCGGGGGCCTCAATGATTCAGTCTATAGCAGCCACCACCACCTGCTGGCTGTGTGGCCCAGGCTGGTCCAGAGCCTCAGTTCTCTATGCATGAGGCAGGGCTGAGAGCACCGCTCAGCCTGTGGGGAGGGACCATGGTGATTCAGGAAGAGAAGGGAGGGCTGGACGGAGTAGCTTGTACAGCCCAGGGTGAGCTCTGAGCACTAGATCCCGCTGTTCTTCAGTGTCAGGGTCCCAAAGGCCTTTGGTGTAATCCTACACCTTCAGGGAGCCCTCTCCTTCACCACAGATTTCTACACATTTCCCCCTTTTCCCTTAATAATTCTGAACCGTGCCCCCCACTAGGCATTGTTAGGTGTTGGTGGGAGACAGAGTTCTTTCAAACCCTTTTCTCTTTGCTCAGCAGCTCCCCAGCTCCCACTCCTCCTGGGCTGTGGCCACCTCCTTTAGGATGTGAGACCCAATGTTGGGAAATAGCACACCTGCTTGGCAACACTTCCCCTTCCTCCCTTTTTTAAAATTTAAATAACCAAGATGTATGTCTATTTAACATGATTAATGTTATTGATAATCCCACCACCCTAAAACAAGGACATTTAACCTTTTGCACGATCCCTTCCAATTCTTATATGGATGGACAGATTTATGTGTACCTAAGTGCACACACCATTTACAACTTGCTTCTGTATATTCCAACCTTTTATCAAAAACATTTTTCCAGGTGCTGCACAGTCTTTATGGTCATGTTTCATGACCACATAGGATTCCATCAGTGGAATCTGCATCCCTCTATCAACACGGCATCTAGGCCTCTCCACATCTTTTGTTGGCACAGTACAGCTGAGGGTTTTATGGGGAAAGTTTCTTACTTTTGTTATTTTTTATGATGTAGAGTACCTGCCTAAAGAGCATCATTTTTAGGGCTTTGTTTTTTGTCTTGATTTTGGACCATCCAAGTTTGTCCATGACATACATGTTCATACTCCTGTGGAATTCCAAAACTGTTGCACCACTGTGAAATCGTGCTTCAAGTTTTATGATGAGAAAAGTGGATTCAATCTGTCTTTTGGTTGAACTTGTTTTTCAATTGGATTTGTTGCTGTTTTTGAAAGCAGAAGCAAAAAGCAAATGATAAAGAAGTCTTAAAATAAGATTTGGAAGAACTCTGAAGATTTCATCTCAGAATTAGGCTCATTTGTTGGTTTGGTGCAGAACCCTCCTTGAGTAGTGTTTTGCAGTACCGGGCACTGTACTTGGTCTGCACTGTGACTTCTAATTCTGTGAGCAAATGTAACTGTGTTTGGTAAACTTCTCTGTAGGCCACACACGACCTCCAGCTCCTCCCCAATTGATTTTCTCCATGTGTAGGATCAGGATTAATCTTTAATTGTTGACACAGACACTTAGAAAACATCCCTTCATCATGTCTGGAAACATATTTCAGTACTAAGAACCAACCACTGGGAGAAAAAATAAGTTTGCAGATACAGTTTTAAAAAAAATATATTATGTCTCCCCTACCAGATTTTATTTTATGTATTATTATTATTATTTGCACTGCATGGCATGTGGGGTCTTAATTCCCCGTCCAGGAATTGAATCCGGGTGCTCGGCAGTGAAAGTGCAGAGTCCTAACCACCGGACCACCAGGGAATTCCCTGCAGATATAGTTTTAAAGAAAGGCATGTCACTGTACTCCTGGAGACTACAGGGGAAACAGTTGAGAGCCTCCCAGGTGCCCGCCCTGGACAGAAGTGTCACGTATTCTTCCTTGTGGTGTTTCTTAACAGCCCCATCCCAACCCCTGAGAGATAGGCTTCACCCTCCCAGAAGTGACAGTGACCAGCCCCAGGTGGCAGTGTGCGCCTGAGCCTGGGTGACCTGACTCCTAGCTCTAAGCCCTTTCTGCAGCCTCACAGCAGCCCCCCATGGAAACAATACTTTAGCTTGGAGCAGTGGCAGCTTTTTCTGCCAGTGTGGATATCCTCCACAGGTGTGCAATGTGGAGGGTGGTGGGGAAGACTTTAGCTTTAAGCAGAACTGGGTTCACATTCCAGCTCTGTCATTTCTCAGCTGTGTAGCTTCAGGTAAATGGCTGTTTATCCAAACCTCAGTTTACTCATCTGTTAAATGGGGATTATAGTACTTGCCTTATAAGGTTTCTGTGGGGGTTAAACAAGTTGATATGTCCGAAGAGCTCAGTGCATCGTACACATCCTGAAAACCGTTCTTCTTGTTGGAATACTTTGACTGAATCCAGAAGGAATGTCTCTGTTTGCTAATTGGACACGAGGTCCTGTGGTTACAAGGACGATCTTAAGATCTTTCTACCACTGGGGTTCTGCCATCCTGTTAAGGCCATACAGAAGCGAAAAAGGCATTAACACATGTCCAGTCTCTGAGTCAATGATGGAGAAATGTGACTTGGTTGTGGAAGAGAGGCAAAGACTGCATTAGCTTCATAGCCACATTTTTTTCAGTCCCTCATTTGAGCAGAATGAGATTTTCCACTTAAATAAAAAATTTCAGTTTTGACCAAAATAAACATCTAATTATCACGAAAGTTATTATATGGATTTTTCAAACAGCCAGTAAATTTGCTTTAATTAATGTTAGTCTGTTTTTGTGGTTATGCAATTTGGCACAAGTACTCCCAAGTGCTCATGATTAAACTAATGAATTGGAGGCCTCACACACATCTGCTTCGATTCATATTGGTAAATGAGAAAACCTTTGTTTTTCTGATGTAGCCACAAAACCTTGGGTGGGGAAAGTGCCTTCCAATGGGTAATGTGAATTTTTAAAACAGAATTTGCTTCCAACTTTATGTTGTGAAACAAATCGTAAAGTAGTTAGAAAGAATTCTGGTGTTTTCAGAAGACAATTTAAATAAAATCTACTTAACTTGGGCCTCCAAGGAGGATCATCACACAAAAACCAGGGTCTGTCCATTTATTTAACTGTGACTTTTTGTGTGATGTATGGGCTGTTATCATCTACAACATCTTGTTTTCAGACCCATCTTGTGGTTCAGACGAACGAAGGACAAGTTCACATGGCAATGGGATTAGAGTATGTGTGTGTGAGGGTGAGCCAGTGCGAGGGCTGGGAGAGCGCAGGAGTGTGCATGCGTGTGGGTATGTACGCGTGTGAGAGCAAGTGTGCACACATGTGAGCATGCTGCCTGTATGTGAGTGTGTATATACATGTGAGTGCACGTATGTGTCTAAGTGTGTATATGAATAGAAATGTGTGCATGTGGGGGGGGTGTATGAGCGTATGCATACACATATGCACACTTATGTGCAAACAGGAGCTGGGAAGGAAGCGGGAAGGGTGAGACCAGCCTGACCTCTTGCCTCCCCACAGAAGTTGTCCCACCTGGAAGACCCCCTGACTGGGCCTGGCACAGCGCATGCTGTTGCTCCAGAGCTGGGAGACCTGGGTTTGAGCCTGGAGCTGCCTCTAAACTGGCCACCATGTCCTGGGACAAATTAGTTGACTTTCCAAGCCTCAGCTTCCTCCTCTGGAAAAAGGGTGATGGTGTCTGCTTCACTGCTTTTCTGTGAGGATGGAGTAAGGCCCCTTCCCAGGACTGCCCCGGACAGTGAGGGGCCAGAAGTTCCCTCCTTAACCACTCCCCACCTGGCTAATCCTAGCTTCGGGGCTGCCGGGACTGCTAACATTAGTGCCAGGTCCTTCCTGGGGACAGTTCCTCCTCCTCCTTCCGGCTCCTATGATGAAGCTCACCCCTTAGGCGTGGCCTTGAATGAGTTGAGCTGGAAGAAGCACCATAGTATAACTCAGCCCAGCCCGTCCTGATCCTGCTGATGATCTCTTCCTGGGCTTTTGTTCAGTTAGCGCTGCCTCTCTGAGTCCATGCCATAGGCAGATCTGGCCACTGCGCATTCTTCTCACTCATCTTCCTAAATATTCTCAGCGGTGTCTCCCTCTCCTCATCCCATCAACCCTCAGTGCCTCTCACCGCCTGTGGGCCGGTAAGGTGAAAACTTCTCCGTCTGCCTGGCATCAAGGGCCCAGGTCCATTAAGCCTTCTCTCACTTCAGTTCACTAGGGGATGGTGGGGAATCTGAAGGAGGCATGGGGTTGGGGTCGTGGTGTCTGAGGGACCCCACCTGTGTCAGTGTGCTGGTGCTGCCCTAATAAAGTACCACAGTCAGGGTGGCTTAAACAACAAATGTTTCTTTTCTCGTAATTCTAAAGGCTAGAAGTCCAAAATCTAGGTGTCAGCAGGTGGGTTCCTCCTGAGGCCTCTCTCCTTGGCTTGCAGATGGCCATCTCCTCCTGGTGTCCTCATGTGGTCTTCCTTCCGTGTGTATCTGCGTCTGAATCTCCTCTTTTTAAGAGGACACCAGTCATATTGGATTAGGGACCACCCTAATGACCTCACTTTAACTTAATTACCTCTTTAAAAACCCTGTCCCAAATACAGCCACATTCTGAAGGATCAGCGGTTAGGACTACAACACATGAATTTTGGTGGGGGACACGATTCAGCCCGTACCACCATCTCATCAGACTTGACACATCAGGGAAACTCCAGACGTTCACCGTGGGCAGGATCCAGAGGGCAGAGGTCAGCAGGAGCAGGTGGAGCTCAGTGTGGGGACTCAAGCAGGCCTGACATGGCAGCTGGGCTGTGGTATGGAGGAGGCTTGAAGGCCACACATGGGAGCAGCCTGAGGGCTCTCCTCAGCATGTCAGAAGCCATGATGGAGGGAATTCCCTGGCAGTCCAGTGGTTAGGACTCTATACTCTCACTGCTGAGGGCCCAGGTTCAATCCCTGGTTGGGGAACTAAGATCCCACAAGCCCCTCTGTATGGCGAAAAAAAAAAAAAAAAAAAGAAAAGCCATGATGGAAACTGTTCATTCCCCTCCCATGGCTGTTGATGGGATTTCTTTCTGTCAGGCCAGTGTGATGAACCTTAGAAAGTGGGTTCTGATGGGAAGTCATGTGTGTGTCCTTGAAAAATAATGAATGGGAACATGAATTAACGATTACTGAAGACTTGCATTTTGTTTGCAGACCAAACCTTTCAAAACACACTTCTGTATTTTGGGACTGAACAGGGACCTTTAAGGAAATGTTTGCCGATGTGGTTTAGATGAGAGTCACTCAGCATGCCAATGGGAGTCACTGATTAAACCCACATTCCTAAGAGAAAAGTTTCTGAGCTCCTGCCAGATGCCTGGTTTGGGCTAGCTGCTCTCACTGGTTGTCTTCACCTGGCTCTGCCATGATGTTTACCTGACACCGGGGTGGAAGCTGAGGCTCAGGGTGGTGAACTGATGTTTCCTGAGCCCAGGATGCCTGCCCCACCAGCAGCCAAGGCTGTGGGAGCCAGGACCTGGGTGCCCTTGTCCTTTGGCTTTTGTTAGGTTATACTTGAAGTGCACTGAACTCCACATATTTGAAATGTGTAATTTGCTACATTTTGACATGTGTGTACAACTGTGAAATCCCCACAGATGAACATGTCCATGACCCTCAAAACTTTCCTCTTTGCCCCTTGAATTCTCTCCCTTCCATTCTTTCCTACCTGCCATGCAAGTGTTGCTGATTTCTACACAATTAATTAGCTTTCCTTTTTTTAAGAGTTTTGTAGGAATGGAATCACACAGTATGTATTCTTTGTGGGGGGAGGGGAGCCTGGTTTCCTTCACTCAGTATAATTATTGAGAGTTTCTTTGATTCTTTTGAATACATTGTTAGTTCATTCTTTTTCATTACTGAGTATTATTATATGGCTATACCACAATTTGTTTATCCATTCACCTGTTAATGGATATTTGGGTTATTTCCAGTTTGAGGCTGTTACAAATAAACATCCATGAACATTCATGTACAAGTCTTTGTATGGAGTATACTTTCATTTCTCTTGGGTATAATACTTTGGAGTGGAATGGTTGACCATCTGATAGATGTGTGATTAACTTTTTAAGAAACTGCCAAACCATTGTTCAAAAACATTGTATCGTTTTACATTCCCATCAGCAGTATATGCGAGTTTCATTTGTTCATATAATGTCTTTTTTCTTTGGCTGCTTTTAAGGTTTTCTCTTTATCCCTGGTTTTAAGCAATTCAATTATGATATGGCTTGGTGTAGTTTTCTTCATGTTTATTTTGCTTAAGTTTCATTAAGAGTCTTGAATCTGTGAGTTTATAGTTTTCATCAAAATTTGAAAAACTTCTTGGCCATTTCTTCTTCAAATATTTTTTTCTGTTCTGCTCTTTTTCTCCTTTCCCTTGGGACTGCAATTACACACGTATTAGGCCACTTGAATCCTAAAGTTCACTGACATGCTTTCCTTTTAAAATAATAATTTCCGTCTGTGTTCATTTTGGATAGTTTCTATTGCTGTTTACTAATCTTTTCCTCTGTAATGTTTAATCTTCCGTTAATCCTTTCTACCCTATTTTCCATTTTCCATGATAGCTTTCATCTCTAGAATTTCAGTTCAGGTCATTTAATATCTTTGATCTCTCTACTTAACCTTTTGAACATACACTATGCAGTTATGTTTCTTCTTTTAAGATCCTCATGTGCTAATTCTAACACCTATGGCAGTTGTGGGTCATTTTCAGTTAATTGATTTTTCTGCTCATTATGGTGCCTATTTTCCTGCTGGTAATTTCTGATTATATGCCAGACATTTTTGAATTTTACCTCTTTGGGTGCTGGATGTTTTTATATTTCTACCAATATTCATGAGCTTTGTTATGTCACAGATGTTACTTGTAATAGTTTGATCCTTTTGGATCTTATTTTTAAGATCCATTAGGTGGAATCAGAGCTATATTAGTGTAGGGTTGATTATTCCCTACCACTGAGGCAGGACCCTTCTTGGTACCCTACTCAGTGTCTGAACAGATGCGCTTCCCAGCCCTGTGTGAGAGCTGGGCACTGTTTCCTCTAATCCTTTCCCTGGCTTCAGGGTGTTTCTTCAACACGTGCTGATCAACCCTCTGTGGAATACCCCGCGAGGACCCTTGAAGGTCTCTGTGGCTCTCTGTGTGCAGCTCTCACCTACCAGGTCCTCTGCTCTGCAAACTCTAACTACCACTCATAGCTGCCAGGTTCCACCTGTATATCCTCTCCCTGTGCCACATCCTGGAAACTCTCCCCAGGCAGGAAGCCAGAGTAGTTGTTTTCTGTGTCTCTGAGGATCAGTCTCTTTCCTTGCTTGATCCCTATATCTTCAAAACCATTGCTTCATATATCTTACTTGTGGGATTTCTATTTTTGTTTGGGTTTTTGATATTGTTTCAGGCAGGAGAGTAAATCTAGTCATTACTACTCCCTCTTGCCTGGAAGTAGAAAACCATAATGTGACCTTTTAAATTTGGGGTAATAATTTTAGATTTATAGAAACATATTGTACCTATGTACCTATGTAAATCTAGTCGTTGCTACTCCATCTTGCCTGGAAGTTGAAATCCATGATGTAGCCTTTTAATTTTTTTGGAATAATTTTAGTTGTATAGAAACATATTATGTACATCTGTACATAACCATAGTACATTTGTCAAAAGTAAAAAATTAACTGTGATACAGTACTCTGGCAGGTGGAATTCTAAGATCACTCCCAGATTACCACCCCTTGCTGTACACACTTTGTATAACTCCCTCCCCATGAGTGTAGGCAGAACCTGTGATTATGATGATATGATTGAGTTACTCAACCTATGATTGAGTTATGTTAAAAAGCTTATCCTTGGTGGGCCTGACTTAATTAGGTGAGTCCTTAAAAAAGACTGGACCCTTCCTTGAAGCATGAGAGGGTGTGTAGAGGGGACCACATGGCAAGGAACTGTGAATGGCCTCTGACCAGCAGTTAGAAAGAGAATGGGGACCTCAGACCACAGGAACCACATGGGCTTGAAAGAGGACACAGAGCTCTAGAAACCCTCAGATGACACATTGACTTTAGCTTCATGAGACCCTGAGCAGAGAACCAAGTTCATCTGTGTCTAGACTTCTGATCACAAAAACTGTGAGATAGTAAATTTGTGTTGTTTTAAACTGCTGATTTGGTGGAAATCTGTTATGCAATGATGGAAAATGAATATAATTACTATTAACTAAAAAGAACCAGGTCAAATTCATGAGTAACAATAACCCACTATTCATCTAGCAAGATTTCAATAAAGATTAATGTGAAAAAAAAAAGACTAATGTGAAGACGAGCACGAAGCCATTGACCACTCCCATCACCTCCAGTTTTCAAGATGATTTTCACAGTCTCATATTGTATCTCAGTTGGAGGTGGTTAGAATTCTGATCAAGAATGGATCTATTATATGAGAAAATACTTGCAAATCATATATCTGATGAGGATGTAGTATCCAAATATGTAAAGAACTCTTACAGCTCATCAACAGATAGACAAACAAACCAATTTAAAAATAGACAAGGAGCTTGCACAGACATTTCTTCAAACAAGATATACAGATGGTCCACAAGTACATGAAAAGGTGCTCAGCATCGTTAGGGAAATGCAAGTCAAACCCATAATGAGATACAGCTTCACATCCATTAGGATCTGTTGGTGAGGATGGAGAGAAATTGGAACCCTCATACACTGCTGGTGGGGATGTCAAATGGTTCAGCCACTGTGGCAAATTTTGGTGGGTCTTCAAAATGTTAAATATGGAATTATCATATGACCCAACAATTCCACTCCTAGGTATATACCAAAAAAAATTGAAAACAGGTATTCAAACAATGCATGCACGTCCACTTATGTTCATAGCAGCACTATTCACAATAGCCAGAAGGTGGAAACAGCCCACATGTTATCAAGGAATATATGGGTAAACAAATTGTGGTATGTACATACAATGTAGTGCTATTAAGCTGTAAAAAAGAATGAAATACTGACACATGATACAAAGTGAATGAATGTCAAAAACATTTTGCTAAGTGAAAGAAACCAGACACAAAAGATCACATACTGTGTGATTCTATTTATATGAAATATCCAAAATAGGTTAATCCATAGAGACAGAAAGCAGATTGGTGGCTGGGAGGAGGGAGGAAAGGGAAGCTATTGCTTGATGGGTACAGGATTTCCTTTTTGAGTATGGTAATGTGTTGAAACTAGATAGAGGGAACTACATAAAAGGGGTGGTTGCCCAACATTATGAATCCCCTAAAGGTCACTGAATTGTTCACTTTAAAATGGTTAATTTTATGCTATGTGAGTTTAACCTTAATTTTTTAAAAAAGAATAATCTGTTATAGAAAATAACAAAGTTATATCTTAATCAGTGATAAGTGACTTTGTAAGTCTGCTATCCATTTTTTAATGTGAACTACAGACTTTATTTAGATCTTCTCACCAGTTTTTCTTCTAATGTCCTTTTCCTATTCCAGGATCCCACCCAGGAGACCACATTGTATTTAGTGGTCATGTCTCCTCCTCAGTCTTTCCTTGTGTTTTATGACTGACAATTTTAAGACATATTGGTCAGGTATTGTATAGAATGTTGCTGAATTTGGGCTAGTCTGATGTTTCTCATGACTAGACTGGGTTACTAGTGTTTGGGAAGAATACCACTCAGGTGGATTGACACTACCATGACATCATGTCAGTGGTCTGTGATATCAACATGACCTATCACTGGTGACATTAACCTTGATCACTTGATTAAAGTGGTATCTGCTAGATTTCTCCCTTATAAAGTTACTGTTTTCCTTTCCCTACTCTACATTTTGGAAGTAGGTCACTAAGTCCAGGCCATACTCAAGGAGAGGGGAATTTAGCTCCACCTCCTGGAGAGGGACGTATCTACATATATTACTTGGAATTCTTCTGTAAGGAAGATTTGTCTCTCTTCCCTATTTATTTATGTATGTATTTATTTATCTAATCATTTATATCAGTATGGACTCATGGATATTTAATTTATTCTTTGGATTATAATTCAATACTACATCATTTATTTTGTTGCTTAAGTTGCTCCAGCTTTGGCCATTCTGAATTCTTTTGCTTTGGTTTTGTTTCTTTGATGTGCCACCCCCCTTTTTTAAAGGACTTCCTTATTTTCTGGCACTGCAAGATACTCTAGGCTTATCTTGTATTTTTCCTGCCCAGGCTCTAGAATCAGTCATTTCTCCAAGGAGTCATGGTTCTTTTATTGGAGAATGGTATCTAGAAACCAAGATCTAGGTGCTGAATGTGCTTGTTGCTACTAGGGTGTCATTGGCTGTAGGTCTTCTCTGCAGGCATCTTAGGGTTATTATCCACTCTATATTCACATAACTGTAATTATTTCTGTATGCATCTGTCTGTGTACATAACATAAACATGACCTCATAGTAATGTCTCTGACTAATCCAGCTTCCCCCTTTGCTTATTTATAACTTCTTTCTTGGACAGTGAGAAACCAGGCTCTCATTACCCGTAGTTTATTTACTCACTTGTTCAACCCCAATATATATGTGTAGTAACTTCAAAATTGCTGCTGTTTCACACCCCTGTGTGAAACAACTATACCTACCAGAGTATAGCATTTATGGACAGTTCCTTTGGTCTTCAGCCTTACAGTTCTCAATTGAAACAGTATTTTGCAAAGTGACTTAGGTCAGTTACATGTTTTTCCCCACTACCTTCAGTGAAGTTATGTCACATAATCTTAATATAGTCATATTAATTTGTTTCAGCCTGCATTCCACCCTGGGATTTTCCAGCATCCGGGTTATTTTTTAAAATTTGTATCCATTAAAGTTTCCTCTTTGTGATGTATGGTCCAATAGTTTTTGACAAATGCTTGGAGTATATCTATCACCCCAATACCATGCAGAACAGTTCTGTAACCTCACAGCTCCTCCATGAGTCTCCTTGTGTTTCATTCCTCCTACTCCCTCAACCTTTAGCAACCACTGACCTAATTTCAGTCCCTATAGTTTTGTATGGCCTGGATTTTTTTATAGCAACTCTTTTTATTAGACATTAAAATTGCTGGTAAGCAGAGGTTCTCTTACTTTGTGGTTGAAGTTAGTTGATACCAGGATTCAAGTCCAGGCCTGACACTTACATTGCCCTGAGTCTCAATTTTCTCATCTGTAAATGAGTATAAAAAAAAATAATCCTAGCCTCATGGGGGTTCTTGGGAGGACTCAATAAGATAACAGTTGTTGGCACAGTGCCTGGCACATAGTAAGTAATCAATAAACTTGATGATAATAATACTTTATATTTGCTATCCTCATCATCACCATGATCATCATCACCATGGTGGGATATGAAAAAAGAATATTAAAGAGGCCAGGAAATGCTGCCATCTTGAATTGCTGGTGGCCATAAGACTGTACACATGGGTGCTTCCCTACGGGGGATGGAAAGAAGGCAGAGAGGATGTGACTGTAGCAGGGCAGGATTGATCCTCTGAAAGTCTTCCTCTGGTGTTTGTGGTGCCTGTGTGTATTATCAGGGTTGATCCTGGAGTTAGTTATGGCTTCCTGAGGAGACAGGAATTTGTCTGTCATTCAAAAATTGCCCTAGGCAGGGAGATTTTAGGGCTTCATTTTGGCTTTTCTCCTCACCAGTATTTTTTTTTTTTTTTCCCTGCTGAGATATTACAACATGGAAAGAACTTTAAAGAAGTAAATCACTGTAATCCCTACACCCAAGTGGGTTGATGTTTTGGTAGTTGCTGCCATCCCACGCCTGCATTTTTACACATATGTAAACATTATTTATTGTATCATAAACATCTTTCCTTGTTGCTACATAGTCTTCATAATGATTTTTGATGAAGATATGACAGTTTCATGAAGGGGATTCACCATCCTTCACTAAAGTACTCCCACTGTTTTGCGGCACAACTTCATGAATATCATTTTTTTGCTCCTGATGATTTATTTCCTTGGGATATACTCCCTAGAGTAGGAATTTTCTGTTAAAGGATAGGAATGTCTTTGTGACTTTATCTGTAGCATTTTGCAGAAATAAAATATTACATCCTTTTTTGTATATTAATCTATATTTCATCAGAATATAGCTGTTCAGGGATGTGATCAAATATCTGGTGAAGAGTTTGAGACTAATGCTTCAACAGATCATTGATAAATTTATCATCTGACTATGTAACGCTTTTTTGGAAACCATGATTTTCTCTGATTAATTTTCTGTCAGCTCTTGCCCCCCCCCCCCCCATCTCCAATTTCTCCTTCTCAGTACTTCTGGAGGGGATGCTCCCAAAGTCTCTGGTCATTTCTCAGAAACTCTCCTTTATTTACTTTTGGAGTCAGGACTTGTTTGCATATGTAAAACCAGGACCATATTGTTTGCAGATGCTAGGGGTGCTGCCAGATAATTGAATGTAAAAAGTTGAGGCTTTTGAATCATTTTTACAAACTGAGACACAAAAGAATATTTTCTTAGAATTAAAAAAAATAATAAAAGCATGGAAATAAAGATCGCGGGACTGGGTTTCTAATACAGACATTTCACTTTGTGTTCCGAGTAGGGACGTTTCAACTCCAGAGTTGGGGGCGAGGGGGGGGGGGATAGAGGACTAAGATAAAACTTTGCAGATTCACTATCTAATCCAGAAGAACAAATGCATAAAAGGAGTTAGAATAAATAACGAAACAAAAACTCAATCAGTTATTTATGATCCCATCTACTAGCATTAACAATATGTTTTTCCCTTTCTTGAATAGTTTTCTGTTTAGTTTTTGTTTGAAGATAAGAGTAGCTTAAAAGTAATTGTGTTTCCTATCAGTATTTGATAAAGCCCCCTTCCCCTTAGGGGATCCGCCCAGATGTGATAGCACTTGTTGAAAGCAAATTGTTTTTAGCATTAAATGCTTTTGTTATTTTTTTTAAAAAAGGAAATTAGCGTAGCTTCTAGTCTTTCTAGAAATGATAAAAATAGCTGAGAGCTTCTCATACAAATTGACTGGCTTAAACTAGAAGGCTGAATTCTTTTTCCAAGTGAATTTTGAAATCTGTAATAGTACCTGCAAGTATAATGGGGGAAAAGTGAGTTCTGAGGTCCTGCTCACACCTGCATTGCGGGCACCTGCTGCAGCATTCCAGTTCAGTGAGAATGGGCCTGGCTGGGATGCTCCAGACTCCAGTGCACATGGCCTGGGGTCGGGTGCGGGTAGGGGTGGTATCTGCTGCTGCTGTGGTCTCACCCACCTGGTAGGAGCCTGTGGTAGCTGTGGAGGGGGGGACCTCTGGAGGCTCAGGGCCAGCCTGGACTGCTCGCAGGGTGGCTCTGGGCCTGGTGGGCGGTTCTAGGGAAGAGTGCCCCAGGCTTAAGCAGGAATGAGTGGCAGGTGTGGGTCTGGACAGGAGCTGAGAGCCCAGGGCCAAGAGGCCTAGCCAGGTTCTGATTTCTGGGACAAGCCGAGGCCTTGGGGGCGGGTGGTTTAAGAGGTGTGGGGAGGATAGAAAAGTTCTGTTGTGGTACTGCTTTCACAAACACCTCCACCACAGGGTTTAAAATCATACACCCTCCAGTTCTCTAAAACCGTGGCCTTAACTCCATCTCTTGTCAGTATCAGCCTCTGTGGCCCATCTGGAAAGTGAGGGCAAGGCTGGCAGATTGGAGTGGAGGTGGTACTCAGAAGTACTTTGCAGGGGCTAGAGCCTCCCCTGGTTACATTTTTTATTTCAGGCTCCTGGTCCTGGGCTGTTCAGCCCATTCTTATTTATTTATTTATTTTCTTATTTATTTATTTATTTATTCATTCATTCATTCATTCATGGCCATGCTGCATGGCTTACGGGATCCTATTTCCCTGCCCAGCGATTGAACCCAGGCCCTCAGCGTGGAGTCCGTTATAACCACTGGATCTCCAGGGAATTCCCTGTTCAGCCCCTTCTTATGTGAAAATTCCAGGCTTGGTGATCAAGGGGTCATGACTGGGAGTGCCTTCTCACCTCCTCTAAAACAGTGATTTAAAAATTACATTTTTGTTTGTTTGCTGTGCTATTTTCCAGGTATTTGTATTTGCATTTTTACTATGTTTTTTATTGAGGAAAAATTACATTTTTAGGTTTGAACCTCAAGTAACCCTTTTAGTGGTAGTATGCATTTTTAACTCAAGTTAACACATTTGGGATTTGCTTTGTTTTGCTTTTAGGAAGTTTTTTTGTTTTTGTTTTTTCCTAGAGAAAGGTTAATACTTTGTATATTCTTGTCAGGACTGAAGTCTTGGCTAGTTTGGGGATTATGGGCCAGTTGCTTCACTCCCCTAAACCTAGATTTGGGATTGGGGATTAATTTCTTATTTTTTCCAAGTTTGTATCCCCTGTCTGTGAGGCAGGGACAATAATTCAGGCCTCAGAGGTTACCCAAGTGTCACATCAGGTGATGATTATGCCAGGGCTGTACTGTGAGTTGCCATAATAGCAGAGCTGTGACATTGACTACATTTCTGTGGTAGTTCTTTTCCCTTCACCCAAATCTAGCACAGGGCTGGGCATGTGTAGAGATTCCTGTTAAATTGTACTGAACTAAATTTTCTAGGCCAAGGATCCCCGCTGGTAAGAAGAAAGGAAAATGTCATCAGGGTGGATTAGCCCTGGGCCATTGGGTCTGAGGCCAGTGGGCTGGGAGGGGCTGCAGCCAAGGGGCCTCTGGGGCTCCCTGGGGTTGGATAGGGGTGGTCTCCGGAGCAGGGAAAGATGTTCAAGAGCGAGTTTTGACTGGCCCTACCTGGCCTCCCTCTGCTCTGCCCTCCTATCTTCACACCAGGGACTACAGGGTCCCTTTGTCATTCCTGGATTTGTATTTGAAAATGTTGTTAACAAAGCAGAAACCTGTCATCTTCTATTCAGGGACTCCCAAGTAATTGCTTAATGTTTATTTCTGTTTCTCCTCCCATTCTAAAACTGCCTGTAGAATTTAATGACCTTTTAAAAACTGTTCTTGAAAGCACCAACACCACCACTGTAGATCTTTCAAATATGTTGGTTTTTGCTGCTTTTCCACTTCTACCCCTCTCCGCTCAAAAACTCATCCTTATTTTTCCCCCCCTTTTCTTCCTGGTTCAGAAGATGGAGGGACCAGTCAAGCTCCGGACAGTTCGAGAAGCACCGACGGACTGTGTCTGTCCCCCAGGTAAGTGGATGTTCGATCATTGCTGGCTCCGGACTTCCAAAGGCCTGGTCTTCTCTCTCCTGTCTACCTGAAACTGCCAAGGCCATGGTCAAGAGAATCACCGTGGGTTTCAGGCTGTCTGTGGTACCTTGTGGACTGTCCTGGGGCCTTTCTTCCTACATCATCTTCCCTGGTAGGTGTGTCATTAAAGATTCCGGCAAAATTAACTGACTTGGTTTGATGGGGATGGTGGTATTGGTGGAGGAGCTAAGAAACTCTTCGAGATGACTTACAGTAAAGGCCTAGATGCTAGGAAAGTAGCAGCCATCCCCTTTTAAAGATGGAGAAGCAGACATGAACCATCCAAACAGTGTTAACATTGTGACCCTAGCTCTGTTTCGAACATGAGGGGTGGTGGGTAGAGGAATAATCTGGCAAATGTAGTTTTTTTTGCTTTTCATTTCTTTGGTGGAGGTAGAGGGAAGGAGCAAGAAACATGGTCTGATTTGTTCAAATAATCATGTGTCTTGGGTTTTGATGGTGTAGACCAGGATGGCTGTGACTAGAACTGAGGATTTGTTGGTTCCTAATCCATGTGGCTCAAATCCTGATTCATATCGGTCTTCTAGTTGTCCTCATTGGAGCTTTGCACGTATTATGACTGAGAATTTAGGGGTGTAGTCTCAGCCCCAGTGTTTTCAGGGTTAGAATCATCCTCTCATATGTAATACCAGTGAATGAGTGGAAAATTGTAACAATTCCCAGATGACCCACCATGCCGGGAGAGGTGAGAGAACATGGGAGCTGAACCCAGGGGCCCTGTTGCTTGCTGTCATGTCTTCCATTAGTCAAGTTGTCTGGCATTTCCGAAACCACTTCACCTGGTCCAGAAACCAAGCTTACTGATGGTTAACATCTCCAGATTGGGAGATGCCCTGAGATTTGTGCAAAGATGGACCCATGGTATGAAAATTCAGTCTCTGGGGACCCAATGGGAGAGGATTTTACAGTCAAGCTTGAACTAGCGTTTCATAGGAACTCTGAGGTTTTAATAGGAGGGAAAAGGACAAGTAATGACATCATGAGCAAATCAGGAAGTCAGAAATTATAATTCAATGGGGGAAAAAAATTCAGTTCCACCAATGAATTTTTGGCTGATCTGCAAAATGTATAAAACAACTCTTCTTGCTCTTCCCCTGCTCTTTCTTTCTGAGTATTGAATGGCTGTAAATTCATGTGAGTTATGTAGATGAGGGTTTTTGAAACTGGGAGTCACTGGGAATTCCCTGGCAGTCCAGTGGTTAGGACTCTACAGTCTGACTGCCAAGGCCCTGGGTTCAATCCCTGGTTGGGGAACTAAGATCCCACAAGCCGAGCGGCGCGACCAAACAAACAAACAAACCTGAGAGTCACAACACATTTATGAGACGTGAAATCAGTTATGTGGGTTGCAGCCAGCATTCTGAAATTTTGAACTAGCAGAGACTGGAATAAAAAATATTGGAGTGAAGTTTTTGTGTCAGCCATTTATATTTGTAAATGGCAGTGTGAAACGAGTTCCTTGCTATGGGTTGCTGACTGAAAGTTTGAAAACCACCAATACAGGTGATGGATGGAGAGGGAGGAGGTGGCAGTGAGGGGACATGGAGCTCCTGAATAAACCCAGACCAGGTCCAAACCTTGGTCAGCCACTTATTGTTTGTGTTAATAAATGATACCAATACTGGAGTGGGCTCTGTAGGCTTTTTGATGTCATGGAGGAAATACAAAGCCCAGGACCCAGAGATAGTCTTGTGTCTATCTTCCCTCGAGGTCTTTTGACCCACCAGGAGAGGTGTCAAGAAGGCCTCTGGGATGACCATGGAGGCCAAAAGCCTGGTCAGAACCCTCAGTTCCACTGAGAGGAGGGCAGGTGACCCACCCTCCTCTCTGGGGATGCCCAGCAGTCAGTGCTGTGCCGTCGTTGTCCGAGGGGCTTGTGGCTGTGATCAGGCTGTCCTGGCAGGTATGGTCAGCGTGGCCCAGGGGTGTAGCACCGCAGCCTCTGCCAGGCCCCAGTGCACACCCATTTCCACATCTGTTCTTTCTCTCCTGTCACCTTGAGCTGGAGAACTCACTTGAGCACTTAGACTAGAGCCCTTTATCAGTGCAAAACCCCATAGGCTGCACATTCTCCTCTGCCATAAAAAGCACAGAGGGCTTTTTCTCCAACACCAGAAGCCTTAACTCATTCCCTTTCTCCCTGGCTGTGATCTGCCCTTCAGACTTTTGGAGTCCGGACAGACCACCCTCATTTGAGATACCCCATCTCATCTGAGATACCCGCAGATCCCCCTAGCCCAGTTCCTTCCCACGGCCCAAAGGACAGTGTAATCTTTTGTCAGATCCTAGGATGCAGCAAGACAGATAAGCGAGGCCAGAGAAGGGGGCGGCTCTTCAGTGTGTGTTACCCATTGTGAAGTGGGTGCTCAGGGAGCTCTGAGGCTGAAGGGAGGGTCAGGCTTCAGGCTGGAAGGTCAAGCTTATTCTCTTGCTGGAGTCAGTGGTGGGAGGACTGGCAGAGCTGTGCTCTGAACCAGCCCTGTGACCTCAGGCAAGTGAGATGCCCTTGAACCTTGAACTCCTTGCCTATAAAACGGTATAGTGAGTTGAATTGTGTGTGTCCCCCCCCCCCGCAAAAGATATGTCCCAGTCCTAACCCCTGGTATTTGTAAATGTGGCCTTATGTGGAAATAGGATCTTTGCAGACATAATTAATTTAAGGATCTTGAGATGAGATCATCCAGGGTTTAGTGTAGGCCCTAAATCCAATGATGAGTGTCCTTATAAGAGTCAGAGGTAAGAGATTTGAGACACAGAAACACCCAGAGGAGAAGGCCATGGGAAGACGGAGGCAGAGGCCAGAGTGATGCATCTACAAACCTAAGAACACCCAGGATTGCCAGCAGCCACAGAAGCTGGAGAGGGGCGTGGAAGGGATTCTCCTTAAGAGCTTTCAGAAGGAACTAGCCCTGCCAACACCTTGGTTTTGGACTTCTGGCCTCCAGAATTGTGAGACCATAGGTTTCTGTCATGTTAAGTCACCTAGTTTGTAGTAATTTGTTGTGGCAGTCTTAGGAAACTAAAATAAATGAGACCATTAACCACCCTAATTATAAGGTTGCTGAGATAATCAAAATGTGGGGGACGTAGGAACTTCCTACACCACCAGGTCAGAATCAGGTGTGTGCGGCTGCCGCCTGGGAGCCGCCTCATGCGCTGCTCTTCCTCACACACCTGCCTCAAAAGAGAATTCTCTTCCTTCAGCGGAGAACTCAGGGCTGTAGATTCATGTGGCTTACCCATGTCCCTGGGGATTCCAACATCTTCTTTTCCTATGTTACTTATGTACTTATTGTTTTACAATGTGTTTAAAGTTTTAAAATGTTTATTTTTTAATAGGAAATAACATGTGATGAAAGATTCAAGTACTACAAAGATTATATGTGAAAAATAATTCCCCTCCCCTCCTCTCCCCTGGTTCTCCTGCTCCTCTTTCTAGGGGCCCTTTACCCTGGACATTTGCTGATGTCCTTCTGAGCAGTCCTTTCCAATAGAACTTTCTATGATGATGGAAATCTTCTATCTCTCCACTAATCGAGCAGCCACTACTAGCCATGTGGGGCTACCAAGCCCCTGAAACATGGCTAGTGCAACTGACAAACTGAATTAAAAATTTTTGTTTAATTTAGAATGGATAAACAGCAAGGTCCTAATGTGTAGCACAGGGAACTATATTCAATATCCTGTGATAAACCATAATGGAAAAGAATATAAAAAAAGAATGGGGCTTCCCTGGTGGCGCAGTGGTTGAGAATCCGCCTGCCGATGCAGGGGACACGGGTTCGTGCCCCGGTCCGGGAAGATCCCACATGCCGTGGAGCGGCTGGGCCTGTGAGCCATGGCCGCTGAGCCTGCACATCCGGAGCCTGTGCTCTGCCAACGGGAGAGGCCACAACAGAGAGAGGCCCGCGTAGTACAAAAAAAAAAAAAAAAAGAATGTATGCATGTGTATAACTGAGTCACTTTGCTCTACAGCAGAGATTGGCACAACTTAGTAAATCAGCTATACTTCAATTTAAAAAAAGTTTGTTTAATCTTAATTTAAATTGCCACGTGTGGCTGGTGGCTATGGTGTTGGACAGTTTTTTGAGGTTTTTGAGGTCATTTAGTTACATTTCAGTGAGAAGCTCCCCTCCTGGTTTTACACAAATGGTATATGTTGTTGTCCCAGGGTTGCGTTCTCGGTTTGCAGTTTCCCTCTGAGATGGTCTGCATGTATCAGAGAGCAGGTATTACCTTGTTTTGGGTTAAAAGACAAAATCCTGTTGGGCTGTCCTGTGAGTTACCTGGCCAGTCCCCACCCCAAGATGTTTGAATTGTTTCCCGTCCTGTGTTTTTACAGACTGTCCTTCAAGGAACTGTTGGAGGGAAGGAGGACTGTTGTCTTGCCCCGTTCCCTGCCTTCCTCATGCTCTGTACTGAAGCCCATCATGAGCCAGGCACTGCTGCAGGGCTTTGGGTCACTGGGCTGAAAGGATAGGAGCCCTCAGTCTGTTTGGGGTGCCACCACCAGAGCAGCAATTCTGGAATGTTACAGGGGGTGGCCCCGAAGTCTGCTCTGTGGGAGACTCGGGCATGACCCAGTCCCCACTGTGCTGTGAACATGTGAGCATCCCAAGGGACAGGTCGGGGCCAGCACCCTGGAGCCTGAGAGGTTTGGATTTGATTCTGCTGCTTAAACGGCTGCTGAGTGGGCACATCCTGCACATCCTGGAGATATGGGCCATTCTGGTGTAAAAGCTCCTTATGTTAATTAACTAACTCTTTTAATTACATTAATAAAATAAACAAAAAGGAAACTTATTAGCTTACACAACTGGAATAGAGAGGTCAGAGGTACAGCCAGTTTCAGGTATGTCTGGGCTCAGGGGTCTCTCTCCGCCTCTCAGCTCTTCCCTGAATCATTTTCAGACACTGTCTCCTTGGGGTGGGAAAGTGGCCACCAACAGACCCAGCAGTATATCAGACCTTCTCAGCAACCCCAGCAGATAGAGCACTCCCCTTTCTCAAAGGTGTCAGCATTGGGGAATGGGGAGTGTTATGGGCTGAATTGTATCCCCCTCTAAATTCATATGTTGAAGTCCTGACCTCCACCCAGTACCTCAGAATGTGACTGTATTTGAGACAGGGTCTTTAAAGAGGTAAATAAGGTAAAGGGAGGCCATTAGGGTGGACCCTCATCCACTATGACTGGTGTCCTTGTAAGAAGAAGAGATTAGGACACAGACACACACAGAGGGAAGATGACATGAAGTCAGGGAGAAGACGGCCAGCCATCTACAAGCCAGGGAGAGAGGCCTCAGAAGAAACCAACCTTGCTGACACCTTGATCTCTGACTTATAACCTCCAGAATTGTGAGAAAATAGATTTCTGTTGTTTAAGCCACCCAAACTATGGTACTTAGTTTTGGCGGGCCAAGCAGACTAATACAGAGAGTTATTGTTGCTGGGTACAGAGTTTCTGTTTGGAAAGATGGAAAAGTTCTGGAAGATGGATAGTGGTGATGGTTATACAACATTGTGAAGGTACTAAGTGCCATGAAATTGTGCACTTTTAAATGGTTAAAATGGTATTTAAATCTTGTCTGTATTTTACTGCGATTAAAGAAAGAAGTCCTAGCATTGACCCTGATTTTCCTGGCTTGGGGCAGATGCCTCTCCCTGTACTAATTGCTGTTCCTGGAGGATGGGACACATTGATTGGCCAGGTCTGGGTCATGTGACTGGTCTTGGACCTGGGGGGAGGCCGTTGTGGGGGAGGGTTGACGCTACCAGAATCATGTAGGCTGAGAGTGGGGAAGGGTGGTTACCTCAAGAAAAAGTAGAGTGCTATTCCCAGAAAAAGAGAAAAGGGATGCAGCTAAGGAGACATAAATAATAGATGACCACTTTAGTCCGGCTCTGGGGGCAGCTGGCCAGACATGTCCAGGTGGTCCTAAGCAGGGACTATGGACAGACCCTGAGTTTGACCAGAGGCTTGCCTCCACTTCAAGCACATAAGTCTTCTCCCTCTGTTGAGCCGGTCCCACAGACAGTGCAGCTCAGTGATTAAGCACTTGAATTTTGGACCCAGACTGCCTGATTCAAATTCTTTGTCCCAGACTTCCGTGGTGGCGCAGTGGTTGGGAATCCACCTGCCAATGCAGGGGACATAGGTTCGATCCCTGGCCTGGGAAGATCCCACATGCTGCGGAGCAACTAAGCCCATGTGCCACAACTACTGAGCCTGCGCTCTAGAGCCCGCGAGCCATAACTACTGAACCCGTGTGCCACAGCTACTGAAGCCTGCGCACCTAGAGCCCGTGCTCCGCAACAAGAGAAGCCACTGCAATGAGAATCCCGCGCACCGCAACGAAGAGTAGCCCCCGCTCACTGCAACTAGAGAAAGCCCACATGCAGCAATGAAGACCCAATGCAGCCAAAAATAAATAAATTTAAAAAACAAAAAACAAATTCTTTGTCCCTTACCAACTCCATGACCTCAAACTTATCCTCCCGGTGCCTCAGTTTTTCATCTGTGAAGTGGGCTTTCTAATAGTACCTACCTCATAGAATCATGCGAGGATTGAATGAGCTTGTAGAGAGTTTGTAACAGGGCCTGGCACTGCTTCCTGAATTGAGTTAGTGGTTACAAGGAACCCAGATCCCTTGCCCCCAGGCCAGTCCAGACTCACTGTGTGCAGCCTGTTACCTTCCTGATTGTTGCCAGGGCTGCCAGAGAGGTAGGGACAAGGCAATTCAGAGTTGGCGGTTGGCTGGGAATATCCTGGAGGGAAAGAACAAAGGCCTGGCAGACTTCCTTGGCACGTTCTTCTGGGATGTGGGTGAGAAAATGCTGGTGACAAAGCCCAGAAGTGAGGGAACCGGAAAGGAAAAGAAAACGTGTGGCCTGTGAACTCTCGTCAGCCACTAATGGCATCCAGAAGGCCTCGTCATGCAAAACCTGGAGCTCTGCCCCTTTGCACAGCTTGCACTGGTTTCTAACTGGGCTCAACCTGCCCTGAAGAATATTAGGAACTTTTCAGAAAAACAGTAATACTTTTCATTTCCTTTTTGTGCCTTTTTGTGTTCTTGCATAATATCCCAGAGACATGGTGGCGTGTGGTTTCCAAATGATAGGGACTGTGCTTGCAGTGTAGGGTGACTTTACAGATATTAATAAATGGATTTATCAGAGTTAGAAATTCGCTGCTCTGTGAAAATGTTTGGAAGTTGGAGCAGAGGAGTGAAACTCTGCATAGGAGAACATGAAGTACAATGTGGAAATGATACAGAACCTGATACACTTCATTGACAGTTTATGGCAAATGTTGCAGAGTGGAACAGAAATGGTCAGTTACTCAGCCTGTTTACTGTATTTGTTGGTTTAGGAATTTGCTTAGGGCGGCGGGGTGGGGTTGGGGGTTGCTTTCTTACTACGTTGAAGCAAAAAATGGTTATCCTACTTTGAGATATTTCTTATTTGTAGAGTTTTTTTTTTTTTGCTGTATGCGGGCCTCTCACTGCTGTGGCCTCTCCCGTTGCGGAGCACAGGCTCCGGACGCGCAGGCCTAGCGGCCATGGCTCACGGGCTTAGTTGCTCCGCGGCATGTGGGATCTTCCCGGACCAGGGCACGAACCCGTGACCCCTGCATCGGCAGGCGGATTCTCAACCACTGCGCCACCAGGGAAGCCCTTGTAGAGTTTTTTAATGATACTTTTTTAATATGTTAAATCCTGGTTGACTTGCATTCATGGTAAAACTAAGTAGCTTAATGGTAGTTTATCCCATTATGTCAGACTGTACAAAGTTGAAGAAGATAATTTGGGTGTCTGATTTATCTTTTTTTTTTTGGCCAGAGTTTTCTGGAGAATTCATTCATTCGTTCATACGTTCATCTCTGTCTACCCTATTTTGTGCTTGTCCTGTGGGTGATATTGACTAAGATTGTTAGAGGAATTGCGGACCCAGTTGTTAGAGAATGATGGCACACATACAGGAACCATAATATATTGAGAATGGGAAGAATCCTAAGAAAAAAGTCCAACAGAAATTGAAAGGAGGGAGAGATCACCTCAGATCAAGGAGACCTGGGTGGGGGAAGATGACAGTTGGGCAGGGTTGTGGGTTTTTTTTTTTTGCGGTGCGCGGGCCTCTCACTGCTGTGGCCTCTCCCGTTGCGGAGCACAGGCTCCGGACGCGCGAGCTCAGCGGCCATGGCTCACGGGCCCAGCCGCTCCGCGACATGTGGGATCTTCCCGGACCGAGGACCCGTGTCCTCTGCATCAGCAGGCGGACTCTCAACCACTGTGCCTCCAGGGAAGCCCTGGGCAGGGTTTTGAAGACTGGTTGGCATCTTAGCCAGCTGGGATCGGGGACACATTCCACAAGACCTGGCATACTGAGGAGAGGCAGAGGGGAGCTCTGGGAGTGTCAGGGAGCTCTGTTTGGTTGGAAGGTGATAATGAGAGGTGAGGGTGGGTCTTGATTATGGAGAGATGTGAGCTTCATTCCATGGGACACAGTTGAAAGGTATGTGAGTAGAGTTCAGCTTTAAGAGGAGGACTCTAGAAACAGCATGGAGGATGGACTGGATCACAGGTTTGCTTCAGCAGAGAAGCCCACTGAGAGGTTGCTCCGGATGTGGACAGTCTTGTCTTGTTCCCCAGTGCGTCCTCTGAGCCTAGAACAGTGCTGGGCATGTGGAGAAGTGATGATAAATATTTGCTGAATGACTGCCCTGGAGGAGAGGTCATGAGAACTTGAATGAGGGCCATGAGAACTGATGGCAGGGAACAGCTGTGAGAGGCACTGGGCCATGTGGTGGACAAAACTCACAAACAGGATGAATGGGCACGGGAGGGGACAGAGGTGCCCGAAGCTGGGAGCCCGGGGGAGGGTGATATCCTGAACAGAAACAGGAAATCCCCAAAGAGGGATTTAGAAGGGAAGATGATAAGCATAGTTTTGGACAGTGGCCTTATGAACCAATTTGTAGACCCACTGATGAATGGAAGGAAATAATTAGAAGTCTTCTCTTAAGGCATCGTCTAGCCACTCTGAACCTATTAATTGTAAAATGTACTGTGTCCTATAAATAAACGTCTTGAGGGCACTCAAGACGTTTTGGATTTTTTTGTTTGTTTCAATACAGAATATTTATTAAGAAGACATATTAACATGCTTAGATACACAAGTTAAACCACTTATACACATGCCATTCTCAGTGAACTGGAAGGGAAAAAAACATGAAGAACAAAATTAGTTACTTTCAGATAAGTTTTTGTGTTTTATAGCTATCGTATGTCCATTTGCATATTAGAAAGTTATTAGCACTGATATATAAACTTTTTTTCCCAATCTTACATGTAACTTTTTGGCAAGGGGAAGTTCACAAAAATTTGCATTGAAGTCTGAATGTAAATTATAGACTCTTACAAGAGGTTATGTATTGACCTTTGGGAATTGGAGATTTTCTTGTGACCACTAGAGGGAGCCCACTATATTCATTAAATTCATTAAATTCTGTAGAAATCTAATGGGATTTTTTTAAAATGATAATTAATATTTTAAAAATTTATTAGAAAATACACAAAAGTTCAAACCAAGGGCAATGAAATACAAAGTTAGCCTTTCACTCTGTTGTTTTTTTCTACTAAAACAGAAGATCACTGAGAATTTTCCAGATGGCTCCAGAATAGTGTTGTGTTGTTGGTTTCAGAAGGTGGTGTTGATTATGCAAAGGGTAAAATAGCAACTAGCAAACACATTCCCACTCACCCAAAATTTATTGAGCACGTCTGGTTTAGACCCAGTAGAGACTCCCCGAAGCTGTGGGAAGATCCCATCTTAGCCAACTCTGTGCCAGCCATTGGATGACAGGTGCAACTCTTCACTCAGTGAGGTGTTGTGTAACTTTGTACATTGGGATTATTAAATGTCTCGCATATCAAGAGCTATTCACATGGTGGGACCGCCTCTTCCCAGGGGTAAGTTCGATGCAGTTATAATATTTTGTTTCTTAACTCTCTTCTTATGCCAAAGTATATTCCACATGGATTGAAGATTTAAATGTGAAAAATAAAACCATGGAAGGCAAGACAAAAATACAACAGGTCACTTTTTAAAATTATAGGTAGAAATAGACCTTATAAACTCGGTACTGAAGTCAGAAACCATAAAGCTGCAGTTCTCAACCTGGGATGATTTTGCCTTGTGGGGACTTTGGCAATGTTTGGAGACATTTTTGATTTGTCTCAACTTGAGGGGTGAGGTGCTACTGGCATCTAGTGGGTAGAGGCCAGGGATGCTGCTAAACATTCTACAATGTACTGGAGAGCCCCCAACATAAAGAATTATCCACCCAACTGTCAATGGTGCCAATGTTGAAAAACTCTGCTATAGAATAAATGTTTTCTTAAATGATTTAAGCTTAAAAGCTTAAATTTTCTGTCTAGAAAGAAAATTCCACCTTAAAGTTTAAAGAGAAATGGCAAACTGAAAACTTAGCGTATATAACAAACACATGGTTAATATTCATGAACTATAAAGTGGTTTTGCAAAAGAATAAGGAAAAGTCAAATATTTTAGTGGAAGAATGGGCAAAGGAGATGAATAGGGAGTTCACAGAAACGAAATGCATGCTGAGGAAGGAGGCGGGGAAAGGACAGGATGCGGGGCAGTTCCCTGGGGAGTTAGAGGTCTCTTGGATGTGTCTGCACCTACTGTTTTTTGGTGTGTCATTCTTCCTGAGGTTCAGGGTCTCAGGAGAGAGAGCTCTACTGGGCAGGTCTGACCCCTGTGCCCATTCCTCTGCTGGTGGCTTCCAGGGCAGGGCTGAGAGGGAAGAGCACCTCCCCCACAGGTGCCAGGATGCTGCTCAGTGTAGGGGAGGGGAGTCCAGGTTTAATACAGGTGGACTTGGCACTGAATGCCAACTGTGGCTGCCCACCGGCTCTGTGAGCTTGGGCAAGTGACCTGATTCCTTAAACTCTCCATCTCCTTGTGTGTAAAATGGGAAAACATTATGTACCTCGGGGGTTTGTTTTGAGGATATTCTGAGACAAGTGTATGTGGAAGTGCTTGGCACACCCTAGGCATCTCGTAATGTCTGTTCATTTATCCCTAAGGATAGTGGTCTGTGGTCCTCAGGAGGTGAGAGTCAGACACAGATCATTATTATGGGGGTGGGGGGAGGGTACTTAGTAAGCAAGCCCAGCCCTTTCCTTGTGTTGCCTCCTCTGCAGAAAAGACTGTCATTTCTGCTTAGTCTCTTGGTTCATTTAGTGCCAGGATCCCCCAGCGAACCTTCTGCTCAAAGATGGAGAAAGAGCAACTCCTGGCTCCTCCGGGAGCCCTTGAACTTGGGATTCCCTCTGCTGCCTTGTAGATTGTCAGCAGGCAGCATGGTAAAGCCCTTTTCTCTCGGGTGGCCCTGGGGTTTCCTTCCTGATCCACCAAAGACTTCTTCTGCCCTGATCCACTGTTATTTTACATTTTTGTTTAGTCCTGCCTTTAGAAATAAGATGAATGTGGCCAAGCTGCCTTCCCTATGAGGTCATGATTTTCATGATACAATTAGGCTTGAAGTGGCCTGTTGTCTGGTCATTTCTTTAGAAGTAGCCTGTGTGGCCCACTCACAAGCTAGCACAGGAAGGAATTCAAAGCACCGGAGGCTAAGGCTCCGAGGGGAATGGGGGCTCTAAGGAAAGGTCCAGAAAGCAAAGGATGGTGTGGAGGATGGGCCAGCTCCCCCATTAGAAGCGCACACGCCTTCGTGGTGCATTGTGAAGAATGTACTTTTAAAATGCAGAGATGATTCCCAAGAGAACATGCAAACATTTACAAGAGTAGCTGTGCAGTGGGGAAAGGGCAGCCATTTAGAGTATTATTGGACACTGGCTCTATGCTAACCCTAATCCCTGGGGATGCAGAATGTGAGCTCATGGAGTCAGGGAAAAATGGAGTTTTGACCCAAGTTGATGTCACAATGGGTCCAGTGGGGCTTCCCTGGTGGCGCAATGGTTGGGAGTCCACCAGCCGGTGCAGGGGATGCAGGTTCGGGCCCTGGTAGGGGAGGATCCAGTGAGCCTCGGAGGCTGGGTCCCTGCGTCAGGGCTACTGAGCCTGCACTCTGGAGCCCATTAGCCACAGCTGCTGGGCCCGCGTGCTGCAACTGCTGAGGCCCCTGCGCCTGGAGCCCATGCTCTGCGGGGGTGGGGTGGGGACCGCCACAGCCACCACCACTGCCACCTCGCACCATGGTGAGGAGTGGCCCCCACTCGCCGCAACTGGAGGGGGCCTGCACGCAGCAATGAAGTCCCAGTGCAGCCAAAAATAAATAAAATAAATAAATTAAAAGAAAAAAAGTAAAATGCAGAGATGAGACTATATGTGCCCCTGGATGGGGGGTGGCAGTGGGTGACCTGGAGGCAGAGCAGAGAATGGGCTGTGCCACCCACAGAAGTACTGGACAGTGACTTTACCCCTGGGTGTCACCCCCATCCTTGGCACTGACAGTCACACAGGTGGGGATAGAGGCAGACCGTGTTGGCCCAAGTGCTTGCTGAAGGGTCAGCTGTGCCCAGGAGCAGCATATTTATTAGCTGTGACCGTGGGCCTCACAGTACCCTGCAGGGAGGGGGAGTGGTCTTAGCGCCTTCTGTGTGTCTGGCAGGGAGGGGAGCTCTGAGAGGACAGGGGGCTGCCTCTGAGGAAGGCCAGGAGCAGCTGCCCAGGAGTGACCCCCCGCTGCAAGGCAGGACTTGGGCTTAATTTCTAGGAGGTCAGGGTAGTGCCTTCAGGCTGCCCCATGCCTGTTTGCTCCCTGAAGGGTGCTCCCTCTCCTCTTACCCCTCCCCCTCGGGATCCAGGAGCTCCATCAGGGGCTGGGTTGTGGAGGGTCTGTGAGCGTCGATTTCTGTTACCCTGGACACTGGCCCTTCACTGCTGGAAGGGGGTGTAGAAAAGAGGAGGAAGGGGTGGGGGCACAGGGCGGGGAGGGTGATGAACTCAGGAGGGAGCGGGTAGGGAACACAGGGTAGATTGGGGTGGGTAAGGGAGGGGGGAGAAGTGGAGGAGCAATGCGTGAACCCTGGTGTACCTGTCCTGTCCCCATGGGGGCAGGGACTCTGAGCCCCCAGGGCTGGCTGTGGGAAGGTTCCAGATCTTCTAGCCAGAATCCTCTGAGGGCCGACTCAGTTGGTCTCCAGGGCCTTTCTTAGGATTATTGAGAAAAGCTGGTTTCCTACCTAGAACACACCATTTTCTTCTTCCTGAAGGTCCCCACCTTCCCACAGGGCCCCCCTTCCAGGCTTCTTAGCAGGCAGTCCTCCTTTTATTTTTTAAAAATTATTATTATACAAGCAAACTATGCTTCTTAAAATTATCCTACCATCCCCCTCCTCAAAAAAAAGTCTCTCTTGTCCCCCCCCACCTCACTACCCTATCCAATCCCTAGCCCTAGATGTAAATATTTGACCAGTTTAGTTTGCATTCTGCAGCCCTTTTTCTGTGCTTCAACAAATACATACATTTAAATTCTTATAGAAATAAAGTAATGTGAGGTATTCTGTAGTTTTTTGTTTTGTTTTGTTCTGTTTTTAATACATCTTTATTGGAGCATAATTGCTTCACAATACCATGTTAGTTTCTGTTGCACAACAAACTGAATCAGCCATATGCATACACATGTCCCCATATCCCCTCCCTCGTGAGCCTCCCTCCCATTCTCCCTATCCCACCCCTCTAGGTCATCTCAAAGCACCAAGCCGATCTCCCTGTGCTATGCTGCTGCTTCCCACCAGCCAACTATTTTACATTTAGTAGTGTATATATGTTGTTGACTTGTTGTTGACTTCACCCCAGCTTCACCCTCCCACCCCATGTCCTCAAGTCCATTCTCTATGTCTACCTCTTTATTCCTGCCCTGCAACTAGATTGATCAGTACCTTTTTTTTTGTTAGATTCCATTTATAGGCATTAGCATATGGTATTTGTTTTTCTCTTTCTGACTTACTTCACTCTGTATGACAGACTCTAGGTCCATCCACCTCAGTACAAATAACTCAATTTCATTTCTTTTTATGGCTGAATAATATTCCATTGTATATATGTGCCACATCTTCGTTATCCATTCATCTGTCGATGGACATTTAGGTTGGTTCCATGTCCTGACTATTGTAAATAGTGCTGCAATGAACATTGTGGTGCATGTCTCTTTTTGAATTATGGTTTTCTCAGGGTATATGCCCAGTAGTGGGATTGCTGGGTCATATGGTAGTTCTATTTGTAGTTTTTTAAGGAACCTCCATACTGTTCTCCGTAGTGGTTGTATCAATTTACATTCCCAACAACAGTGTAGGAGCGTTCACTTTTCACCACACCCTTTCCAGCATTTATTGTTTCTAGCTTTTTTGATAGTGGCCATTCTGACCAGCATGAGGTGATACCTCATTGTAGTTTTGATTTGAATTTCTCTAATAATTAGTGATGTTAAGCATCTTTCCATGTGCCTCTTGGTCATCTGTATGTCTTCCTTGGTGAAATGTCTATTTTGGTCTTCCAACCATCTTTTAACTGGATTGGTTTTTTTGGTTTTGTTTTTTTAATTGAGCTCCATGAGCTGTTTGTATATTTTGGAGATTAATCCTTTGTCTGTTGTTTCATTTGCAAATATTTTCTCCCATTCTGAGGGATGTCTTTTTGTCTTGTTTATGGTTTCCTTTGCTGTGCAAATGCTTTTAAGTTTAATTAAGTCCCTTTTGTTTATTTTTGGTTTTATTTCTGTTACTCTAGGAGGTGGGTCAAAAAAGATCTTGCTGTGGTTTATGTCAAAGAGTGTTTTTCCTATGTTTTCCTCTAAAAGTTTTATAGTGTCTGGTCTTACCTTTAAGTCTTTAATCCATTAGGAGTTTATTTTTGTGTATGGTGTTAGGTAGTGTTCTAATTTCATTCTTTTACATGTAGCTGTCCAGTTTTCCCAGCACCACTTATTGAAAGGTTGTCTTTTCTCCATTGTATATTCTTGCCTCCTTTGTCATAAATTAGGTGCCCATATGTGTGTGGCTTTATCTCTGGGCATTCTATCTTGTACCATTGATCTATATTTCTGTTTTTGTGCCAGTACCATACCATCTTGATTACTGTAGCTTTGTGATATAGTTTGAAGTCTGGGAGCATGATTCCTCCAACTCCGTTTTTCTTTCTCAAGATTGCTTTGGCTATTCGGGGTCTTTTGTGTTTCCATACGAATTGTAAGTTTTTTTGTTCTAATTCTGTGAAGAATGCCATTGGTAGTTTGCATTGAGTCTGTAGATTGCTTTGGGTAGTAGTCATTTTCACAATGTTGATTCTTCCAATCCAAGAACATGGTATATTTCTCCATCTGTTTATGTCATCTTTGATTTCTTTCATCAGTGTTTTATAGTTTTCTGAGTACAAGTCTTTCGCCTCCTTAGGCAGGTTTATTCCTAGGCATTTTATTTGTTTTGTTGAAATGGTAAATGGGAGTATTTCTTTCATTTCTCTTTCTGATTTTTCATTGTTGGTGTATAAGAATGCCAGAGATTTCTGTGCATTAATTTTGTATCCTGCAACCTTACCAAATTTATTGATTAGTTCTAATAGTTTTCTGGTGGCATCTTTAGGATTCTCTATGTATAGTATCATGTCATCTGCAAACAGTGACAGTTTTACTTCTTCTTTTCCGATTTGGATTCCTTTTCTTTCTTTTTCTTCTCTGATTGCTGTGGCTAAAACTTCCAAAACTTTGTTGAATAATAGCAGTGAGAGTGGGCAACCTTTTCTTTTTCCTGATCTTAGAGGAAATGCTGTCAGTTTTTCACCATTGAGAATGATGTTTGCTGTGGGTTTTTCATATATGCCCTTTACTATGTTGAGCTAGGTTCCCTGTATGCCCACTTTCTGAAGAGTTTTTATCATAAATGGGTGTTAAATTTTGTCAAAAGCTTTTTCTGCATCTATTGAGATGATCATATGATTTTTCTTCTTCAATTTGTTAATATCGTGTATCACATTGATTGATTTGCGTATATTGAAGAATCCTTGTATCCCTTGGATAAAGCCCACTTGATCATAGTATATGATCCTTTTAATGTGCTGTTGGATTCTGTTTGCTAGCATTTTGTTCAGGATTTTTGCATCTATGTTCATCAGTGATATTGGTCTATAATTTTCTTTTTTTGTGATTTTTTTTTTCTGGTTTTGTTGTCAGGGTGATGGTGGCTTTGTAGCATGAATTTGGGAGTGTTTCTCCCTCTGCAGTTTTTTGGAGGAGTTTGAGAAGGATCGGTGTTAGCTCTTCTCTAAATGTTTGATAGAATTCGCCTGTGAAGCCATCTATTCCTGGACTTTTGTTTGTTGAAAGATTTTTAATTAAGGTTTCAATTTCATTACTTGCGATAGGTCTGTTTATATTTTCTAATTCTTCCAGTTCAGTCTTGGAAAATTGTACCTTTCCAAGAATTTGTCCATTTCTTTGTGGTTGTCCATTATCTTCTTGGATTGATCCTTTGATCATTATGTAGTGTCTTTCCTTGTCTCTTGTAACATTCTTTATTTTAAAGTCTTTTATCTGATATGAATATTACTACTCCAGCTGTCTTGTGATTTCCATTTGCATGGAATATCTTTTTCCATCCCTTCACTTTCAGTCTGTAGGTGTCCCTAGGTCTGCAGTGGGTCTCTTGTAGACAGCATATATATGGGTCTTGTTTTTGTATCCATTCAGCCAGTCTGTGTCTTTTGGTTGGGTCATTTAATCCATTTACATTCAAGGTTATTATCGATATGTATGTTCCTATTACCACTTTCTTAATTGTTTTGGGTTTGCTTTTGTGGGTCTTTTTCTTGTCTTGTGTCTCCTGCTTAGAGAAGTTTCTTTAGCATTTGTTGTAAAGGTGGTTTGGTGGTGCTGAATTCTCTTAGCTTTTGTTTGTCTGAAAAGCTTTTGACTTCTCCATTGAATGTGAATGAGATCCTTGCTGGGTAGAGTAATCTTGGTTATAGGTTTTTCTGTTTCATCACTTATCCTGACACTTATCCATCACATATCCTGACACTCCCTTCTGGCCTACAGAGTTTCCACTGAAAAATCAGCTGATAACCTTATGGGGATTCCTTTGTATGTTATTTTTTGTTTTTCCCTTGCTGCTTTTAATATTTTTTCTTTGAATTTAATTTTTGTTAGTTTGATTAATATGTGTCTTGTTGTGTTTTTCTAGGGTTTATCCTGTATCGGACTCTCTGTGCTTCCTGGACTTGGGTGACTATTTCCTTTCCCATGTTAGGGAAGTTTTCCACTATAATCTCTTCAAATATTTTCTCAGACCCTTTCTTTTTCTCTTCTTCTTCTGGGATCCCTATAATTCGAACGTTGGTGTATTTAGTGTTATCACAGAGGTCTCTGAGTTTGTCTTCAATTCTTTTCATTCTTTTTTCTTTATTCTGCTCCTCAGCAGTTATTTCCACCATTTTGCCTTCCAGCTCACTTATTCATTCTTCTGCCTCTGTTATTCTGTTATTGATTCCTTCTAGTGTCTTTTTCATTTCAGTTATTGTGTTGTTCATCTCTGTTTGTTTTTTCTTTAGTTCTTCTAGATCTTTGTTAAACATTTCTTGTATATTCTCAACCCGTGCTTCCATTCCATTTCCGAGATTCTGGATCATCTTTACTATCATTACTCTGAATTGTTTTTCAGGTAGATTGCCTATTTCCTCTTCATTTATTTGGTCTTGTAGGTTTTTACCTTGCTCCTTCATCTGTGACCTATTTTTTTGCTGTCTCTTTTTTTTTTTTTTTTTTTTTTAATGAGTGGGATTGTGTTCCTGTTTTACTGGTTGTTTGGCCTGAGGCTTCCAACACTGGAGTTTGTAGGCTGTTGGGTAGAGCTGGGTCTTGGTGCTGAGGTGAGGAACTCTGTGAAACCTCACTCTGATGAATATTCCCTGGGGTCTGAGGTTCTCTGTTAGTTCAGTGGTTCAGACTCGGAGCTCCCATGTGGGGTGGCAAAACAAAAAAAAGAGAGAACAATAACAAAGTAAAAAATAAAATTAGACTAGGAAACTAACAGATATGTTAGAAAGAATGTAAAAGTAAAAATATAGATGTATCAACAACCAGAAGATACATCAGTACCACAATAGTAAAAAAGAGGAGGATGGAAAAGAAAAAAAAAAGGGGGAGGGGGGGCTTCCCTGGTGGCGCAGTGGTTGAGAGTCTGCCTGCTGATGCAGGGGACATGGGTTCATGCCCCAGTCCAGGAAGATCCCACATGTCATGGAGTGACTAGGCCCGTGAGCCATGGCCGCTGAGCCTGCGCGTCTGGAGCCCGTGCTCTGCAACGGGAGAGGCCACAGCAGTGAGAGGCCTGCATACCACAAAAAAAAGGGCGGGGGGGGGGGGGGAAGGCCTTGGCTGTGGAGAGCAGGGCCTAAACAAGGGCGAGGTTTGGGCAGTGGGCGGGGCCAGTGCTCAAGGCCCACAGGGCTAGAAAAGGCCCTGGGGGCTGTGAGGGGTGGGGCTTAGGCTCAAGGAAAAGAAGGGGCCCTGGCATGCCCCCCACCCTGGTCTTAGAGGGCAGGGGACCTCACCTTGGAGCCCAGAAGGCTTCTTGGGCTCGAGTGGGTAGGGCAAACTGCCCTCCTCTCCTCTCTTGCTCCTCCGGTCTGGGGTCTGGGAAGGCCACTCCCACTTGCCTCTCCTGATCTCCCTGGCCTCCCTCCTATGCCCCCAGGACCCGTGGAGCCTGGATGGGGCTTTGGAGGGAGGGAAAGCCGCTTGGGAGTTCAGCAGGCTCCCCGGCCCAAGTGGGCCAGGCAGTCACCCTCTGTTCCTCTCCCACTCTTCCTGGAGAATCCCTCCCACCTGCCTCTCCTGATCTCCCTGGCCTCAGGGGCTCCGATCTTGTCTGGCCTCCACTTCTCCTCCCCCCTCGGTCCCTCTACGTCCTACCAGTTCACTCTGGGATTCCTCCCATCTCCTTGGGCGTCAGAGTCCCCCACCAGCAGCCAGCAGGTGCCCTAGTTGTGGGGAGATGCTATCTCTGCATCTTGCCATGCCGCCATCTTGACTCCTCCTCCTGTAGTTCTTTTTAACTTCACAATATGAGGGTACCGTTCCCTGTCAGTCCAACCTGAATGGGCTCCAGGGCCTCATGGACCATTCTTATCTGGAAACCTGTTCAAATAAACACCAGGATGTGACTCAAGGTGGTTGCTGCGGCTCTCAGCCTACTCCTTCCTCTCTTCCCCCTCTATCCCCTGAGTTCTGGTCTTTTTTTGCTCCCCTGCCTTTCTGGACTTTTTCCACATTTCCCTCCACACCAATCATTTTCACTCTTTCCAGCATAAAAGTCTCTCAGTATGTGTCCTGCTCCTTCTGCTCCTGGCCTTTCTGTCCTTTCTCCTGGTCAGCCCATCTGAAGCCATGGTCACAAGTGGGCAAGTGCAGGGGCTTCTGCAAGAGGTGCTAGAAAGGCAGTGAATCTGCTCACATTTAATATTGTGTCCCTGCAACCATTAAGAGCTTTTGTCACTATAGCATCAACATATATGTACCTCTGATGTCTGCCTCATTATTTGTTTTAACTTTTTGTCAAAATAGAACTTACTACAGGCATGAGCACATATCCTAAGTTTAGAGCTTGATGAATTTCCACAACCAAAAACACACCTGTGTCCAGGTCTAGAAACAGCACATGAACTGCCCTCTAGAGACCCCCAGCTACCTGAGGGTAACCACTGTCCCTGTTTCTCACATAATAGACTTGCTTTGCCTGTTTTTGAACTTTATGTGGATGGAATCACACACTGTAGATTCTTTTGTGTCTTTAATTGAGCATTATGGGATTTATCTATGTTGCTGCATGTAGTGATGGATTATTCATTTATTTATTCATTTTATTTTGCTGGGCATTTGGATTGTTTCCAGTTTGGGGCTATTATGGGCAGTGCTGTTGTGAGCAATCGTGTATGTGTTTTGGGGAACATATGTATGCATTTCTGTTGTGTTTATAGCTCACAGTGGCATCGCTGGGCATAAGGTATACAGATGTTAAATTTTGGTAACTAGTACCACGTTATTTTCCAAAAAAGGTGATAGTTCCACCAAGTGAGTATGAGAATTCCAGAATTCGAGGTGCTCCATATCCTCACCAACACTTGGCATTTTCTCTCTGTTTTGTTTTAGCCATCCTGGTGGCTGTGCATGTCTGTGTCTGGACTGCCTTTTCTGCTCCATTATCCTATTTATCTATCCATGAGTGATTACCACATTATTTTAATTACCAAAGCTTCAGTGTTGATATCAGGTGGTGTTTTGTGCAAAATTGCCTTTGCTATTCTTAGAGGGCCTTTGCATTTTCATACAACTTTTACAACCTGTTTGCAAATCTCTATTAAAATAACAACAACAGCAACAACAAAACAACAATAAACCCCAACCCTGCTGAGACTTTGAATGAGATTCATTGAATATTGATAATAATTTACGAAGAAATGACATCTTGACAATACCAAGGCCTTCAATTTACGAACATGTTGTATTGCTCTACTGGGGTAATTTTATTTGACGGTATTTTATAGTTTTGAGTGTAGAGGTCTTGTACATGTTACATTTATTCCTAGGAATTTAATGTTTTTTTGGATGCTATTTTAAATGATAATATTTTAAAATTTTGCTTTCTGTTTGTTGCTGATGATTTTTCCTGTTCCCCTTGTTTTCAGTGTTTTTGCCACTTCACTTTTGAAAAAATATTTATTTGTTTATTTATTTATTTATTTTGGCTGCACCAGGTCTTAGTTGCAGCACGTGGGATCTTCATTGTGGCATGTTTAGTTGCAGCATGTGGGCTTCTTAGTTGTGGCATGAATGTGCAATCTAGTTCCCCGACAAGAGATCGAACCCAGGCCCCCTGCATTGGTAACTCGGAGTCTTACTGACTGGACCACCAGGGAAGTCCCACTACTTCACTTTTTAATTCGAATAGTTTAATAGTCTTTTAGATTTTTTGTGTATTTTCTGTCATGTCATCTATAAGTAGAATTTTATTTGTTTCCTATTCTTATTACTTTTATTTCTTTTACTTTACTCATTGCTTTGGCTAGGACCAAAGTATGCTGAAGAGAATTATTACCAATTCTATTGCAGGCATCCTGGTTTCATAAGTGAAGTCAGAAGAAACATTAAGTATGACCATTCCTTTAGGTTTTTGTAGATATGAATCAAATTAAATAAGTTCTCTTCTTAGTTTGCTGAGAGGTTTTTTTTAAAGAAAAGTTATGGTTGGGCGTTAAGACTTGTCAAGTGATGTTTGTACATTTAGGAGATAATCATATGATATTTCTCCCTTTTTTTCTGTCAAAACACTGAATTATGAAGATTGATTTTAAAATGTTAACTACCCCAGAATAAACCCCACTTGGAGGGGCTCTTATTTTAATATGTTGCCGGATTCAACATGTTGTTTAGGGATTTTGTATCTGTCTTCATAGAGAGGTGGTCTGTAATTTTGCTTTCTTCTGTTGTCAGGTTTTGGTTATTAAGGTTATGCTGGTCTTGTAAAATGAGTTAGAAAATGTTACCCTGGTTCCTGTTACCTAGAAGAATTAATGTAAGATTTAGTGTTGCTTCTCTCTTAAATGTTTGGAAGAAATCAGTAGTGAAAACATCCAGACCTAGGATTTTCTTTAGGTTTTAAACAACTTAATTAAATTGTTTTAATAGCTATAGGACTCTGCTTCATTTTTTTTTTGAAGTTTACTTTATTTTTTTATACAGCAGGTTCTTATTAGTTATCCATTTTATACATTAGTGTATATATGTCAGTCAATTCTCCCAATTCATCCCACCACCCCACCCCACCCCCATTTTCCCCCCTTGGTGTCCATACATTTGTTCTCTACATCTGTGTCTCAATTTCTGCCCTGCAAACTGGTTCATCTATACCATTTTTCTAGGTTCCACATACATGTGTTAATATACAATGTTTGTTTTTCTCTTTCTGACTTACTTCACTCTGTATGACAGTCTCTAGATCCATCCACGTTTCTACAAATAACCCAGTTTCGCTCCTTTTTATGGCTGAGTAATATTGCATTGTATATATGTACCACATCTTCTTTATCCATTCGTCTATTGGTGGGCATTTAGGTTGCTTCCATGTCCTGTCTATTGTAAATACTGTTGCAATGAACATTGGGGTGCACATGTTTGTTTTTTTTTTAATTTATTTTTGGCTGCGTCGGGTCTTTGTTGCTGCTCACGGGCTTTCTCTAGTTGTGGCGAGCGGGAGCTACTCTTTGTTGTGGTGCGTGGGCTTCCCATTGCAGTGGCTTCTCTTGTTGCGGACCACGGGCTCTAGGCACACGGGCTTCAGTAGTTGTGGCTCGCGGGCTCTAGAGCGCAGGCTCAGTAGTTGTGGCTCATGGGCTTAGTTGCTCCGCAGCATGTGGGATCTTCCCAGACCAGGGCTCGAACCCATGTCTCCTGCATTCGCAGGTGGTTTCTTACCCACTGCACCACCAAGGAAGCCCCTACACGTGTCTCTTTGAATTATGGTTTTCTCTGGGTATATGCCCAGTAGTGGGATTGCTGGGTCATATGGTAATTCTCTTTTTAGTTTTTAAGGAACTCCATACTGTTCTCCATAGTGGCTGTATCAGTTTACATTCCCACCAACAGTGCAAGAGGGTTCCCTTTTCTCCACACCCTCTCCAGCATTTGTTGTTTGTAGATTTTCTGATGATTCCCATTCTAACTGGTGTGAGGTGATACCTCATTGTAGTTTTGATTTGCATTTATCTGATAATTAGTGTAGTTAAGCAGCTTTTCATGAGCTTCTTGGCCATCTGTATGTCTTCTTTGGATAAATGTCTATTTAGTTCTTCTGCCCATTTTTGGATTGGGTTGTTTGTTTTTTTAATATTGAGCTGCTTGAGCTGTTTATATATTTTGGAGATTAATCCTTTGTCCGTTGATTCATTTGCAAATATTTTCTCCCATTCTGAGGGTTGTCTTTTCGCCTTGTGTGCAGTTTCCTTTGCTTTGCAAAAGCTTCTAAGTTTCATTAGGTCACATTTCTTTATTTTTGTTTTTATTTCCGTTACTCTAGGAGGTGGATCAAAAATGATCTTGCTGTGATTTATGTCAAAGAATGTTCTTCCTATGTTTTCCTCTAAGAGTTTTATAGTGTCCAGCCTTATATGTAGGTCTCTAATCTGTTCTAATTTCATTCTTTTACATGTAGCTGTCCAGTTTTCCCAGCACCACTTAGTGAAGAGACTGTCTTTTCTCCATTGTATATCCTTGCCTCCTTTGTCATAGATTAGTTGACTATAGGTGTTTTGGTTTATCTCTGAACTTTCTATCCTGTTCCATTAATCTATATTTCTGTTTTTGTGCCAGTACCATATTGTCTTGATTACTGTAGCTTTGTAGTATAGTCTGAAGTCAGGGAGTCTGATTCCTCCAGCTCCGTTTTTTTCCCTCAAGACTGCTTTGGCTATTTGGGGTCTTTTGTGTCTCCATACAAGTTTTAAGATTTTTTGTTCTAGCTCTGTAAAAAATGCCATTGGTAATTTCCTAGGGATTGCATCGAATCTGTAGATTGCTTTGGGTAGTATAGTCATTTTCACAATATTGATTCTTCCAATCCAAGAACATGGTATATCTCTCCATCTGTTGGTATCATCTTTAATTTCTTTCATCAGTTTTCTGCATACAGGTCTTTTGTCTCCCTAGGTAGGTTTATTCCTAGGCATTTTATTCTTTTTGTTGCAGTGGTAAATAGGAGTGTTTCCTTAATTTGTCTTTCAGATTTTTCATCATTAGTGTATAGGAAGGCAAGAGATTTCTGTGCATTAAATTTGTATCCTGCAACTTTACCAAATTCATTGATTAGCTCTAGTAGTTTTCTGGTGGCATCTTTAGGATTCTCTATGTATAGTATCACGTCATCTGCAAACAGTGACAGTTTTACTTCTTCTTTTCCAATTTGGATTCCTTTTCTTTCTTTTTCTTCTCTGATTGCTGGGGCTAGGACTTCCAAAGCTATGTTGAATAATAGTGGTGAGAGTGGACATCCTTGTCTTGTTCCTGATCTTAGAGGAAATGCTTTCAGTTTTTCACCATTGAGAATGATGTTTGCTGTGCGTTTGTCATATATGACCTTTATTATGTTGAGGTAGGTTCCCTCTATGCCCACTTTCTGGAGAGTTTTTATCATAAATCAGTGTTGAATTTTGTCAAAAGCTTTTCCTGCATCTATTGAGATGATCATATGGTTTTCCTTCTTCAATTTGTTAATATGGTGTATCACATTGATTGATTTGCATATATTGAAGAATCCTTGCATCCCTTCGATAAATCCCAGTTTATTATGGTGTATGATCCTTTTACTGTGTTGTTGGATTCTGTTTGATAGTATTTTGTTGAGGATTTTTGCATCTATATTCATGAGTGATATTGCTCTGTAATTTTCTTTTTTTGTAGTTCTTTGTCTGGCTTTGGTATCAGGGTGATGGTGGCCTCATAGAATGACTTTGGGAGTGTTCCTTCCTCTGCAGTTTTTTGGAAGAGTTTGAGAAGGATGGGTGTTAGCTCTTCTCTAAATGTTTGATAGAATTCACCTGTGAAGCCATCTGGTCCTGGACTTTTGTTTGTTGGAAGATTTTTAATCATAGTTTCAATTTCATTACGTGTGATTGGTTTGTTCATATTTTCTATTTCTTCCTGGTTCAGTCTTAGAGGGTTATACCTTTCTAAGAATTGGTCCATTTCTTCCAGGTTGTCCATTTTATTGGCATAGAGTTGCTTGTAGTAGTCTCTTAAGATACTTTGTATTTCTGCGGTGTCTGTTGTAACTTCTCCTTTTTCATTTCTAATTTTATTGATTTGAATCCTCTCCCTTTTTTTCTTGATGAGTCTGGCTAATGGTTTATCAATTTTGTTTATCTTCTCAAAGAAACAGCTTTTAGTTTTATTGATCTTTGCTATTGCTTTCTTTGTTTCTATTTCATTTATTTCTGCTCTGATCTTTATGATTTGTTTCCTTCTGCTAACTTTGGGTTTTGTTTGTTCTTCTTTCTCTAGTTCCTTTAGGTGTAAGGTTAGATTGTTTATTTGAGATGTTTGTTGTTTCTTAAGGTAGGATTGTATTGCTATAAACTTCCCTCTTAGAACTGCTTTTGCTGCATCCCATCAGTTTTAAATCATCGTGTTTTCATTGTCATTTGTCTCTAGGTATTTTTTGATTTCCTCTTTAATTTCTTCAATGATCTCTTGGCTTTTTAGTAATGTATTGTTTAGCCTTCACGTGTTTGTGTTTTTTAGGTTTTTTTCCCCTGTAATTGATTTCTAATCTCATAGCGTTACGGTCAGAAAAGATGCTTGATATGATTTCAGTTTTCCTAAATTTACTGAGGTTTGATTTGTGACCCATGATGTGATCTATCTTGGAGAATGTTCCATGCGCACTTGAGAAGAAAGTGTAATCTGCTGTTTTTGGATGGAATGTCCTATAAATATCAATTAAATCTACCTGGTCTATTGTGTCATTTAAAGCTTGTGTTTTCTTTTTAATTTTCTGTCTGGATGATCTGTCCATTGGTGTAAGTGAGGTTTTAAAGTCCCCCACTATTCTTGTGTTAGTGTCAATTTCCTCTTTTTTAGCTGTTTGCAGTTGCCTTATGTATTGAGGTGCTCCTATGTTGGGTGCATATATATTTATAATTGTTATATCTTCTTCTTGGATTGATCCTTTGATCATTATGTAGTGTCCTTCCTTGTCTCTTGTAACATTCTTTATTTTAAAGTCTATTTTATCGGATATGAGTATTGCTACTCCAGCTTTCTTTTGATTTCCATTTGCATGGAATATCTTTCTCCATCCCCTCACTTTCAGTCGTATGTGTCCCTAGGTCTGAAGTGGGTCTCTTGTAGGCAGCATATTTATGGGTCTTGTTTTTGTATCCATTCATCGAGCCTGTTTCTTTGGGTTGGAGCATTTAATCCCCTCACGTTTAAGGTAATTATCGATATGTATGTTCCTATTACCATTTTATTAATTGTTTTGGATTTGTTTTTGTAGGTCCTTTTCTTCTCTTATGTTTCCCACTTAGAGGAGTTCCTTTAACATTTGTTGTAGAGTTGATTTGGTGGTGCTGAATTCTCTTAGCTTTTGCTTGTGTGGAAAGCTTTTGATTTCTCCGTCGAATCTGAATGAGATCCTTGCCGGATAGAGTAATCTTGGTTGTAGGTTCTTCCCTTTCAGCACTTTAAATATATCCTGCCACTCCCTTCTGACTTGTAGAATTTCTGCTGAGAAGTCAGCTGTTAACCTTATGGGAGTTCCCTTGTATGTTATTTGACGTTTTTCCCTTGCTGCTTTCAATAATTTTTTTGGTCTTTAAATTTTGCCAATTTGATTACTATGTGTCTCGGCGTGTTTCTCCTTGGGTTTATCCTGTATGGAACTCTCTGCACTTCCTGGACTTGGGTGGCTATTTCTTTTCCCATGTTAGGGAAGTTTTCGACTATAATCTCTTCAAATATTTTCTAGGGTCGTTTCTCTATCTCTTCTCCTTCTGGGACCCCAATAATGTGAATGTTGTTGCATTTAATATTGTCCCAGAGGTCTCTTAGGCTGTCTTCATTTCTTTTCATTCTTTTTTCTTTATTCTCTTACACTGCAGTGAATTCCACCATTCTGTCTTCCAGGTCACTTATCCGTTCTTCTGCCTCAGTTATTCTGCTATTGGTTCCTTCTAGTGTAGTTTTCATTTCTGTTATTGTATTGTTCATCTCTGTTTGTTTGTTCTTTAATTCTTCTAGGTCTTTGTTAGACATTTCTTGTGTCTTCTCAATCTTTGCCTCCATTCTTTTTCCGAGGTCCTGGATCATCTTCACTATCATTATTCTGAATTCTTTTTCTGGAAGGTTGCCTATCTTCACTTCATTTAGTTGTTTTTCTGGGTTTTTCTCTTGTTCCTTTATCTGGTACATAGCCCTCTGCCTTTTCATCTTGTCTATTTTTCTGTGAATGTGGATTTTGTTCCACAGGCTGCAGGATTGTAGTTATTCTTGCTTCTGCTGTCTGTCCTCTGGTGGATGAGGTTATCTAAGAGGCTTGTGCAAGTTTCCTGATGGGAGGGACTGGTGGTGGGTATAGCTGGCTATTGCTCTGGTGGACAGAGCTCAGAATAACTTTAATCCACTTGACTGCTGATGGGTGGGGCTGGGTTCCCTCCCTGTTAGTTGTTTGGCCTGAGGCAACCCAACATTGGAGCCTACCTGGGCTCTTTGGTGGGTCTATTGGCAGACTCTGGGAGGGCTCATGCCAAGGAGCACTTCCCAGAACCTCTGGTGCCAGTGTCCTTATCCTCACGGTGAGACACAGCCACCCCCTGCCTCTGCAGGACACCCTCCAACACTAGCAGCTAGGTCTGGTTCAGTCTCCTATGGGGTCACTGCTCCTTTCCCTGGGTCCCGATGCACACACTACTTTGTGTATGCCCTCCAAGAGTGGAGTCTCTGTTTCCCCCAGTCCTGTCGAAGTCCTGAAATCAAATCCCGCTAGCCTTCAAGTCTGAATCTCTAGGAATTCCTCCTCCCATTGCCGGACCTCCAGGTTGGGAAACCTGACGTGGGGTTCAGAACCTTCCCTCCAGTGGGTGGACTTCTGTGGTATAAGTGTTCTCTAGTTTGTGAGTCACCCACCCAGCAGTTATGGGATTTGATTTCATTGTTATTGCATCCCTCCTCCCATCTAATTGTGGCTTCTCATTTGTCTTTGGATGTGGGGTATCTTTTTTGGTGAGTTCCAGTGTCTTCCTGTCGATCTTCCTGTCGACGATTGTTCAGCAGTTAGTTTTGATTCTGGTGCTCTCACAAGAGGGAGTGAGAGCATGTCCTATCCGCTGTATGTTTTAAATTCAGACTCTGCTTCATTTTTAATAACTTTATTAAAATATAATTTATATACCATATGATTCATATAAAGTGTACAATTCAGTGATTTTGAGTATATGCACAGAATTGTGCAGACATCACCACAATCATTTTTAGAGCATCACTCCACTAGAAACCCTGTACCCCTTAGCCATCATGTTCCAATCCTCTATCACTCCCAGCCCCTGGCAATCACTCATCTACTTTTTATCTCTCTCTATTTGCCTATTCTAGGCATTTCATATAAATGGAATCATAAATATGTGGACTTTTATGTCTGGCTTCTTTCTCTTAGCATAATGTTTTCCATGTTCATCCAGTGACATGTGTCAGTACTTCATTCATTTTTATGGCTGAGTAATATTCCATTGTATGGATATACCGCATTTTGTTTATCCATTCATCCATTGATGGACATTTGGATTTCCACTGTTTGGCTATTGTGAATAAAGCTGCTATGAACATTTGTGTACAAGTTTTTGTGGGAACATATGTTTTCATTTCTCTTGGTCATGTACTTAGGAGTGGAAATGCTGACTCATATGCTTCATTATATTTTATTGCTAAACCATAATATGGAGATGCCAAAGTGTATTTAACAACTACATTGTTGATGGTCATTTAGATGTTTTCATTTTTGCTGTTAATGAGTGCTCCAGGCAGTGCTGCTCAAAATGTGGTTTGCAGATGGGTGCCAGCCTTTGAAATGTTTGTTACAGATCTGTAACAAGATTTAGATAGAAACTGAGAATGTTTTTAAACTTTTCTAGCCTTTTAACCAGTAGTTTTATGTCTGTTGAATATAAAAATTTTAAAAATGGCCAATACTTTAATGGCTTTGGTTTTTAAGTTTTTATTTTCTACATCATTTTATTGTATTTCACAACAATATTGGTCCCTGACAAACTGGAAGTTAGAACAAAAAACACAACTGACCCTCCACTACAGGTAGGTGGTACACCTGCTTGTCCGTGTGTGTTTCTGTGGGAATGGTGGCCTGAAGCCACACTCAGAAGAACAAGAACAAGCTGTCTGGGACTAGTTTGTGGGGAGGAAGGGGGAACTCCTCACCTCAGTTCCTCTTCAAGAATGAGAATGATAATTTGTAATACAGATGAACGGGTAAACAAAATATAGTATTTACATGTGATGGAATACTATTCAGCATTTAAAAGGAAGGAAATTCTGACATGTGCTGCAGCATGGATGAGCCTGGAGGGCATTACACTAATGAAATAAGCCAGCCACAACAGGACAAATCCTATGATTCCACCTATATGAGGTCCCTACTGTAGGCAAACTTATAGGAGGCAGAAAGTAGAATGGTGGGTGCCAGGGGTTGTGGGGAGGGGAAAATGAGAACTTGTTTAATGGATATAGAATTTCAGTTTGCAATGATGAAAGTGTTCTGGAGATGGATGGTGGTGGTGGTTGCACAACAGTATGAATGTATGTAATGCCACTGAACTGTACACTTAAAATTGCTAAGTTTTACATTACATATGTTTTAATACCACAACAAAAAATGTTTCATTTATATGGGCTCTGAGCCTCTTAGTTCTCCAATCACCATGATAGTCACAATCTCATTTATCCTTACGAATACCCTGTAAATGGGCATTTCCCCATTTTACAGACAGGGAAATTTAGTCTCAGAGGGGGTAAGTGATTTGCGCCAGTGATACAGGGATTAAGTGAGAGAGCACCAGAGGGGCTTCTAGCTGGGTACCTCATTGTCTTGGTCTGCTCAGGCTGCAATGACAAAGTACCATAGACTGGGTGCCTTACAAAGCAGAAATCTATTTCTCACAGTTCTGGAGTCTGAAAGTCTCAGAGTACCAGTATGGTCGGGTTTTGGTGAAGACCCTCATCCTGGCTTGCAGACAGCTGCCTTGCTATGTGCTCACATGGTAGAGAGAGAGTGAGTTCAGTCTCTTATTATTATAAGGACACTAATCCCATCATGAGGGCCCCACCCTTTGACCTCATCTGAATCTAATTACCTCCCAGAGGCTCCATGTCCATATACCATCACATTGAGGGTTAGGGCTTCAACGTATGAATTTGGGGAGGACACAAACATTCAGTCCATAACACCTACTCACTTGCATGTTGGGCTTGGCAAGTCCCTGCAACGCCTTGAACTCAGTTTCCCCATCTGTAAAAGGAGACAGTAATAGCCCACTCTTATGGGGTCACCATATGACACAAGTTAAGTGACAGGTGCAGACACCTATGTAAGCTGCCACTCGAGGAGTTTCGACTTGTCTGAGATCAGCTTGAGTTTGTGTTTCCAGAGCTTTCCTCTCAGGGCACCTTGGAGTCCCTTTTAGCTGAATGCATGTGGCACTAGGTGGAGGGATGCTCCTGCTGCTCCATCTCTGCAAGGCTGATCCTTAAAAGGGCCCTTTCCATTCCGATGTTTTTTAGGTTAAGGCAGCCACAAAGTGAGCCATTTCCCAGGGGCATTGGAAGTTCCACATAATGACTGATTATTTTTAAAGGGATAATACTGAATCACGGCCAGGTAAACAGACAGCCAAAAATGTGCCTGCTGTAAAGGCCCAGGTCGGAGCCCTCAGCTTTTCGATTTTTTATGGGGTGACCTCAGGCCTTGACTGGAGCAGGACCCACAATGGGGTGAGCCTACGTCAGCAGCCAGCCTGCATGCATGGTCACGGGTGTTGGGGGGGTGGCCACACTGTTTTGTTGGGGGTCTCCCCATTCTGGTTGTTAGTCGGGGCTGTGTAATCTGTCTAGTCACATCTCTGAGGGCTTTGGCAGCCCATGGTCAGTCTGGTGTTGTAGCTCAGTGACTGCAGGGCTGAGAGAAGCACCAGGCACCTTTCTTTTATCCTTCGCTGACCAGAGGGAGTGTGCAGGATGCCAGCGCAGGCCTGGGTCAGCTTAGAAGGCTGAGAGTGAGCGAGGGCCAGCTTGCTGTGAATAGATGAGCAATTCTGGCATCAAGTGGGGCAGTAGGGAGCTCTCTCAACTTGGCCCCTGGAGTTACAGCTCAGTTACAGGGTTTTTGGCAACAGTAGCAAAATAAGTTGGAAACAACACAGTAGGAACTTTGAATCCAGTGCAGTTAGAAAGCCAGTGTTATCAGTTAGGCATGCATTTGGCTGCAGATAACAGAAATCCTCACTTCTGCATGAGGATTTATTTTCCTTGCATGATAATTCCGGAGGTAGGCAGTCCAGGGCTGGTGCGGCTGCTCAGGGATGTTTCCAGAACCCAGTGTCTTTTTATCTTTCCATCCCTCCATCCTTAGTGGCGGGCCTTCATCTTCACAGAGAGGTCAGGGAGAAGGGAGTTGGAATGAGTGCTGGGTCAGCCCCAGGCAGATAGTGCAAAGAGCACTCTACTTGATATCCAGAGATCTGGGCCCACGTCTGACTCAGGGTCACTTCCATCTTCTGGACTTTTTCCCACCTGTCAGATGGGCAATTTGAACTATATTATCTCTAAATTCTCTAACATCTTGTTACAGTTATCTATCTGTGGCTTTTTTATAAACTACCTCAAAACCTTATAGCTTAAAATGTCTATTTTGCTCATGAATCTGCAATTTCGGTAGGGCTCAGCGAGGACAGCTGGTCTCTGCTCCACTCATTGCTGGCTGGGAGGCTGGGATTGTCTGAAGGCTCACTCCATGTCTGTCAGGGGTACTGGGTGTTGTCTGGGACCTCAGCTGGAGCTTGGCCAGGACGTCTGCTCCTGGACTTCCAAGTGGCTACTTGGCTTCATCACAACGTGGTCACTGGGTTCTAAGGGTGAATGTCCCAAGAGAGAGCCAGGAGGGGCTGCGTGGCTTTTTCTCAATGGCCTGGGAAGTCATGCAAAATCACTTCAGCCACATTCTCTTCATTAGAGGTAAGTCACTAAGGACAACCCCTATTCAAGAGGAGGAGGCAGAAGTCAGATCTGCCTTTTGAAGGAGGTGTATCAAAGAATTTGTGGACCCGTTTAAAACCATCATGCACCTGTAGGTTTCAAATTCAGTGTTCCCTCTTTTTTGTGCTTTACTCTCACTATTCTAGAAGACAAGAGAGGCCGCCTCTCAGTGCAAGGACAGCAGATAAACTGTCAAGGAAAAGGTTTTGCTAGTCTTGGGCTGCTTTGGAAAGCCCCAGCCCAATCCCACTGGGACCAGGACTGGGACCTCCCTCAGCCTTAAAAGTGAATGATACCTGGTTCATTTTGAGAGTTACTCCCTGGCAACATGAGACTTGAGGATACTTGTCCAGCAGCATTTGAAAGTGTATAGTATGATGACAGTTCATCAACACATTTTCACTGACCATTCCTTAAGTACCCAGCACTGTGCTAGGCATGAGTTATAAATCAGGCCTGAGAGCTGGCTCCGTCCCTTGGGAATTTGTGGTTTTGTTGGGGAGACAGACAACTGGGGACACCCCCACTTAGCTAAGTCAGCTGTGTCCGATTTCAGTCTGTGTCCCCAGTGTCCACCCTGGGCTTGGCACGGAGGCGGCATTGATTACAGTGTTTGTCGGTGACAGAAACCTGACTCAATGACTTGGCTAAACAAAAAAATTTTTTTTGTCTGTTGGGGTTTGTATAACTGAAGAGACCAGGGTAGATCTCTGACTTCAGGCATACGTGGGTCCCAGGACTATAGTGATAACATAAAAAACCTTTCCCCTACACCTGAGTGTTAGTTACCACCTGAGTAGTTACCACCACTGGGTGGCCCCCAGTGGACCAAGCTTCCTAATATTCACGCTGTGTATAGCTCCTTCCAACACTGAGTCTGAGCTTGGATGTGCAGTTTGCTTTGGCCAATTGGACATTAGCAGATGTGATACAAGTAGAGGCTTGATAAGCTGCTTGCACACTGGGGCTGGTCTTCTTGGAACCCAGCCACCCAGCTGTGAAGAAGCTCAAGGCTAGACTACTGAAGGATGAAAGGCCACATGAAGAGAGACCTTGAGGATAAAGCCGTCATAGACATTGTAGCCATCTCAGACAAGCTCTCAACTAAATGCAGCCACATGAGTGACCTCCGCCATCACCGTGGTAACAAAACTGCTCAGCTCAGCCCAGTTAATCCAGAGAATCATGAGAAATAATAAATGGCTGTTTTAGGATACTAGGTTTTGGGTCATGTTGTTATGTAGCCATAGATAAAACCACTACACCTTTTCTAAGTGTTGGCAAAACAGCTGCCAACAACTCCAGGCTCAGAAGTCCCAGTGGACCTAGAGTACGTCTTTTCCATGGGATTGACTCTCATTTAACTAATGCAAGTAGCTTGCTCATCTTGGAACCAGTCACTGTGGCCAGGAGGTGAAGACCAGGCCAGAGATTCGTGCCCATCCTTGTAGCTAGTGGAGGGTTGGGTCAGTCCCACCCAATCCATGAACTGGGATAGGATAGGGAAGGGAGAAAAATGAGGCTATTGTTACCAGAAAGTGGGAGAGCGGAGACTTAATAGTCAGAATCAACAGATAACCTCCACGGGGAGTGCATTAAATTGGTGAGGAGAGTGAATGAATAATCATGAGTGTGGCTTAGTTGAGGAAGAATTTTTAAAAGGGCTAATATTTAAGTCAAGAGTTATCACGAGTAAGAGACGAAGGTTTCTAAGTGTCAGGCAAGCTGAGGGGTAGAACAGGAGATAGAAGAAGGCCCAGAGGTGGGAATTAAAGCTCTGGGTAAATGGGAGCTGGATGAGGATGCTGGACAGATCAGGCATTGCACTCTGAGATGGCCAGATGTCTTAGCTGAAAGCTGTTGTGTTTGCCAAGACTCCAAATGTGTTGTAGGCTTTTCCTCCTGAATTAAAAATTCACTTGTATTTTAAGAAAAGTGTCCAGGTGTTTCTGATTTATTTGCACTTAAATCATCTCTGTGTGTGTGTGTGTGTGTGTGTGTGTGTGTGTGTGTAAGAGAGGGAGAGAGAGAGAGAGTGTGGGGAACTTTTTTTTTTAATAACATGTACAATTGTAAGCCTAAGTATTTAAATGTATTTATTTATTTATTTATTTATTGGCTGTGTTGGGTCTTCGTTTCTGTGCGAGGGCTTTCTCGAGTTGTGGCAAGCGGGGGCCACTCTTCATCGCGGTGCGCGGGCCTCTCACTGTCGCGGCCTCTCTTGTTGCCGAGCACAGGCTCCAGATGCGCAGGCTCAGTAGCCGTGGCTCACGGGCCTAGTTGCTCCGCGGCATGTGGGATCCTCCCAGACCAGGGCTCGAACCCGTATCCCCTGCATTGGCAGGCAGATTCTCAACCACTGCGCCACCAGGGAAGCCCTGGGGAACTATTTAATGTCCAAGAAATCCTGCAAACGTTTCATTTTGGTGCTTGCCATTTCAGACTGTTTATCTGAGGAGTGGGAGGCTGCGTTTGGCTGGGGCCAAGCCTCCTTCAGCTGTCCCAGGCTTGCAGCAGAGAGGTGCGGCAGGCGCCCTCTTGAGGCCTCAGTGTCCAGGCTGCTCAGGAGGCCGAGCAGGGGCTCTGAGGGGCAGCTTGCAGCCTGCAGGCAGCCAGCCCCAGGGGAGAGATCTCAGAGGCTGCCCCAAAGCGGATTGCAGCCTACTGAGGACACACAGTTGTCTCAGCTCTTCAGAGACCGTGTTTCCCCATCCCCCCACCTCAGCCCAGTCAGTCACCAAAGAATGAGGACAGCTTGTACCCAGTGATATGCCCAGTTCAAGCTTGTGACATACCAACCATCGGGGTCAGCGCGTCCTGGAAGTAGAAGCGAGTAGGAGCTGTTCTTGTAGAAGGTGGAGGTGTGCCCCAGGGGCCTGTTGGAGCTGGCAGACACCCACGAACAGGAGAGGAGGGGTTGGCGGCTTATCTCAGGACAGACAGATGGGCATGGCTGCTCCTGTATGGGGAGTCAGGAGGCTGGGAGGGATTGGTGCAGGACAGGTCTCAGGGTGAGTGACACTCAGCTCAGACCAGCACCGGGGCATCCTCCTGGCCCCTGTTGCTCATCTCGCCCCCATTATTGTTCTCCCCACCCCGCCCCCTCGACCCTGCTGTCCACAGCCCTCTGGCTGCACCTCTGGTGACCAGCACCCACACCTTTTCCGATTTGGCTTTGACCCTCCCTGCCTGGTCCTAAGTGGCCTGGGCAGTCTCTGCATCCTGGGGAACTGGGACAAACAAGGCCAACTTTCGTGATGACGGCAATTTGAGGATGAGTGAGGATAGGAGCAGTTTTACACATTGTTTAATATAATAAACAGGAGTCCAGGGAGCTACAGGACTGAATCTTTCTTTAACCCTCACAGCGGCCGTTTATCCATGGGCGTCTGGGCAGCAGAGGCACATGACTGCAGGAGCACTGGACAGCAGCTCTGAGTCTGAACCCACGTTTTGGTGTTCAAGCCCTTTGTGGTCAGCCTGACCCCCCTGTATCACTGGCCCCCAAACTCAGCAATGGAAGCACCCTATTGCAGACTCACCAGCTGGCCCCTCACTGCCCCCCAAAGCTCCACACTTGCATCAGGACTCCTTTTATTGCAATTGATGGGAGCATAGCTCAAACTGGCTTAAGCATCAAAGGAACTTTTTTAGGCTCTGGGAAATTCTGGTTTCAGGAGCAGTCGACATCCTCCTGGTGGGTTTGTCTGTCTCCCGGCTCTGTGTTCCTTTGTTGGCTTCATTCTCAGGTGGCCTTTTCTCCTATGAGGGTGGTTACAGCCCCTGCCAGGTCTAGGTCCACATCATGTCAGCTGTACTGCCCCGATCCTGCAAAGGACTTCTACTGGTCTAGCCACAGCCATGTGTCCCCCAAACCTGTCACTGTAGCTGAGAAAATGTGGAGCTTTGCTTGGTCAGGTCTGGGTCATATGCCCACCCTCTAGTCAGGGGATAGGATCAACCCCATCCACACCCACGTGGGCTGAGCATGGCAAAGGGGTGGCTCCCCAGAGGAACTTGGGATGCTAGTAAAAGAATGGGAGGGACACTGGGAAGGCAAAACCCATATATGCTGACTCCAATGCCCACACCCACCTGGGTACCTTTCCTTCTCATACCCCAGCCCTGAATCTGCCCTCCAGCCTCTCTCCTCTAGGTTCTCCCAAGCTCATCTCCTCCAGGCAGCCATGTCTGATTATACCAGCCCTTTGTGCTTTCTTCTTCCCACAACCCCTCAGACACCCACCTTTGTCCAGCCTGCCTGTGCAATGTTTGTTTATTACCTCAGGCAGTTACCATGTTCAGCTTTTTATGTGGATTTTTGCCCCACATGCATTGTGAGGTCTTTGAGGGCAGGACCTAAGGCATCTATGTCCTTAAGGCAGCTGGTATGGTAAAATGCTTTGGACTTTTCTCAAATGCTTCTGCCCCTAGACTGTGCCATGCTCACAGACACATTTAGCCTGATCTTTATTTTTCTATGTTGATGAAGCTTTTCCTGTGAGCCTTGGACACACTATCTTTTCCCATTTTGCACCAGTGTTATTAGGCAAAGCTTTAGGGTCCTAGGATTTGCACCACTGTTGAAGCCTGTCTTTCCTTGCCCTGTGAGCTTAGTCAAGTTACTTAACCACTTGTTGCCTTACTTTCTTCATCTTTACAACGTGGAGAACATTTACCTTACAGTTACACAGATCGAATGGACAGCGTATATGAAGATGATGCCTAGCAGAGTGCTGGACTCATAAACAGCAGCTAAATGAATGCATGAGTGAATAAATGAATGAATTGGTCCGTTAGCTGTTGAGCCACACAGCTTGTAGGACTCTAGACAGGGAGCTCTATGAAAAAAGAAAACCCTATTTCATGGTGTGGAGGAAGCCTCAGCATAGACAGCAGGACCAGAGCCAGCCCATGGCTGCCTGCCCTAGGCTAGGATGGTCTAGAAGCTGGGCAGGTCTGCAGAAGGATCAGCAGGTGTGGTCAGGTGGCCCCATCTTATGGGGAGGAGAAGGCTGGTAAGAGCCAGGAGCTGGTCAGGTCAAGGCCAAGCATCATGAGGATGTTTGCCTTTGCTGAGCAGCATTGCATCTGTCCCTGCTTCTTTTGGTGAGAGCACCCTGTTTCTCCTTGGGCAAACCCCCTTTTCTAGTCCCAGGCTATGGCTTGGGGTAGGCTGACCCCACCATCTAGTAATTAGCACATGACCCAGTCATCCCCAGAAGTGGCAGATTTCAGACTTTTCCTGCAAACTTTGGCATAGAGAGGGTCTTTTTCCACTGGGGTTGCACAGGTGGTGGCAAGTGGGCCTGGAGCCACTGGGGGCCACAGTATGGATAGCATCCCCACATCCCTGCCATAAATAAAGCCAACACAGAGAAACTAGAGCTGAGAGGTGGGGAAAGAGAGTCCTGAGGAACACCTGGATCCAGCCGGACCTGAACCTTTGTGGATTTTTCAGTTAAGAGAGGCAATGTAGTCTTTGTTTTTAAAGTTAATTTGACCCTCTTCTGACCTTTAAAGGTAAAAGTCCTGACTGATATACTGCCCTACTGAAAACATTTGTTCCCCAGAGATCCCAGCCATATGACACACAATTGGTTTCCATATTGATGCTCACTCCCATGAGTATTTGCATTTTTGAGGTCAGAGGTCATGCAAATAAACGGTTATAGACAGGAGGGCAGGAGAGTTTCTCAGGAAATCGATAACACAGTGAGTGAAAGCTGTGTTCACAGCCCATGTACCAGAACTTGTCTGATTCTCAATAACAGTGCAGTGTCATGTTGTGGCTCAATCTCAGCAGCATGAGAATCTGGAACGTGTGTTCACCACATTGAGAAAAGTTTCCTTCTCATTGTTCATCATTCAAGGTCTCATTTAGTTTTTTGTGGGTATGCTGGTTCGTATTTCACACGTGCTGTTGGTTCAGTACTGGAAATAATTACATGCACTGATAAAGCAAGGCAGTAAATGAAAGAAAATAATACAAAAGCACCCACCCTAGTGCTTCCATGGACACAGAAGATGAGAATTTCAATCCGTGGTTAAACAGGAACAGAGCTTTGGAGCTGCTCTTCCTGGGCCAGTTCCAGTGACGCATCTTCAACTCTGGGTCACATGGATTGCTGAGAATCCACATCATGCAGTTTTTTCAAATTCATGTCTGGACCTAGATAGGAGGCTTTCCTAGAGATGTATAATATAGGGCAGGGGTTCATGGCTCATTACTGAAACTGTGCCAGAATTGTACTGTGAAATGTACTAGTGTCCAAGGGTTCAAGATGGACCTTCTTATTCTCAGGCCGGGGCAGAGGGTTGTGGAGACTGCAAGATAAGAGGAAGGATGCCATTTGGCAGAAGTAATCAGCAGTCCCTGTGAGCTGACTCTGGTCCCGGGACAGTGCCCACGTCTGGGTGCTTGGTGCCTGCCTGGGTTATGCCTTGTGGTGTTGGCTATGTCATCAGAGACCCCATCCTGCCCTCCAACACTGCCCCCTTGTCCTCAAATATTATTAGCTCATCACCTCCCCTTTGGTACATTCTTTCTCCAAGGACTCCTGGATACAGCTCATGGGCTAAAGTGTTCCTTGCTGGATGACTGAGGTTAGGGTTTGTGCAACCTTCAAACCATCTCCCAGACACCTGGGGAAGGTGACGAGGCCTCTCCCAGTCCCGTGGTAGACTACTGAGACCGAACTGTTGTCCCTTTTAAAATATGTTCTGACTGGAATTCATGTGGGCTAGATATATACATCTTAATTTGAGACAGGGAAAAAAACCTATTCCATGTTTGATTATCTTCCAAAGGCAGTAACTTGCCTGGTTAGTTTTTCTCTTTCTCCACTCTCCTGACCCCAAATCACAGAAAGAAAACATCCAGGTCATGTTTCCAAATTTCATTTCATAAACTGAAAACACATTTTAGGTCTCAAAGGGCAAAAGACACCTTCATCTAGTTAACTCTGAGAGTTTTTAATGTTTATGCAACACAAAGTTATGTAGCTCTTTCATTTTTTAAAGCAAACTAGGAGAATTGTTACTTTGCCAAGACTTCCTATTCTTTTTAAAAAAATTCTTTTATTGTAGTAAAATACATTTTTCACTTTAACCATTTTTAAGTCTACATTTCAGTAGCAATAATTATATTTATAATGGTGTGCAACCATCACCCCTCTGTATTCCCAAAACTTTCTCAGCACCCCGAACAGAATCTTTGTAACCATTTAGCAATAACTCTCCATTTCTCCCCACCCCAGCCCCTTGTAAAACCTCTAATCTACTTTCTGTCTCTATGAATTTGCCTAGTCTCTGTATTTCATATAAATGGCCTTTTGTGTCTGGCTTCTTTCACTTAGCACAGTGTTTCCAAGGTTTAGCCATGTTTGAGAATGAATCAATACTTCATTCCTTTTTATGACTGAATAATATTCCATTGTAGGTGTATACCACATTTTGTATATGCATTCATCGATTGATGGACATTTAAACTTCCTCATTCTTAAGTTTTCATCTTCAACAGTTATGGGGAGTAATTTTAATACTAAAATTTTATTACTATAAAGTCTTCATTCATAATGCCACTTGGACTCTTGTACAGAATAAAATGGAAGTAACATTTATTAGTTGTCTTCTGTAAACCAGGCTCTGTGCAGGGCCATGCACATAGTGGCATCTCATTTAATCCTCACAAACATGGTATGAAGTAGGTGTTATCCCATTTTGAAGATGAAAACACTGAAGCCCAGAGAGGATAAGAGACTTGCTCAAGGTCACATAGCTACTGTGTGGCTGAGCTGAGCTTTGAATGCTCGTTCCCCTTACTCCCAAATCCACATGTTCCCATCCTGTCTGTTCTCTCTCATTAATCATGGAGACAAACTGTTCATGGCACTTTGTCACACTGAGAGATGTGGCAAAGATTCCTTCTTCCCAAATGCATCAACAGAATCTCAAGCCCTGGTCCAAAATGACCCAGATTTTGTCCCTTGGCCTTAGTGTATCTCTTATCAACTCTTCAGTGATGAGGGAGAGTATATAGGAGTCACGTGAGTACCTGCTCTTAGGGAGGTGTTGGGGGAGTTTGGAAGAGGCCTTTGAATAACTGATAGATCTATTTGCACTGCAGTTGGGGAACCAATGACCAGCTACTTCACTGAGCTCTCTGCTCTGGTAGCAAAGTCGGGGACTATCCAGTCTTGTTGGTCACACATTCATTCTCTCCCTTTCCCTCTCTCCCTCCCTTCTGACTACCTATCCATCCAACCATGAAACCATCCATGAATCCATGCATTTATCCATCTACCCATCCATCCATCCATCCATCCATCCATCTATCCATCCACTCATCTATCCGTTCATCTGTTAACTCATCCATCCATCTGTCCACTTATCCATCCATCCATCTAGATTATATTTGTTGCAGGCCTGCAACAATATGGATGCTTCCTCCTGTTCTAGGTTCTTGGATATAGTAGTAAACATACTTCAATAGAGGATGGATCCAACCAGTATAATGTGTTAAAAGTCAGGAAACTTTATTTTAAAATCCTAATTCCTGACTATTCTTGGAAAAACTGGAAGACCAGGCAGCACAAGGGCCCAGTTTGCCACATGGCAGTGCCGGCCAGAGCTGTGTAGCCCTGTGCAGAGCATTGACCTCTAGTTCACCACAGCCTTGGCCACTGCCTGTTGTCTTGTACCTGGACCACACTGCATGCCTGGCCCCAAGAGGCCTTTGGGTCTGTGCCCCTCACTAGAGAAGTGTTTGTAGTAGCCACTGCCCGGCTTCACAGTCTACCCCAGCCCAAGACCTGAGCTTTGTTCCAACACATTCTGCCCCTGAACTTGCCGTTACCTCATCTGCAAAATAAGGGTTGATGTGGGCAAGTGAAGATGAAAAAGGAGCTAAAAAAGATCCGTAGACTGTAACATGCTGTTCAAAAGAAGGGGCTGCTGTCACTGAGAGCCTGAGCGGCTGGGAGATAGAGAGAGAGAAAGGGACCTTGTTGATAGGTTGGGTGTTCGACTTAACAGACTCTCAATCCAGGCCTGAGGCTCAGGGCACTTTTGAAGGGAAGTGACACCTAAGTTAAGAAGGGTAAGTAGGAATTGGGAAAGGGAACCACAAAAGTCTTCTCTATCCTGGAGCATTCAAGAATTTAAGAGCTCAGTCAAAATGGTTAGAAAGTGGAGTTTGTACATATGGGGGTTGGGGGAGGTGGGGGTAGGAAGGCAGGCAGGCCAGTGATGCTTGAAAGGAATGAGACTGGAAAGAGAGTTAATCAGCATTTAGATCATTTAGTCCTTGTACCACGGTCGGGGGTTTGAACTTATCCTAAAAGCCAGGGAGACCCATGGGGAGTTTTCATCTGGGGATGCATTGAGCACTTTGGTATTCTAGTTGGGTGAGGATGGATTTGAGGGGCCAGATCTCGGGCAGCAGCTGGTGGGTGAGCTGGGAGGCTGCTCAAGAGTCTGGGATAAGAGGAGTAGGTGGTAGCTGATTCTTCTCCTGGTGTTTAGGAGTAGAATTGCTTAGGGCTTGGGCTTCATTCACTGTGAAAGGGGAGGGAGGGAGGGGTGTGGGAGGGCCCTTGGGTTGCTGGTCTGGGTAGCCGTGAGGAGCAGGAGGGAGGAACAGGTTGGGTGGAAGAGAGGATTGTCCACGTGGAACATCACTGTGGGGGCGCCCAGGATCTGTTTCTGAGACTCGGGATTGACAGTAAAGTATCAGGGAGGAGGTGAGATCTCTCAAGAGGGCTCTACAGAGAGAGAGAAGAGGAGAGCGCTTGTCAGCCAGCCTGAGGAACCCACCAAGATAAAGGGAAACCCCATTTAAGTGAAAGGCATGGGAAGAGAGGGCTGCAGAGACAGCAGACAGAAGCAGGGTGGGGAGGAAAGCCAGGTCTGTAAGTAGGTTGGAGGAGCCAGGTGAGCAGGTCACCAGGGTCAGGCGACACCAAGCACCAAAATATGTCCACTGGGTTCGGCAACAAGGAGGTCATTTTAGAACTTGGTGGGTGTTATTTGGGAGCAGTGGGTTGAGGAATGGGTGGAGGTGTCGAAGAGAGGAAGAGGTGAGACTGAGTGGGCAGCACCTGGGAGGGGGCACGGGGTGCTGGGAGGGTCTCAGGAGGGAAGGAACATTAGTGTGGGCGATAGCGGAGCAGTCAGGAGAGCAGGGGAGACCAGAGGGCTGAAGCAAGTACAGTGTCGAGGGCCCTGAAGAGGTAGGAGGAGGTGGGCAGCAAGGCCACGAGGAAGGACAGGTGGAGGTTGGGAGGCTGAGAAAGTTGCTCCTGGGGCTTCTGTTTCCTCCGTGAAGGGGGAGGCATGCTGAGCTCCTCAGAATCTGCAAGGGTCAGAGGTTGAGGAGACTGGACAGGAGGAGAATGGATTCTAGGCATTCAAGGGCTGTGGATGATTTGTGGACCTGGCATGCCTTTCCTCACCACTGCCCCCCACTCTGGCTGCTTAGGGCCCCCATCCCCTGGAAAGAAGTGCACCGATTCTGGACCAGTGCTGCTGCTGGACTGACCCTGCCTAGCAGGGTCACAGCAGATACTCACCCGGGTCTGGTCCCATCCCCACCCAGGTGGGCAGACTGCAGAAGGAGCCTGTGTGGGCCTGGAGGCTGGAGGCTGGGGGCTGCTGTGGGGCACGTAGAGGAGCAGAAGAGGCCAAGAGCAATGTGGCTTCCTGAGGAATGTCCCGTGTAGCAGACATGCCCAGGAGGGCTGGCTGGGAGCTAAGCCTGACCAGCCCTCCTCCACATCTGCAGCTCAGCTGCTCCAAGAAACTTGTGCAGCGCTTGGCTCTTGGGTGTCCATTAGAACAGGCAGTAACTTTCTTCTGCTTCAAAGAGAATGACTTTATTTTCATTGGACTCTGGGGGGAAATAGCTCTAAAAATGAGAACCTCGGCAGAAAACACAAACAGGAATTGGTCCCTTTACTCAGCTTTGACCCTAATTATTAAGCCACGCTCTGAAAATACTGAGATATAACTGAATTTGTTTGTTTGTTTGTTTTTTGCACACATTTTTTTTATTCCTCCAGACATACATGTGAAGTTCTGTTTAGTATCCTACCTTACATTCAGAAATAAGAAAACTGAGGCTCAGGGAGATTAAGGTCTTCACAATTATATACAAAACAAAGAAAGATTATTTTGCACTTGAATTATGAGTATGTACTCAATTTTTATATGGTTCCTTCATTTCTACATATTGTACATTTTATTTTATTGTATTTTTCCAGTTCCATTGAGATATAATTGACGTGTAACATATACATTTAAGGTGTACCATGTAATGATCTGATATATTTATATATTCCAAAATAATTACCACAATAAGATTAGTTAACATCACCTCAAAAATTACCTTTTTTTGTGGTAGAACCTTTAAGAATTACTCTCTTGGCAACTTTCAAGGATATAATAGAGAATTGTTAACTATTGTCATCACACTCTCTTAGATTCTCAAAACGTATTCATTTTATAACTGGAAGGTTGTACCTTTTGACCAACATCTCCCCAAATCCCCCAGCTCCTGGGAACCACTATTCTACTCTCTATTGTATACTTTTGGCTTTTCAAAAAGATTCCACATGTATGTGACATAATACAGTATTTTTCTTTCACTGACTGACTTTTTAACTTAGCATAGTGCCCTCAAGTTCATCCATGTTGTTGCAAATGGCAAAATTTCATTTTTTATGGCTGAGTAGTATTCCATTGTGTATATCTACACCACCTGTTTTTTATCCATTTATCTGTTGATGGACACTTAGGTTGCTTCCATATCTTGGCAATGTAAATAATGCTGCTATGAACACTGGGGTGCATGTATCTTCTCCAATTAGTCTTTTCATTTTTTTCTTATATATACACAGTAGTGGAATTGCTGGATCACATGGTAGTTCTATTTTTAGTTTTCTGAGAAACCTCCACACTATTTCTGCATTGGCAACACCAGTTTACATTCACACAGTCCTCGAGAGTTCCTTTCCTCCCACATCCTTGCAAACATTTGTTATCTGTGTTCTTTTTGATGATAGCCATTCTGTCAGGTGTGAGGTGATATCTCATTAAGGTTTTCTTAATAAGAAAAAAATTAAATTTATTAACATCTTATTTTTTGTTAAAAAATTTTTATTTTATATTGGACTACAGTTGATTTACAATGTTGTATTAATATCACATGTACAGCAAAGTGATTCAGTTATACAGATTTATTCTTTATCAAATTCTTTTTGAGATTAAGGTTATTACAGAATATTGAACAGAGTTCCCTGTGCTATACAGGAGGTCCTTATTAGTTATCTATTTTATATATAGTAGTGTGTATATGTTTATCCCAACCTCCTAATTTATCCTTCTCCCCCACCTTTCCCCATTTGTAACCACTTTTGTTTACTAAGTTTGTGCATCTGTTTCTGTTTTGTAAAGAAGTTCATTTGTATCATATTTTTAGATTACACATATAAGTGACATCATATGATATTTGTCTTACACTGTCTGACTTACTTCACTCAGTATGACAATCTCTAGGTCCATCCATGTTGTGGCAAATGGCATTATTTCATTCTTTTTTTATGACTGAGTAATAGTCCATTGTATATATGTACCACATCTTCTTTGTCCATTCATCTGTCGATGGACACTTAGGTTGTTTCCATGTCTTTGCTATTGTAAATAGTGCTGCAATGAACATTGGGGTGCATGTATCTTTTTGAATTATGGTTTTCTCTGGACATATGCCCAGGAGTGGGATAGCTGTATCATATGGTAGTTCTATTTTTAGTTTTTCAAGGAACCTCCATACCGTTCTTCATAGTGGCTGTACCAATTGACATTCCCATCAACAGTGTAGGAGGGTTCCCTTTTCCCCACACCCTCTCCAGCATTTATTGTTTGTAGATTTTTTGATGATGTCCATTCTGACTGGTGTGAGGTGATATGTCATTTGTAGTTTTGATTTGCATTTCTCTAATAATTGGAGATGTTGAAAACGTCGTTTAACATGCTTTTTGGTCATCTGTATGTCTTCGGAGAAATGTCTATTTAGATCTTCCACACATTTTTGATTGGGTTGTTGTGTGTTTTTTTGATATTGAGCTGTTTGAGCTGTTTGTATATTTTGGAGATTAATCCTTTGTCAGTTGCTTCATTCACAAATAGTTTCTCCCATTCTGAGGCTTGTCTTTTCATTTTGTTTATGGTTTCCTTTTCTGTGCAAAAGCTTTTAAGTTTCATTAGGTCCCATTTGTTTATTTTTGTTTTTATTTCCATTTCTCTAGGAGGTGGGTCAAAAAGGATCTTGCTGTGATTTATGTCATAGAGTGTTCTGCCTATGTTTTCCTCTAAGAGTTTTATAGTGTCTCACCTTACATTTAGGTCTTTAATCCATTCCGAGATTATTTTTGTGTATGGTGTTAGGAAGTGTTCTAATTTCATTGTTTTACATGTAGTTGTCCTGTAACTGAATTTATAGCCAGTGTTATGCATTTGTGGGTGAGAGTAGCCTGTACCCTAAGAGGAACTGGGATTCTGAGGCTGGGAAAATGTGACCAGTCTCTGTAATGTGTTTTTCCTCCCATACATGTCAGTGACAAATGTGAATTTTCTGTGTTGGCCCACATCCCTGAATTCCCAAAGCATCCCCTTCGTATGTTGCTGGAGGTAGTAGGCTGCTGTGTCAGCCTCCCCACTGGGCTGTGAGTCCCAGGTCGATTCACGTCTGTGGCCTCAGCCTTTGTGGCCTCAGGATGTGGCACTGAGTGTGGCGATGGATTTGGGCTCAATGGATTGTTGGATGAACTAATGAATGTATAAAAAAAGAATCTCTGGGCTCCTCAAAGAGAACCATAGGCTACAGGGTTTGTTTCATGCCAGCATACACCCCCTCAATCTAAGCCATGTGAACAATCTTCCCAATGAAACCCTGTCTTCAGAGTGCCTTCCTTTTCTCAGAACCTTCAGTGGCTCCCTGTTTCTTTAGCATCAAGTCTAAATGTCTCAGCCTGGCACACCTCTGGGGCCTCCATGCCAGCCAGGATGGGCTCCTCCCTGCCCTCCAAACACACCTGCTCACCCTGCCTCTGCATCTTTATCCCTGTGTCCTTGTACCCAGAGCACCCTTCCTCAGACAGCATAGAATTAAGGACATAGGCCGTAGATTAAGAGGTCTGCATTCAGAATGTAAAATGGTGCAGTTGCTCTGGAAAACAGTATGGAGGTTCTTCAAAAAATCAAAAACACAATTACCATATGATCCAGCAATTCCACTTCTGGCAGTTCCACATACCCCATGGGATTGAAAGCAGGGATGTGGGCTTCCCTGGTGGCGCAGTGGTTGAGAGTCTGCCTGCCGATGCAGGGGACGTGGGTTCGAGCCCTGATCCGGGAAGATCCCACATGCCGCAGAGCAACTAAGCCCGTGTGCCACAACTACTGAGCCTGCACTCTAGAGCCTGAGAGCCAAAACTACTGAGCCCACCGCATGCCACAACCACTGAAGCCTGCGCCACTATAGCCCGTGCTCCACAACAAGAGAAGCCACCGCAATGAGAAGCCCATGCACCTCAACAAAGAGTAGCCCCCACTCGCCACAACTAGAGAAAGCCCACGCGCAGCAATGGAGACCCAACACAGCCAAAAATAAATAAATTAAATAAATAAATTTAATTTTTAATAAAATGGAACAACAACAGCAACAATAGCAAACATTTATTGACTGTTCACTATGTGCCAGACCCTGTGCTGGTTATTTTAAATCATGTTAACTCATTTTGAACTGTGAGCTAGATACTATTATTATCCCCATTTTACAGATGAGGAGCCTGAGGTTTGGAACATTAAGTGACTATCCAAAGGGTTCATTGATGAGAGAGTGAGGATTCAAAATGGAGTCTTTTCAAAAGAATGAAGTTACATATGAACAAGGCTATAGTTTGCAGCACTATTTGCAAAGCCAAAGATGGGGAATCTCCCAAGACTTCATCCAAAGGGAACTGACTGGACAAACTGTGGCACATTTGCACAGTGGTGTAGTGTGGAGCTGTGAGAGGGAACAAGGAGGATCTGTATCAACGTGAAGTTACTGTCAGGATATATTACTAACTGACCAGGAAAAGATCTGGTACAGAACCGTTTATATAGTATGCTGCCTTTTATATAAGCAAAAGGGAGAGAAATAGGAATACACACACATACATATACATATATATACACCTATAGGTATATAGGTGTGTATATGTATATATTTGCTTATATTTTGAAATAGAAACAACAGAAGAACAAATGACAGGTTTACAAACCAAGCAATGTGCCTTGTTTCATAAGTTGGCTTTGGAACCATGTAAACATTTTACATAACTAAAAACCAAAATGAAACCAAAAAAGAGTGAAAGCTATCTCTTAACATCAAAAACAAACTGAGACAAATGGTTCTGTATGCAAAATTGATGGCATAACCTCACAGAGAATTGTTTCAAGTGACTTCGAAACACAGTAATTTGTGCATTCCAAGTGGGACAGAGACAGAAAGAACCACATACACACAAAACCTGAACCACATTCCATAGTCTTGCTGTTGGTAATAAAAATGGTATTGTTTTGTGAAGCTAACATATATATATCAACCTTAAGTAATTATATTAATGTCTTGGGGAACCAAGGTTTTTGTTGTAAGAGAAGGGGTGCAAATATAAAATCTTGGAAATTAAGTAAAGTCTTGTCATCATTAATAAGAATTGGAAACAGCAATATGAAGTACTTGCTGTATTCCATAAGTAATTGTGTTAATGTCTTCAGGAACAACTGCAGCCCCACACCAGTTCTGCCTGAGTCAGACCCTCCTTCCAACCTCCCATTGAGCCTCCATTTCCCCCGCTGGCCTAGGCATTTATGGTCACACACGATTGGCTGGGCTGATATTCCCTGGATGGATGGGGATGAATATTTCCATGGCTTCTGTAGCTCCAAAGTCTGCTTGGAGGATGTGCCCTGGGGTTCCTTGGTTTTCCTGATCAAGTCCTGTGAGTGCAGGCACCAGCTGCTGCTCATGTGTGCAGGCTGCAGTGGTGTGGGTTACTCAGGAACCTGTGGCCTCAAAGAACTGTCAGTCATTTGGGCAGGCTGGGAACCACCCTCACCAAGGACTGGAAACACCCACAAGCTGAGCCCTGACTGCCAGGACAGGCTTCCACCCTGGGGAGTGACAGGGTAATTCAGTCCTGGTCAAGAAACAGGCCTTTGCTGTTTTTGTTTATCTTTCTTTGTTTATTTACTTGTTCCATCCAACTTCTCAAATCCTTCAGCAGATCTGGCCACACATGTGCTTCACAGGCTCTGGGTGCAGTGCTGGGTGGGTATGTCCCATCAGAAGCCTCAGTCAGGGTCCAAAGACCCTGGAGGCATGGATTTGAGGGCCCTTTGGATTACCTTTGGCTTTCCTGTGGCTCCTCAGCATCTTTGAGACTTAGCATAAGGTCACAGTCTGCCAGGTTTCCTGGCCTCTTATACGCTTCTCTCTGTGGGGCTGCTGCCTCAGGAGGTGTCCAAGCCCTTGTGGACAGACTCAGTCTAGCACAGGTCCTTCTATGTATCTCATTCCAGTGATTGGACACCCCATCCCTGAGTCCAGGCCCCACTCTGAACCACCCTCTGGTCCTATCATGACCCTCCTGGGCCTCAGTCACTGCTTTGATCATCTGCTGATTTCCTCTAGTGTTATGGGTTGAACTGTGTCCTCCCAAAAGATGTTGAAATCTTAATCCCAAGACCCAAGAATGGGACTTTATTTTAAAATAGGGTCTTTGCAGATGATCAAGATGAGGTCATTAGGGTGGGCCCTAATCCAATATGCCTACATCCTTAAAAAGGGGGGGAAATTTGGACACAGAGACACACACACACAGGGAGAACACCATGTGAAGATGAAGGCAGAGATCAGGGTGACACACCTACAAGCCAAGGAGCACCAAAGACTGCAGCAAACCACCGGAAGCTGGGCGGGAAGTACAAGACAGATTCACCTCACAGCACTCAGAAGAAACCACCCCTGCTAACACCGTGATCTTGGACTTCCAGCCTCCAGGACTTAGAAAAGGCATTTCTTTTGTTTAAGCCACCCAATCAGTGGTACTTTGTTATGACAGTCCCAGAAAATGAATAAACTTAGTAAGGAGGCACTAAATGGTAGCCATCACATATTTATCAGGCCTGCCTCTTGTTTTAAAAAACTTTGAGCCAACACTTGTAAATCCGTAGATCTCACATAAAATTCAAATTTCCAGTTTCTCTTGAAAAATCAGAACAACTCCGGCCATTCTGATTCCAAAAATCAGAAAAATCTGGCTACTCCGGGCCATTCCTGCTTGGCCACAGGCAGCTGGAGCAGAGTCCTCTTTGTTGGCCACAGATCCTACAGCCAACTCAGTGCATGTTGAGGCACATATGTAATGAAGACAAGGAGCTTCTCCCCCCAACTCCTCAGATGCATTTGCTTCACTCAGCAGGGGACTGGCCTGGCGCCATGAGACATTTGAGTTTCTGATCTTTGCTCCAGTACCTCCAGGATGGGGACTGCACCTCCTCCTTTCCCCACACCCACCCCCTGTCCACTTCTCCAGCAGCAGCTGTCACCACCACCCACTGGGATTCCAGCCTATTGCCTGTGCCCAGTCCCCCAACCCTGTGCTTTGTTCTCCATCTGGGAGGCAACCCTTCTCCCTGCATGGACCCCACCCACTGCCGTCCCCATCATCCCCAGCTCCTGTGTTCCTGTTGCTCCTGGAGCCTGCCCCATGGTGGACAGTATATTAGCATCCAGGCCAGCCCTCCTGACCCACAGCACTGCCCACTGTGTCCCAGACCCAACACTTGGCCCTTTCACCAAAGGAAGGTAGATTTTTAAAAATTATCATTTTAAAACTCAAGAGCAGTAAACTGACCTGTCTGTCCCACTTCCCAGTTTCTCTTACACTTTTATTCCTCCTGCCCCAACATAAAAATATCTGAAAGGGGGGCTTTCCTGGTGGCGCAGTGGTTGGGAGTCCGCTTGCCGATACAGGGGACTCGGGTTCGTGCCCGGTCCGGGAGGATCCCACATGCCGTGGAGCGGCTGGGCCCGTGAGCCATGGCCGCTGGGCCTGTGCGTCCGGAGCCTGTGCTCCGCAACGGGAGAGGCCACAACAGTGAGAGGCCTGCGTACCGCAAAAAAAAAAAAAAAAAAAGCATGTCCACTCCATCTTTCTAGAAGTGGAATCCTTATTGACTTGTAAGAGTTTTCTTTATGTATTCTGAATACTGATCCTTAGTCAAGGAGTTGAACACTCCTTGTATAACAATATTGAAAATATTATTTCTTAGTTTGTGGGCTTTTTAAAAAATTTCTTTATGGTGCTTTTGACATCTGTTTTGTCAGATGTTCTTGATTTCAATGTAATTTCACTTATCAGTCGTTTCTTTTTTGTTTTTAGGGTTAGTACTTTTTGTTTCTTGTTTAAGAAATAACTACTTATCCCAAGTTTAGAAAGATAATGTTTCATAGTTCCTTCTAAACTTTTCAATATTTTTATTTCTCATTTAAATTATTAATCCACCTGGAATTGATTTTTGTGTATATTATAGGGTAGAGGCCCAATTTCATGTTTTTAAACAGCCTCATTGGAATGTAAATTGATGTACAATAAAGAAAATATATTTAAAGTGTACATTTGAATAACTTTTGACATATATATGTGAACACTGTGAAACCATCTCCACAGTAAAGAAAATGAACATATCCGTCATCCCAAAAGTTTCTTCTTGCCCTTTTGTAATCCTTCCTCCCTGCAGCTCCCCATCTTCCCTCTAGCCCCAAGCAACCACTGTTTGGCTTTCTTTTACTCTAAATTAGAATGAATTTATGAGATTTTTTATGTAAATGTAATCATACATTTCTACCAGCAGTGTATGAAAGTTCCATTCCTCCACATCCTCACCAACACTTGGTATGGTCAGCCTTTCACATTTTAGCCATTCTAACAGTAGTGTAGTGATATCCCATTGTGATTTTAGCTTACATTTTCCTAATGACTAATGATATTGAGCATCTTTCTATGTGCTTTTATGTAATTTTCACTTAAATCAATATTTAGTGTTATTAAGTCTGTGCCAGTATTATTTATAGGTCAGAATGTGTTCTGGTTTCTTTTTGTTTTGCTTGAAATTAATATTTGCTTGGGATTTGTATTTCATTCATTTGTCTGTGTGTGTATCTATTGTTAATTCTTCCCACATTGTTATCCGATGGCATTCCCTTTTTGTCTTATTCTTTGGGTCTCATGTCTTTCTCTTTCTTCATTTATTTCATTGCTTTGGTGAAACATATCCTCCAGGAGTTTCATCAGGTTAAATAGCAGTACAGTGGTGAGAAGCATAATGATGGATACATCTCATTCACCTGGCCAGTAACTCTGTTCCAGTCTGAACTGGTTGCCCTTTATACTTGGTAACTGTCATTATCCCAGAGTGTTTTGTCTTTAATTTGGAGAGTTCCTTATTTTTTTTCCTGTATTACATTTCCTATTTTCTGGATCTCATGCCTATATCTTTCTTAGTTTACCCTCTCATTTTGGTGGAGGATAACCTTCATTTTTTAAAAAAAACGTAAAACATTTTGTCTCTTATGTCTGAAAAGATCATTATTTTACTTTGACATTTCATCGGTAATTTGGCTGGGTCTAGAATTCTAGATTAGAAAGCATATGCCTTCAGCATTTGGGGGGTTTTTTGTTTGTTTTTTTGCTTATTTATTTTGTTTTATTATTTTTTTAATTTTAGAATTTTATTTATTTTTTTATACAGCAGGTTCTTATTAGTTATCCATTTTATACATATTAGTGTATATATGTCAATCCCAATCTCCCAATTCATCCCACCACCACCCCCACCACCCCCACCACTTTTTGAATAAATCACTCCGTATCTTCTTGCTTTCAGTGTTGTTGAGAAGTTTAAACTTCTGTGGTCTTCTCTCTGTCCCCAGTGTTCTAAAAGGACCTATTATGCTGAGTATTCAGTGGATTGGAAATTTGTGTTCTTTGGTTCTGGGAAATTTTATTTTATTTTATTGCATTTCATTTCATTTCATTTTAGCGGATGACTTCCTCTTGTCCTTTTTTCTCTGTTTTTTTCTTCTTGAAACTCTTATCATTTGGATGTTGGACTGCCTTCTAAGTTGCTTATCTTTACTATTTTACTTTCAATAGCTTTTTATCTTTGCTCTGTTTCCTAGGATGTTATCTTAACTCTGTCTTTCAACACTTTTAATGAGTTTTTGATCCTGCTATTGTGCTTTTAATTTCAAAAAGCTCTTTTTATAATAAACATTTTAATTTTAGAATAGATTTTGGTTTACAGAAGAACTGCAAAGATAGTATAGAGAGTTCCCATATACCCCACACCTATTTTCCCCTATTTTAATGTCTTACATTAGGATGGTACATTTGTTCATTTAATGAACCAATATTGATACATTATTATTAATTAAATTCTAAACTTTATTTAGATTTACTTGGTTTTTACCTAATGTCCTTTTTCTGTTCCAGGATCCCATGCAGGATACCATATTACATTTAGCTGTCATGTCACCTTAGGCTCCTCTTGCCTGTGACAGCTTCTTAGACTTTCCTCATTTTTGATGACTTTGAAAGTTTTGAGGAGTAATGGTCATGTATTTTATAGAATGTCCCTCAACTTGGATTCATTTGATGTTTTTCTAGTGACTGGACTTGGGTATGGATTTTTAGAAGGGAGACCACCGAGGTAAAGTACCGTTCTCATCACATTATATCAAGGGCACATGCTATTGACATTACTTCTGGTTGTTAATCTTGATCACCTGGTTGAGGTAATGTGTCTAGTTTACCCACTGTAAAGTTACTGTTTTTTCCCATTTCCATAAAAAGAGCTTTCTTTATTCTCTAATTTTTAAAATAGCATCTTAAAAAAAAGATTAAAAAAATAACATCTTGTCCCTGTTTCGTGGATATGTTTTTCTTATCTTTCTGAGAGTGTTGATATTTGTTTAATAGTGTGTTTTGTTGTTATTGTTTTGTTAGTATTTGTCAAGTATATCTCTTCCCAGTTTTCTGCTTTTAATATTTCCATGTCCTTATGCTTTAAGCATGTCTTCTATAAAAAGAACACACTTGGATTTTTTTAATGATCCAATTGTCCATCTGTTTCTTTTAACTAATGAGTTTGGTTCTACTTATATATGTACTAATTACTGATATATTTGGACTTGTTTCTTTGATCTCTTTAAAAGATTTCTAATTGTCTCCCTTTTTCTAGACTTTTCTATTTTTCACCTTTTGTTTAATTATTTTGTTGTTTATATTCTCTTTTTTCATTTGTTTCCTACCAGGCTATAATATACACACTCTACTACTATTCTCATTTTTTTTAATTGACGTAAACTTAATAAGTAGTAAGATGCACAAACTTTAAGTGTATGGCTTGATATTTTTACTGAACACACAATTTTAGACCATCAGGTTTTTTTGTCTTTTTTTTTTAACACTTTGAAGATATGGCTGGCTTCCAATGTTTGTGTTGAAAAATCTACTGTCATTCTAATAGTCATTCCTTTAAAGGTGAACTGCCTTTTTAATGTGGATACTTTTGAAATCTTCTCTTTGCCTTTGGTGTTGTGTGGTTTCAATTTACTTAGCTGTGGATTTCTTTTTATTTATCTTACTTGGAATATGTTTTGCATCCTAGATTTGTGGATTAATTTTTTTTCCTATTGACCCTAGGAAATTCATAGACATTAGCTTTTAAAAATATTTCCTCTCCTCCATTTTTTCTATTCTTTCTTTTGAGGATTCATTCTGTTCTCCGTATCTCTTAATTTCACATTTGTACTCATACCCTGTCTTACGTAATTACATTCTTGGTGATATATTTGTGTATATAGTCCATTTTATTAATTCTCTATTCAGGTTTATCTAATCTGCTGTTTAACATATCTATTGAGTTTTTTATTTCAGCCATTATATTTTTCATGTATAGAAGCTACATTCCTCCCTGCAACTTCTGTTAATTCCTCATAGTCTTGATGCCAAAAGCTCAGCTTCTCTGTACAGTAGTGCTGAAACTCAGAGACAGAGTTTTGGGTGAAGTAGAAAAGGATAGTTTTATTACTTTACCAAGCAAAGGGGGACACAGCAGGCTCCTGCCTCAAAAAACTATGTGTCCACAACCCAGGAAGATTTGATGAGTTTTATAACAATGCTTCCCAAGGATGGAGTTGCTGACAAGATTAGGGTGTGTGCAGGGTCTCAATTGGGTCTCCTCATCTTGATGAGCTTCTCTGGTCCCTGTAATTTTGCCTCAGGTGGTTTCCTGGCTGCTCCTCCCTTGATTAACAACCATTCAAATCTGCTCTTTGGAACCAGGGAAGGTCATAGAGGCTGGAGTCTTGCCTACAAGAAAATGGGGGAGAAAAAAAAGAGGCCTCCGTGCCAGGGAGCCTCATGGGGCCCCGCTTGGTTTCTCTGTGTCCGCCTTTGCCTGGCAAAGTAATAAAGCTATCCTTTCCTACTTTACCCAAAACTCTGTCTCTGAGTTTCTGAAACCGTGCAACTCAGATTGGGACTTGAACCCACGCGCTGGGACTTGAACTGGGCCAAAATCCAGATTGGGATTTGAACCCACCATCTTTTAATTGAGATCACACACCTGGTCTCAGGACTTAATGAACTTCTGGTTCTTGATGTCTCATCACAGAAAAAATTCAGTGAGAGACAAAGTGATAGGTAAGAAGTAGATTTATTTAGACAGAAACACACTCCACAGAGTGTGGGCCATCTCAGAAGGCAAGAGCAGCACCAAGGTATGGGATTGTCGGTTTTTATAGGGGTGGGTAATTTCATAGGCTAATGAGTAGGAGGGGTATTCCAGCTATTTTGGGGAAGGGGTGGGGATTTTCAGAAATTGGGCCACCACCTACTTTTTGACCTTTGTGGTTGGCCTTGGAACTGCCATGGTGCCTGGGGGTGTGTCATTTAGCTTGCTGATGTGTTACAGTGAGCGTATCCTGAGGCTTAAGGTCTAGTGGAAGTCAACTAGTCCGTTTGCCATCTTGGACCTATTTGGTTCTAATCGGTTTATGTCATGTCCTTGGGCTATGTCATTCTTTTAAAGTTTGTGCTCTGCCCCCTTCCCTCCTGTTTCATTAGGACTGGCTTCCTCTTCTTTCTCAAAGTCATGATTTCAGGTTTGTATGTATGTATAGCTTATCTTCCTCTGTATCTCTTTTATGGAAAGAGGCAAGTTATAACTAAATTAAGTTAAAGTTTATAAACATTTTACATTTACATTTCCTTCCCTTGTGTTCTTAAAATATCTAAAGAGAAGACGTAATCTGAAATATTTATATAAATTGATCTGGCTACAACTTCTGAAGCTTCATGCCCAAGGCATGAGTAAGTGAACTAACTTCCCATAGAACAGAAAAGCATTCCTCCCTTTGCTGCCCTCTCTTCTGGGCAGCAGTGCCCAGATTGTTCTGAACTCGGATTCTCCGCTTACCTTCATTGTGGACCAAGGGTAGAGTGTTGTCCTGGGGCTTCACCCTGCTTAAGAGTAAGAACTAGACCTTGGGTATTCTAAGACATTTTCCCAGAAGAGTTGAGTGGACTAACATACATTCTGTTCACAGCAGGTGAAAAGGGTAGGTATTTTCATCCCCATATTATAGATGGCAGACCTGAGATACCCTTGACAAGCTCATTTTGAGTTCTCACTCCTGCCCTGTCCCATCATGAGTCACAGTTATTGACGACTCCCTCTGAGCAAAGACATGAAATGAAGTACTTAAGAACATGGGCTTTGGAGCTAAACTGCCTGGTTCATATCCCTTCACCACTCACCATATACTTACTGTGTGACCTTTAGCAAAGTTACTTAACCTCTCTGTGTCTCAGTTTCCTCATCTGTAAAATAGGAAGAGTAATAATATCTGTGCCCCAGAGTTGTTATGAGGACTAAAAGATTAAATATGGGAAAAGTGCTTAGAACATATATAAAACACTCACAAATGTTAACCATTATCATTACTACTTTTTAAAAGTATTATTACTGTAGGGACTACATTGGACACAGAAATGACCATTGGAAACCCCCACCCCCCGCCAGCTGTCACATTCTGGGGACTTTTCCCGATCTTATACTGAACTTATCCTCTGGGCATCTCAAGCTCAGACCCACTACTTTCTTATTGCAACTTGCTGCTGCCTTGGCCTGTGTGCCCTCTCTCCCTTCCTTCCCTTCCCTTCCCACTCTACTTGGCCAACTTCATCCACCCTCATGGTTTCAGGCTCTCTCATAATCTGATGGTTGCAAATTTCTTCCCAGCCATTCCTCTGGGCAGCAGTACCCTATATCCCACTCATTGTCAACCTCTCTGTCTTTCTTCCCCATCTCAGAGTGGCATCTAGCATCCTTCCAGAGGATTTAGGTTGCTCAGTTAAAACATTTTATTCACTCATTCAGTCATTCAAGTCAGTAATGCCTCAGGCTTCTTCCCCCTCTGAGGTTCATGATTGGCCCCCCAAGTCTCTGACTGTATTAGACCATTCTCTTCACCCTTGATTCAGGCCATTTTTGGTTCTCCCCATGAGTAGAGTATTTAGCCCACTTAATCCAAAATCCAACTTCTCTGAATTACTTGCTGGTCCTATCCCAGGTTGTACCAGGGTGTACCTTTGACATCTCAGCAACAATGGGGACCCTGCTGATGATGGATGGGCCCAGGGAGCCTATGGTACAAGGTACACAGCCTCATGCCTAGGGAGAGGGTTGATGGCTGATCACTGCCCATGTGCTGAGTCCTGGGGAAATCTCAGATCAAATTGGCTGGGTCAGGAGGAGGGCAGGCCGGGACACTGGGAGTGTCTCTGGTGACCCCAGTTTTTCAAGGACCAGCCTTGACTATGGGCATACCATTATTGATGTCAAAGGCTCAGTATCACCACCTGCCTTCTGATGCCACCCACATGTGTTTCTAGATTTACTGGGACCTGTGTATGCAGGTGATAGAAGAAAAAATTCTTTCTTCATTGTTATCCTTGTGGATCTATCTTGATGGTGGGGGCAGGGGTTAGATAGGAACCACAGTGGCTAACAGGATACTGAATATTGGTGGATAAGGTAGAAAGTGGGACTATTGGGAGGTGTTAGGAATGTACCAGGGAGCAGAGCTCTCTTATTTGGAGTGCCAGTGGGAAGCAGGTCACTGTGTTTGATGCCTGTGTCCCTTGCCCAGTGCCTTTAAGGCAGAGGTGGCCTCAGCGTGGCCGCCGAAGTCTGACTGCTTGCCCCCTTTGGAGTGGTAACGCACTGAATTAATCTGCTGGGGCTGCCATAACAGAACACCACAGGCTGGGTGGTTAAACAACTGAAATGTATTTTCTCAAAGCTCTGGAGACTGGAAGTCCAAGATCAAGTCGCCAGCAGGTTTGGTGTCTGGTGAGAGCCCTCTCCTTTTGTTGTAGACAACCACCTTCTTCACCTTCTTGCTGTGTCCTCACATGACCTTTCCTCTGTCCACACCAGAGGGAGAGAGAGAGAAAGAGAGAGGGAGAGAGAGTGTCCTCTGGCATCTCCTCCTCTTCTTATAGGGACACCAGTTCTATTGGATCAGGGCCCCAACCTTATGACCTCATTTAACCTCATCTACCTCCTTAAAGGTCCCATTTCCAAATACAGTCACATTGGGGACTAGGGCTTCAAGATATGAATTCTGAGGGAACACAGTTCAGTCCATAACACCAACTACCCTTCCAACACATCACTTTCATGGCATGTGACCAGCTTTGTTGAGCCAGCCCCCTGCCTGTCCCCTCACCTCTCGTATGAAGGGCTCAATGATGTCTGGCTTGGTCAGCCCTTTATAAATGTATACTGAATCAAAACCGAATGTGTCCTTGTGTGCAAATGAAAGCTAATTTTAGCTGAAGAATGATTTAAGATTTTCACAGTCCCCTCTTGATATAGTTGAGACCCGTTGGGGTATTACAAAACCAGACCTAATCCCCACTCCTATATACCTTTCACCCCTGCCTCGCTGTGGTTTCTCTAATAGTTGGATTGAAACAGACCAGACTGCCAAAACAAACCCTCCTGTTTCCACCCACAGGAAAGGGGGGACTTAAGTTGTACTTTCTTAAGTAGTGGCAATTATGTTCACATTGGCGAGTTATACCTGAAAAAAGCCTGTTCTTTCTGGGATTTGTGAAAGAAATGGGTTTTAGATTGGCAGTGACTTGTGGTCTGGCATGATTGCAGGCTTTGGCCTTAACTGGTAGGGTTTGGTTCCCCCTGAAAAAGACCCTGCCAAATGCTGGTGGTGCTCAGCCCACCAGCCCAGGGAAGATGGTTCCCTGGGGTTGGCAGCTGTGCTTTGGGAGGACCAGAGATCCTTTCCCTGAAGCTCCTGTGGCTCCAGATGTCAGATCCGCTGGTCACCTCTGGCCCACCCAGGTCCAGATGGGCCAACAGAGAAAAAGTTCTTTCCTTGAACCTGCCTCTCTGGAACCCTTGACATGTGGGGACTGCCAGAGGGTTTGGCAGGGCTGTGGGGCCCAAGGTCTGTAGAAGCTACTCCCGCAGAGTCACTTTAATACTGATGTGAAGGTTGTGCTCAAGAGGGGCAGTGCTGCTGGCCATGCAAGAGGCTGGGTGACCCTGTGGACAGAGCCCTCCCGTGGGGCAGGAATTCCTGCTTTCCCATGGATCCTTTGGTAAGAACTGAGTTTGCAATATTGGAATAGTCCCGAATTTACTAGAAAGTGTGTGTTCTTATCAAAGAAAAGCTGGAGACCTGGTAAACCCCCTGCCTGTGGAGCTGGGAGGAGTGGTTCCATTTCGTCTGCATCTATAGATTGATAAGGGAGGGTTTCTGGCGTGGAAGGTATTTCTAAATCTCTTGGGCTCCAAGATCCACAGAACATTGAGCTAAGGGCCCCTGGAGATCATCTCCTTTCCCTCCCAGTGAGGAGCAGAGCATTCATTCATTCAGTGCCTGTCCCTGTGAAATGCGGGAAAATGGGGATCCCAAATCAGAGTCCCTGCACGCAGGAATTTATATTTTAAGGGTGGGAGACCTACACATATAGCACCAGTTGACAGTTTATATGATAGGTAACATGTGGTGCTTACTAAATGCCAGGCACTGTGCTAAACATTTTACATGAATTAAGTCAACTATCCCTACAGTAACCCTGTGAGATAAGCATTACTATTATCGCCATTTTACAGATGAGGAAACTGAGGCACAGAGAAGTTCAGTAACTTCACCAAGGTCAAAAGATAGTAAATGTTGGAGCTGGTGTTCTGTTGCACATAGCCAGGCTCTTGGGGCCGTGCTCTTGACCCCCAAGCCAAACATCCCTCAGGATCCCCTGTAGTGAGTTGGGGCCTCTGAGGGGGAGGGGTGGCAGACACTGGCCAGGGACTGGGGTGGGGGGTGACTCGAGCTGGAATAAAAGAGCTTGTCCAGTGGGGAGAAGGCAGGAAGACATAGTCGAGGCACGCGTTTGCTGAGGTGGGGAGGCCTTGAAGCTCTGCCTTTCAGGAGCGGGGACTGAGCTGTGTGTCTGGGATGGAGCATGTGTGCAACGACCTGGCCGCCAGTGAGTGGAAATGGGGGAAAACGGGCAGCCAAGCATGGCCCTTTTTGGCTTGCACAGTGTCACAAAATTATTTTTTTATACTGTGGTAAAATACATATAAAATTGACCATTTTAACCATTTTAAAGTATATGATTCAGTGGCATTAGGTACACTTACAACATTGTGCAAATATCACCTCTGTTTAGTCACAGTACATTTTCTTCACCCCATAAGGAAACCCTGTACCCATTAAGCAGTTGTTCCCCATTTCCTTCTCCTCCAAGCCCCTGCTTTTTTCTCTATAAATTTGCCTATTCTGGGTATAAATTAACCTGCTCCGTGTAAGCAGAATCATACAGTCCGTGGCCTTTTGTGTCTGGCTTCTTTCACCTTGTATAATGTTGTCAAGATTCATGTTGTAGCATGTGTCAGCACTTAAATTCCTTTTTATGGCCGAATTATCAAAATATTTGTTTTTAATCAGAATGCCTTTTGGACTCCCCACTTTGCTCCAGTCACTTCCACCCTTTGTGATCTTGCTCCCGGCCCACAGATGCTACCTGCCTACATTTCAGTTTCCATCTTTGGTTTAGACAGAAGTGTTAGGGCCAGATCTTGCAGATCCTTGAATGTGGTTGTGAGGGTTTAGCCTTTTTCTGTAGGCAGCGGGTGGCTACCTGGTGCACAAATCCCCCACCTCCGTGGGAAGCCGTGTCTGTGCTGGGTGACCCTGCCACAGGCCAAAGCTGATTGTACCTGGTGGGGAGCTCATGCAGGCGGGGCCTTCCTTCTCAGGCAGTTTGTAATTGAGACAAGGAGGAGAAAACTCTTCCTCCTGGGGCCTGGACCCGCTTGAACTGTGTGATTGGGAGAGGCTGGCAAAGAAGGGAGAAGGGGGCCACGAGGATGAGGGATATAGGTCCCTGAGTTCCGGGAAACATCCCTTTGTCTTTTAGAAATCTCTCCTTCCCTCTCTCTGTCTCTTTCTTTATCTCCCTGTCTCTGTTTAAAGCTCAGTGGGGTGGTGAAGGAGAGGGAAGGAACAAATTATTATAAATTATTAATTTGTCCCAAAAGGATTGAAGGTGGTGATTTTTTTTTATAAAAGTCAAGCACATTGAGGTATAATTTACACACAGTAAAATTCACCCTTTTCGTTGTTCAATCTGTGAGTTTTTTTCTCTCAAAACTATAATGTTTATTATTGATCTTAGAATAAAAGTGAAATTTAATGCAATTACAGTAAAAATTCCATGTGGCCTGAAAATTCTAAATTTTCAGCAAGGTCAGCTACTCATTTACGAGGCCCAGTACAAAATAAAGATATAGACCCTTATTCTAAATCAGGAGAAAGGTGTTATAAAAATAGCTAAATAAAAAGCTTTTCACTTTTTTCCTTCACCAGTCTCTCAACTTGTCATGTTTTTGTTAATGTCATTCTAAGTAAACAATAATTAAATTTTCTAATTACAATTGCATAAGTTTTACTGTCCACAATTCTGTGAGTTTTTGATATACATTCTTTATTGTGGTAAAATATACATAAGATACAATTTACCGTTCTAACCATTTTTAAGTGTAGTTCCATGCCATTAAGTACATTCACAATTCGGCATAGTCCTCATCACTGTCCATCTCCATAACTTTTTCATCTTCCCCAACTGAGACTCTGTCCCTGTTAAATAAACAATAACTGCATTTTCCCCTTGCCCTAGCTCCTGGTAACTTCTCTTCTACTTTCTGTCTCTATGAATTTGCCTATTCTAGATCTTGGAGTCATACAATATTTATCTTTTTTTGTGACTGGCTTATTTGGCTTAGCATAATGTTTTTAAGGTTTCATCCATGCAGTGGCATGTGTCAGAATTTCCTTCCTTTTTTACGGCTGAATAATATACCATTGTATGGATAGACCACCTTTTACTTACCCATTCATCCCTCAATGGATGCTTGGCTTGTTTCCACCTTTTGGCTGTTGTGAATAATGCCGTTATGAACAATGAGTGTACGAACATATGTTTGAGTCCCTGCTTTCAAGTCCTTTGAGTATATGCCCAGAAGTGGATAAATTCTCAGCTTCAACATGATCAGAAAGGCCCTCATTATCTCTAGGACACTGCCCAGAAGTTGGCTCCCTCCATTCCTCTCCTATCCATCTCTCCCTGGTGCCAGCCTAGTTTTCCTGGGCAGTATTCACATCCTTCTTCTGAGATCTTGTTTTATAAGCCCCACCACATTCTACACATTCAACACATTCTATACACACATGCTGCAGACTAAAATCCAAATTCTGAAGGCGCATCAGTTCCAGGAATAGGAATGCAGTGTTTCCATGTTGCGAAAGTGACTAACAAGTGGGCTCTTCCCCAGCAAATCCATGGCAGACTTTTCTCGGGGCACAGCCATCCTCCCTTAATCCAATTCTGATTTCATATAAATTGAGAGGCTGAGTGAAGTAGATCCCCCAAGCCCTGCCAGATGACAGCTTATTCTCATGTTTGTCCTCTCTCGATGGGGAGTGAGAACAGTTGCTGACACAGTATTCAGTGTGCACAAGGCACCCTGCATTATTTCATGTAATTCTCACAAGATCCCAACGAAGTAATGCTTTAATGTCCTTATTTTACAATTTCAGGGAGATTCTATAATCTACACAGGGTTTCACAGCAAGAAGTGTCTGTTCTTAACCCTTACCCACAATGAGCCCTTCTGCACAGAGCTGATGGGGGAGGAACATTGAATTATCTCTCATAGAGTATGGAATACAATGGAATATTCTGAGCCATTAGAAAGAAGGAAATCCTGCCATGTTTGACAACATTGGGTGCACCATGAGGGCATTATGCTACATGAGATAAGTCTGATAGAGAAAAGACAAATACTGTGTGAAATCACTTGTACGTGGAATCTGAAAAATTTGAACCCATAAAAATGGGGAGTAGAATGGTGGTTACAAGGGGCTGGGGGTGAGGGAATTGAGGAGATGTTGTGTAAGAGTACAAACTGGGAACTAGTAAATAAACAAGTCCTGGAGATCTATGCATAGAATAGTGATTTTAGACAACAGTACTGAATTATAAACTTCAAAGTTTCTAAGAGACTAGATCTTAAATGTTCTCACCACAAAAAAAGGAATGACAATTATGTGATGTGGTGGTGGAGTGTTAGCTATCGCTATGGTGGTAATCATATTGATCTATAAATGTATCAAATCAGCACATTGTACTCCTTAAACTTAGACAATGTTATATGACAATTTTATTTCAATGAGAAAAACAATGTACGACCTAGAGAAGAGGTGATTTTATTTATTTTTTTGTGTGTGGTACGCAGGCCTCTCACTGTTGTGGCCTGCGCCGTTGTGGAGCACAGACTCCAGACACGCAGGCTCAGCGGCCATGGCTCACGGGCCCAGCCGATCCGCGGCATGTGGGATCTTCCCGGAACCGGGGCACAAACCCGTGTCCCCTGCATTGGCAGGCGGATTCTCAACCACTGCGCCACCAGGGAAGCCCAGAAGAGGTGATTTTAAATGTGGCTCACATGTTTCTGGCCCAGTGAGGCAGGGTTTTCAGTGGATCTTGGCGCTCAGTTCCAAGTTTGGTTGGAAGTGGGGTATGTAGTTACCATGAAAGAGCTAGAGGAAATGCTGACTAGCTGAATTGAAGCTTCTCTTCCTTTGCTGTCATTTATCAGTCCTACCAGTCCCCGCAGGAGGGATGTTAGACTCCCAGGCAGTCGAGTGCCAAGACTCTCCGGAGTCATTCCCAGTGCAAGCATCACATTGGGAACCTTCCAGAGCCCATGACTGCCTGGCTACCCTGGAGAAGATACACACTGCACCCCAAGTTCCTCTAAATGCTTCTAGAAAACAAGACTAAGCCAGGCATCATGACTACCTTCAGAGATTGATTGAATGGACAAGCCCTACTTTGTACTATAGATGGTGTATAAATTGGGAATCAGACACGGCTCTGCCCTGGAGCATCTGGATTCCAAGAGCATCACCTGCAGGGTCACCTGTGCCTGCAAAGGCACTGCGGGAGCAACACATGATGTGTAGGTCGGTTGTAGAATTTGTAAGTCCCAGGCTCACAGGTGTAAATTGGATTCAAATTGAAACATCTGGTGTGGAGCATCTAATTTAAATTCTGTACCACGGATGTGACTGATAGTAGAGATTAGAGCCAGGAGGTCCAGAAATGGGATTTTTTATTTTACCACATCCCCTCTGATCCCACAGTTCTCTGCTCAGGGTGTGAAACACTGTCCTGATGGCACCCTTCTTAAAGTCCAAGGCAAGGTAGATTTCTGTGCATCTTCTTTACATTCTCAAGTGTACCTTGGTGTACAACTGGTCCTATTCACCTTGGTTCTTTTCCACACAAAGACCTCTTTGCATTGGTGTGTTTGTAGCACCTTGGCTTTCCCTTGGCTGTCTAGCTTCTTGTTTCCTTTCATCCTTTCTTTCTGTGGGCTTCATCCCTGTGACGTGGAGTTATCTCCACTTCAACAAAACCATCGGTCTCTCCCTGAAAATAGCCTCTTTGAATTTGCCAATTATTCCTTTTTTTTTAACCCCCAAGTTTCCTTCTCCTGCTTAGCCTCTTAACCGTTCATTCTACCTTCCCCTACTAATGATGATGTTTGTCAAAATTTTGCTTTCAAATCTTGGCAATTGCACGGTAGACTGGAACTTCTCATCGTGGTTCACCCTCGGGTATTTTCTGTGCTGGATCTTGTTTGTGTTACCAACCAAGGGACCCATCTGAAACCCTGAGCCTTCTGCTCTTCTGGGTGAGGGGTCTTGGCAACCTGTATATGTCACCTGAGAATAATTTTGCAGCTTTCTGAATCTTGTTGAACATTCCCAGATCTTCAGAATGTTCAAGATGATTTACATCAAGAGTGGTTTTGAAATTATGTGGTTGAAGTTTTTAATAGTCAAATTTGACCTAGATTTACATTTATATTGCACCCATGCAATAATATAGCTAACTGTTAACTAACTGTTGTTCTTTAGGTGTACGTAAAGCGATCAGGTCATTTCAAACAGTTTTAGCTACCTAAGGCAGCATGAGGGCAGAAGCTTTTACCATCTTTCAAAGGTTTAGGAATATACAATTTATATTTCTTGCTGTTGGGATTCTTTTTTTATGCGAAGTTCCTCCCCCACCACCATCACATCACAACCATCATCACCACTACCCAATGCAGTAAACACTTGGGGGTTGAAGTTCTATTGACCAGCTCAGGTTGCTGGCAGATGTCCTTTTTAATATCAATTTTTATATCTTCTCTTAGCTTACTGGTCCTGATATTTCTTTACAAGTAAAACTATACCAATTCATATTATTGGAATGGGGTGAGAAGGTAAATGCATAAATTGACAAATATCATATTGTTGGAATTTTAGGAGTAAAATTCCTAATTCAGAAAATTTTTTGAAGGTCGGATTGCCAGAGCCATATCGTAATTCCGTATCACCTGCCAAAGTGTTCTTCATTTCATTTATTCACCCACGTTTATTGGATGCTCACTGCGCTCACTTTGATCCATGGGGCCAGAGTCTGACATCTTAAGGGCACCCCCTTTATGCTGGACTCTTTACAAATACATTCTATTATCCACTGAGAAGAAATAAATCATCGTTTCTGGCCCCATGATGCTTAGACTTTGGGGAGCTAGAAATATAAGCAGCAATAAGGTCACATGGTTGTTAGTAGTAGTCTCCTGCACAAGGTCCATGGGATGGGGGTCAAGAAGCTCTGCCCAAGTCAGGAAGGACTTCACAGAGGAGACCCCAGAGCTGGCCTTGTGTGAGACCCCGTCCTAGTTCTTTTGATAAAGTGCTCTTCATTTTGTTTGGTGGTTTTGCTTTGTTCATTTTAATATATTTGTCATTAGAATTATCCCTCAAACAAAAAGAATGAAAACAAACTCCCTTTGAAAATCTCTTGCCTAGCACAGAGTTGGTGCCCAGTACAATGTGTTCTGTAATATAGGGAAGCAAGTGGGCATTGCTGAGTCTGTACTCCTTTTCCTTTTGTGCACGTACTAACTACAGTATAAAAGTTTCCTTTTAAAGGCAAGCCCTGTTGCTCAGTGCTGCTTACCACTTTGTGGGGTAAAGATGGTCAAGTTAGAATTGGAACCCACAAACAAATCAAACTGAACCTAATATCGGAAGAAGAGACCCAAACCAAAACAAAATCAGAGGAAAACAAAACAAGCAAAGGAGGGATCTGTATGCATAGGGATAAAAGCTAAACTTTTCTGAATATGCCTTGCGGTTTTTAGATTTGACTTTGCAAACATGTAAATATTTAAAAATACGAAAAGCTAAATGATTTTTGAAAACCGGACCTCATACTTCTTATCTTTTCACATGTGTCTTCCCACTTTTAAGTTGTAGTCAGTCAAGGTGCTGGAAAGCCAGGAGATGGGGAGATATGAACAGAGAGATTCTACAAGTTCTGTGTCTTGAGGTAGTTTATTCCTGTGCAGCCCCTTGTTCCTTGGGGCTGAATTTCGATAGCATCTCACTGGGGATGCTATCCAGCACCAAGGTCCCACCCTTTGGAGAGTCTTTTTTTTAAAATAATTTCTGTTTCATGGGGCATCTAATGCCTTCTCTAATAAATTCCTATAAAATTGTCTCCCTAATAATACATTTTGAAGGCGAATTATGATAAATTTCATGCAAATGCTTAACTCTAAGTGTCTCAAGAGCTCAAAATTGATAATTTACAAGCCTTACCATTGTTCCAAAATGGTTATCAGTGACCTGTTTATTGGCCCTATTCGCTTTTTTTTTTATTGTGGTAGAATATATGTAACATAAAATTTACCTTTTTAACCATTTTTAAGTGTACAGTTTGGTGGCATTAAGTACATTTACATTGTGCAACTGTCACCACTACCTATGTCTAGAACTTTTTCATCTTCCCCAACTGAAACTCTGAACCCACTAAATAATAGCTTCCTCATTCTCTTCCAGGCCCTGACCACCACCATTCTCCTTTCTGTGTCTATGAATTTGACAACTCTAGATACTTCATATAAGTGGAATCATGCAATATTTGTTCCTTTGTGTTTGGCTTATTTTGTAAGCACATTAGCATAATGTCTTCAAGGTTCATCTGTATTGTAGATGTTTCAGAATTTCATTCCTTTTTATGGCTGAATACTATCCCATTCTATGTACTATAAATTGAATGGTTGTGTCCTCCCAAAATTCATATGTTGAAATTCTAATCCCCAAAGTGATGGTATTAGGAGGTGCAGTCTTTGGGACGCGATTAGGTCATGAGGGCAGAGTCCTAATGAATGGCATTAGTGCCCTCATAAAAGAGGTTTGAGAGAGCTCTCTCTCATCCCTTCTACCATGTGAGGATATAAGAAGTCAGCAGTCTGCAACACAAAGAAGGGCTCTCACCAGAACCTGACCATGCAGGCATCTTGATCTAGAACTGTGAGCAGTAAATTTTTGCTAATTAGAAGCCACTCAGAATGAACTAAGCAATTTTGATATAGCATCCTGAATGGACTAAAACAATATGTATAAACAACATTTTGTTTGTCCGTTCATCTGTTGATGAACACTTAGATTGTTTCCACCTTTAGGCTACTATGAATAATGCTGCTATGAACATTGTTGTAAATGCATCTGTTTTGAGTCCCTGTTTTCATTTCTTTTGGGTATATACCTAAGAGTGGAATTTCTGGGTCATATGGTAATTCTACATTTAACTTTTTGCGGAACTGCCGAACTATTTTCCACAGTGGCTGCATTACCTTTTACATTCCCACCAGTAATGCACAAGAGTTCCAGTTTCCCCATATCCTCACCAATACTTGGTATTTTCCTTTTTTTTTTAAATCACAGACATACTAACACATGTGACATGGTATCTCATTGTGGTTTTGATTTGCATTTCACCAATGACTAATGATATTGAGCATCTTTTCATGTGCTTACAGAGCATTTGTATGTCTTCTTGGGAAAAATGTCTATTCAAGTCTTGTGCATTTTAAATTGTGTTTCTTGTTGTTGAGTTGTAGTTCTTTTTACATCCTGGATATTAATCATTTATCAAATATATTATTTGCAAATATTTTTTCATATTATGAAGGCTGTCTTTTCACTATATTGATTGTGTCCTTTGATGCACAAAAAAGTTTTTCATTTTGATGAAATCTGGTTTATTTTTTCCTTTGTTGCCCATGCTTTTGGTGTCATTGTCAAGAAATCATTGCCAAACCCAATGCCATGAAAAATTTCACCTGTTTTCTTCTAAGAGTTTTATAGTTTTAGCTCTTAAGTTTAGGTCTTTGATCCATATTGAGTTAATTTTTGTATATGGTCACATTCGTTTTTGATATTAAGAATGTTTATGATTATCCCTGACATCTTATACAAAGATGGAGTTACACATTCACATCTTTGTTGACTAGATATCAGGATATTATCTGTGATAAATAGAAACTTTGACTTATTGTGGGAATTTCCACTGTGAAGTTTCCTTTTGCATTTGGACTGTCAAATGCAAAATAACTGGGACCATGCTTCTGATTGCATTGCAACGCAAAGACATATCATTCAAAGCAGGAGACTGAAAATACCTATGTGGTCATTTTTCTTTGTTTTTAGCAGAAGAGTGCTCACAGACCTGGTGCTTTTAAATGGGTTGCAGTGGTGTGGCAGGGGTTTTAGGATGGGAGTGGAGTGCATCCAGTTCAGGAGCTCTGGGAACTGGGGTATGGGCCAGGGTCCAGCTGGTTGAGCACTCCCTCAGCCTCCTGGGGAAACGGCAGTGAGGGGTTTGGGGTGGCCAGTGGACCCCGGACGGCAGAATTAGTTCTGGAACTTGCCCCGTCTGAGGGAGGTATAGTTTAATTTTGGTTTGGAGAATAATCCTACAATCCCCCCATCAACCCATCCCCCAGCTTCAACAGTTATCATCAATTTGATCTGGTTTCATCTATCTCCTCCTACCTTTTTTTTTCTGGAGTATTTTAAGCAAATCCCAGACACCTTGTATTTCACTTGCAAGTACTTCATAGTGCATTTCTCAGGGATTAGGACTTTTCCCCCTCATAACCACAATACCATTATCACACCTAAGATTAATATGAATCCTGAATATCATATAATTTCAGTCCAAATTCAGATTTCTCTACTTTTCCCAAATGATATTGACTCCCTCCGGACACTTCCTGGGAACTAGTTCCACATCCTCTGGCCTGAAGGAGCCAGAATTCTTTCTGGAGTGTAATAAAGAGTTGAAAACACCTGTGTGTGTTGAGGGAGGTGGCCTTGGGGCAAACTAGTATCCCCAGTGGCAGGACAAGTGAGGCTCCCTGTAGGGGAGCCAAGAAGGAAGGGGAGCCAGCAGCTTGAGATGTGCATGTGTGTGTTTAAGAGCTGGGGTTTCGGGTAAAACAACCTGTGTTCAAGTCCTGGCACCATCCCCAATACCTGTGTGACCTTGGGCAGGTGGCTTTACCTCTATGAACCTCCATTTCTTCAGCTAGAAAATAGGGATGATAAGAATACCTGCTTCATGTTAAATAATGCACATAAAGGACCTGACAGTGCTTTTAAAGTGTTCAGTGAAGGCTGACTGTTGTCATCAACAGTGTCATCACCATCATCCTTATTGGGGTGATCATTGTTATCCTGATGAAGATCACAGGCCACTGAGGCTGGTGCCCTGGCCCTACCATGGCCCGGGAAAACCAGGGTTACAAGGAAACCCAGTGTTTGGAAGAGTGGTCCCTCCTGGAACACCAGTTGCATTTTGATGCCCAGAATGGTGCCCAAGTCGAGAAATTCTGGCAGAGTCTCTGTGCCAGCTTGCATTTCAGAACTCTGGGATCTCTTTGGCTCTTGTTCTCTGGGGGAGGCCTTTGGACAATGTCTTCTCCAAATCAAGGGGACAAATGGAAGACACTGATACCTTCAAAGGGCCACATCATCTTTTGTAGCTACTTCTCTTTCAACCTAAGTATATCTAGCTTCAAAGATAAAACAACTGGCCTTGGGTATCTTTCCCAAATATTAATTTAATTAATATTTAATATTTAATAATAATATTAATTTGATTCTTCCAGACAGTCTCTCCATGGACACAGGAAGGGAGGTGGTTGGCACAGGAAATATTTGCAACCACCCAGATGGGACCCATTCTAGGGGATCCCACCCAGATATACCCCATGCTGTGGGCCTTGATGCTAGTATGGAGGGTGCTGGAAGGAAAGAGCAGCTTCCAAGTAAAAGGGACCAGAGCTAGGAAAACATGGGTAATAAATAAATAGCATGTAGATTATAGAAGAAACAACAGCTATTGTTCTGAGTCTGGAGTCCCGTTCCTCCTGCAGTGGTCAGACATGCAGCCCAGGGGAACATTTGTTCCAGTTAGCCCAGAATAATCCTGGTTTGTTTCCATTGTGTTCCGAAACTTCACTGAATTCTCCTGACCGCCCCCCAGGCACCTTGGCAACCGCTGGTTCTTCTGGCCAAACCCTGGTATCTTCCCATCTCATATGTAAACTGCCTGAACAGGGCTCAGAAAGAGTTTTCATCTCTAATGCTCCAGTGGGGTTCAGTGGGGCTTGCCAGGGTGCCCACAGGCACCATCTGGCTCTACTGGGTTGAACCCTGCCAGACCCCCAGCCCTGGTCTCTTTCCCACCTACTCCCCCCCATGGCTGGAGTCTCTTCTCCTCAGCCCCATGCCCAGTGTGCCCAGCTATGTCCTCACCCTGAGACCTCCCAGCCAAAATGAGGGCCCTGAGATGTTGCTCCTCTGGTAATTGGCACCTACCTTCTCATGTTTAGTTCTCTCTGGGCCTCAGTTTGCTCACCTGTGAAATGGGGATGATCATTCCTATCTCAGAGGACTGCATCAGAGTGGCAAGCTTCACCCATTAGAATCCACATCCAAAACGTCCTACTGTGTAAAACAAATTACTTGTCTGCTGTACTTCAGAACATTTTTCTCCACCGTATTTTATGTTCTCTTGGGAAGAGAGGGAAGGAAGGGGGGAATATGTTGACAGTTGTAAACATACATGTTTTCACTTGAAGAGAGTTCAAGCTGTTTTGCATTTCTTAGAGGAGCCTTCAGATGTGTCCTTCAAGGTCTTTGCTTGCCAATTAGGCAACATGCACAGTGATTAACCACCCCTCTCTTTGGGGCCAGATTGTCTAAAAGACCTAGTGGCGCCTAATGAGGAGCATAAGAGACACTCCTTTGGAGACAGCTCTGCTTATACTATCTGCTTTTCATTTAAACAAACCATTTGTTTGCAGGCAAGATGGATTGCTGGGTACATGGGTGATTCAGTGCCCTGCATGAGTAGTGGTAACACTGGAAGATTCTGCTCACTTGTGTCTGCTTTGAGTCTGCCCAGCCACTCTGCCTCTGCTGAAGGACTGATGCCTTCCCCCAAACCCCAGTCTCTCTGTCCTGCTCAGAGCTTTGTAATCAAGATGACTTAATGGTTTGGCTGTTTTCTGAACCTTTGGGTTGCCTAGAAAACAATTTCTTCCAGTAAATGGAAGTAAAAGTGCTTAAAAGTAATGTCAACAGCCACAGTCTCTCAGCTTTTTATGGCCTTTGCTGTTTAGAAGATGCAGTTTAGCCCTTATTGCTTAGAGGCTAGTCCTGATAGGAAGGAGGCACAGATATTCTTTTAACCCCAGTATATGGATGGGCAAACTGAGACTCAGAGGACTTGGGTGACACAGGTAGAAAATAATAAAGCTAGAACTGGAATCCTGACTTTTTGACACCTTGGGTTCAAATCTTGGCCCTACCTTGGTATTTAGGAGCTTAGCGAAATAATGTAAGTCATTTGAACTCCAGTTTCCTAATCTGTTTAACAAAGAAATTAATAATGCCTGCACTGAAAGGAAGATTAGATGAAGTTATACCTATGAAGTCCCTAGAATGGTGGCTGGCACAAGCACATGGGCTCTGCCCCTCTGCCTTTATTCTTGTTAAGTCCGTGGTAAAGAAGCAGGTGCTCAAGCAGCTCTGCTCATGTTGTTGACAGGTGCACACCAGGCACATACAGAACACTCATGCAATTCACTGGTAGTTACAGCATTGAGTGGAAGATGGGTGTGGCAGGCAGGATCCTAAGATAGCCCCAAGATTCCTGCCCCTGGTGTACAGCTCTGTATTCTTTTCCCCTGAGTGTGGGCAGTACCTGTGAATATGATGGGATATTACTTCTGGGATTATGCCACATTAAGATGGCAAAGGGCTATTGCAGATGTGATTAAAGTTACTAATCAGTTGAGTTTGAATTAATCAAAAGGGAGATTATCTGGGTGGGTCTGACCTAATCACACAGACCCCTTCAATCTGGATCTAGAAGTCAGAGTCAGAAGTCAGAGGATTTGAAGCATGAGAGGCCTTTGGAGGGGGCCATGTGGCCAGGGACTGTGAGTGGCCTCTAGCAGCTAAAAGTGGACCCTGGCCAACAGCAAATGAGAAATGAGGGCCTCAGTCCTACAACTGCAAGGAACTGAATTCTGCCAACAGCAACATTTCTTTCATGAACTTGAAAGGGGGCCCTGAGCTCCAAAAAGGAACATAGCCCTACCCACCCTCCCAGAGCTCACAGACCCTGAACAGAGGGTCCAGATTTCTGACCTGCAGAAACTATGAGTTGAGTTTTAAGTTGTCAGGTGTGTGGTAATTTGCTTTCAGCAATAGAAAACTGATACAACAGGCCAGGCCGCTGCAGGGTATTAGTTATCTGTTGCTGCAAACAAATTACCATAAAACTTAATGGCTTAAACCACAAACATTTATTATCTCATAATTTCTGAGAGTGAGGAATGCAGATTAATTGGGTGCCTCTGCTTGAGGGTCCCAGATGTCTTCATGGCTCATTCCTTCACTTCATTTAAGTCTCTGCTCCAATGGCACCTCCTTCAAGAGACCTTCCCCAACATGCCAGCACCATCAGTTTCTGTCTCCCATATAGTCACTTAATATTTTTCATGATATTTGTTGTGGGTTAAATTGTGTCCACCAAAAGATATGTTGATGTCCTATCTGAGAATTTGTCCTTATTTGGAAATAAGATCTTTGTGGATATAAGCAAGTTATGAGATCATACTGGATTAGGATGGGCCCTAACCTAATGACTGGTGCCCATACAAAAGGAGGGAAATTTAAACACACAAACACATGGGGAAAACACCATATGGCAATTGAGGCAGAGATTGAAGTGATGCTTTTACAAGCCAAGGAATGCCAAGGATTGCTGGCAGTTACCAGAAGCTAGGAGAGAGGCAAAGAAGAATCCTCCTCTAGGTCTTTCAGAGGGAGTGTGGCCCTGCCAACACCTTGATTTCAGACTTCTGGCCCCCAGAACTGTGAAACAATAAATTTCTGTTATTTTAGCCATCAAGTTTGTGGGTATCCATTACAGCAGCCACAGGATACCAATACAGTGCTCTTCATCTAGCTAGCTAGCTAGCTAGCTAACTAGCTATGTAGTTTATGGTCTATGTTCCTCACTGGCACGTGAGTTTCTTGAGAGCGGTTGACTTTCTTTTGTTCCCAGTGGAAACCCCTGTACCTAAATCAGGACTTAATAAAAATGTGCTGAGTGAATTGATGAATAATTTTTAGTAAAAAAAAAAAAAGTGTCCATGATATAAATCCTTTCTATGCCACATTCCTCTACAGTTAGAAAGGTTAAGAAAGAAATATGGCAAGTTCCACTGATCTATTTCACTATGAATATTTTTTTACTTCTCACAGGGGAAGAGAAGATATTGAATCTTTAAGAAAAAAAATATTTTCAATAAAAACCTCAGACGTGAAATCCAAGAAAATAGTCATTTAGTTATGAATAAGGTAAAGGAATAGAACCATTTGAAATTTATTTTTTATGTAGCCTACTGTAATATTACCATAAAATTTTTGTGAACTAAATATCACTTACTGCCTGCTTTTGGAGCAGGTCATAGTTTCATTGAAAAGAAGCAAAAGGGAACTAGGAAGGGTAACTCTTAAAGTTAATTAGGAAAGAAATTGAAACAGAATTGTGACTTTTGAGGGGGCTCCTTTGAAAATCTGATGAAAGCTAAGGACTTAGAAGTGCCCATTCATATAAAATCTCACATGTAATTTCAGGGTTTGAGGATTGGCTGAAGCCAAGGTTAAGAACTCTTGTTCTGAAGAATTTGTCAAAACAAGTCCATGTTCTTGACTGGAACTGACCCCAGTCCTTTTGCTGAGGTCCACTTTCCTTTGGCCAGGGTGAGATGGGGGCGGCACCTACACATCAAAGCTGAACATCATTTCTTTAAGTTCAAGTGAAATAAAAATGGTTAGATCTTATTAAGGGAAGTAAAGTTGTTTAAATGCAAAATGAATAACCTTGTGTGGTTGTTCAGCATCTTTCTTTCAAAGCACTAAAGGCACTTATTTTTTTAAACAATTATAAAACAAAAGCCCATAAGGGATGCTGAATAACAGGGTAAGAGTCATGAGAGGGCCACTTAGTGAGGTTTTGGGAGGTGCAGGGGTATTGTTAATCAGCTGTGGCCTTGACTGTTCAGAGGTGAATGTCAGAAAAAAACAGGAGAAGCAGTACCAGCTTTGGGGTCAGACTCAAAATCCCAACTCTCCCACTGACAAGCTATGTGCCCTTGGGCGAGTTACTTAACCACCCTGAGCCTAGTTTTTTCCATCTATATAAGGTGAGAATAATAATACTTACTTTTATTTTATTTTTTATTTTTTTATTTTTTTGGGTGAATAAAACTTTATTTACAAAAACAGGTAGCTGGATTATGGGCCATAGCAGGGCAACTGCTGGGTTAGAGATTTATCAATTATATTGATCTCAAAAAATCAACTTTGATTCCATTGATTTCCTTTACTGTTTTTCTGCTTCCATTTCATTGATTTCCTATTCTGATTTTTATCACTTCCTTTTTTTTGCTTACTTTGAGATTTTTTCTTTACCTAGTTTCTTTTTTTTTTTTTTTAACATCTTTATTGGAGTATAATTGTTTTACAATAGTGTGTTAGTTTTTCCTTTACAACAAACTGAATCAGTTATACATATACATATGTTCCCATATCTCTTCCCTCTTGCATCACCCTCTCTCCCACCCTCCCTATCCCACCCCTCTAGGTGGTCACAAAGTACAGAGGTGATCTCCCTGTGCTATGCAGCAGCTTCCCACTAGCTATCTAATTTACATTTGATAGTGTGTATATGTCACTGCCACTCTCTCACTTCGTCTCAGCCCACCCTTCCCCCTCCCCATATCCTCAAGTCCATGCTCGAGTAAGTCTGTGTTTTATTCCCGTCCTACCACTAATCTCTTCATGACATTTTTTTCCCTTAGAGTCCATATATATGTGTTAGCATACGGTATTTGTTTTTCTCCTTCTGACTTACTTCACTCTGTATGACAGACTCCAGGTCCATCCACCTCATTATAAATAACTCAGTTTCATTTCTTTTTATGGCTGAGTAATATTCCATTGTATATATGTGCCACATCTTCTTTATCCATTCATCTGTTGATGGACACTTAGGTTGCTTCCATGTCCTGGCTATTGTAAATAGAGCTGCAGTGAACATTTTGGTACATGAGTCTTTCTGAATTATGGTTTTCTCAGGGTATATGCCCAGTAGTGGGATTGCTGGGTCGTATGGTAGTTCTATTTGTAGTTTTTTAAGGAACCTCCATACTGTTCTCCATAGCGGCTGTATCAATTTACATTCCCACCAGCAGTGCAAGAGGGTTCCCTTTTCTCCACACCCTCTCCAGCATTTATTGTTTCTAGAGTTTTTGATGATGGCCAATCTGACCGGTGTGAGATGATATCTCATTGTAGTTTTGATTTGCATTTCTCTAATGATTAATGAGGTTGAGCATTCTTTCATGTGTTTGTTAGCAATCTGTATATCTTCTTTGGAGAAATGTCTATTTAGTTCTTCTGCCCATTTTTGGATTGGGTTGTTTGTTTTTTTGTTATTGAGCTGCATGAGTTGCTTATAAATTTTGGAAATTAATCCTTTGTCAGTTGCTTCATTTGCAAATATTTTCTCCCATTCTGAGGGTTGTCTTTTGGTCTTGTTTATGGTATCCTTTGCTGTGCAAAAGCTTTTAAGTTTCATTAGGTCCCATTTGTTTATTTGTGTTTTTACTTCCATTTCTCTAGGAGATGGGTCAAAAAGGATCTTGCTGTGATTTATGTCGTATAGTGTTCTGCCTATGTTTTCCTCTAAGAGTTTGATAGTGTCTGGCCTTACATTTAGGTCTTTAACCCATTTTGAGTTTATTTTTGTGTGTGGTGTTAGGGAGTGTTCTAATTTCATACTTTTACATGTAGCTGTCCAGTTTTCCCAGCACCACTTATTGAAGAGGCTGTCTTTTCTCCACTGTATATCCTTCCCTCCTTTATCAAAGATAAGGTGACCATATGTGTGTGGGTTTATCTCTGGGCTCTCTATCCTGTTCCATTGATCTATAATTCTGTTTTTGTGCCAGTACCATATTGTCTTGATTACTGTAGCCTTGTAGTAGAGTCTGAAGTCATGGAGCCTAATTCCTCCAGCTCCATTTCTCGTTCTCAAGATTGCTTTGGCTATTCGGGGTCTTTTGTGTTTCCATACAAATTGTGAAATTTTTTGTTCTAGTTCTGTAAAAAATGCCAGTGGTAATTTGATAGGGATCGCATTGAATCGGTAGATTGCTTTGGGTAGTATAGTCATTTTCACAATGTTGATTCTTCCAATCCAAGAACATGGTATATTTCTCCACCTATTTGTATCATCTTTAATTTCTTTAATAAGTGTCTTATAGTTTTCTGCATACAAGTCTTTTGTCTCCTTAGGTAGGTTTATTCCTAGATATTTTATTCTTTTTGTTGCAATGGTAAATGGGAGTGTTTTCTTAATTTCACTCTCAGATTTTTCATCATTAGTGTATAAGAATGCCAGAGATTTCTGTGCATTAATTTTGTATCCTGCAACTTTACCAAATTCATTGATTAGCTCTAGTAGTTTTCTGGTAGCATCCTTAGGATTCTCTATGTATAGTATCATGTCATCTGCAAACAGTGACAGCTTTACTTCTTCTTTTCCTATTTGGATTCCTTTTATTTCTTTTTCTTCTCTGATTGCTGTGGCTAGAACTTCCAAAACTATGTTGAATAGGAGTGGTGAGAGTGGGCAACCTTGTCTTGTTCCTGATCTTAGTGGAAATGGTTTCAGTTTTTCACCATTGAGAACGATGCTAGCTGTGGGTTTGTCATATATGGCCTTTATTATGTTGAGGAAAGTTCCCTGTATGCCTACTTTCTGCAAGGTTTTTATCATAAATGAGTGTTGAATTTTGTCAAAAGCTTTCTCTGCATCTATTGAGATGATCATATGGTTTTTCTCCTTCAGTTTGTTGATATGGTGTATCACGTTGATTGATTTGCGTATATTGAAGAATCCTTGCATTCCTGGGATAAACCCCACTTGATCATGGTGTATGATCCTTTTAATGTGCTGTTGGATTCTGTTTGCTAATATTTTGTTGAGGATTTTTGCATCTATGTTCATCAGTGATATTGGCCTGTAGTTTTCTTTCTTTGTGACGTCTTTGTCTGGTTTTGGTATCAGGGTGATGTTGGCCTCATAGAATGAGTTTGGGAATGTTCCTCCCTCTGCTATCTGTTGGAAGAGTTTGAGAAGGATAGGTGTTAACTCTTCTCTAAATGTTTGATAGAATTCGCCTGTGAAGCCATCTGGTCCTGGGCTTTTGTTTGCTGGAAGATTTTGAATCACAGTTTCAATTTCAGTGCTTGTGATTGGTCTGTTCAAATTTTCTATTTCTTCCTGGTTCATTCTCGGCAGGTTGTGCATTTCTAAGAATGTGTCCATTTCTTCCAGGTTGTCCATTTTATTGCCATACAGTTGCTTGTAGTAATCTCTAATAATCTTTTGTATTTCTGCAGTGTCAGTTGTTAATCTCCTTTTTCATTTCTAATTCTATTGATTTGAGTCTTCTCCCTTTTATTCTTGATGAGTCTGGCTAATGGTTTATCAATTTTATTTATCTTCTCAAAGAACCAGCTTTTAGTTTTATTGATCTTTGCTATTGTTTCCTTCACTTCTTTTTCATTTATTTCTGATCTGATCTTTATGATTTCTTTCCTTCTGCTAAATTTGGGGTTTTTTTGTTCTTCTTTCTCTAATTGCTTTAAGTGCAAAGTTAGGTTGTTTATTCGAGATGTTTCCTGTTTCTTAAGGTATGATTGTATTGCTATAAACTTGCCTCTTAGAACTGCTTTTGCTGTATCCCATAGGTTTTGGGTCGTTGTGTCTCCATTGTCATTTGTTTCTAAGTATTTTTTGATTTCCTCTTTGATTTCTTCAGTGATCACTTCGTTATTAAGTAGTGTATTGTTTAGCCTCCATGTGTTTGTATTTTTTACAGATCTTTTCCTATAATTGATATCTAGTCTCATAGCGTTGTGGTCGGAAAAGATACTTGATACGATTTCAATTTTCTTAAATTTGCCAAGGCTAGATTTGTGACCCAATATATGATCAATCCTGGAGAATGTTCCATGAGCACTTGAGAAAAATGTGTATTCTGTTGTTTTTGGATGGAATGTTCTATAAATATCAATTAAGTCCATCTTGTGTAATGTATCATTTAAAGCTTGTGTTTCCTTATTTATTTTCATTTTGGATGATCTGTCCATTGGTGAAAGTGGGGTGTTAAAGTCCCCCATTATAATTGTGTTACTGTCGATTTCCCCTTTTAAGGCTGTTAGTATTTGCCTTATGTATTGAGGTGCTCCTATGTTGGGTGCATAAATATTTACAATTGTTATATCTTCTTCATGGATCGATCCCTTGATCATTATGTAGTGTCCTTCTTTGTCTCTTGTAATAGTCTTTATTTTAAAGTCTATTTTGTCTGATATGAGAATTGCTACTCCAGCTTTCTTCTGATTTCCATTTGCATGGAATATCTTTTTCCATCCCCTTACTTTTACTTTTAAGTGTTGTTGTGGAAAATAGGAGTTATGCATTATAAGCACCTGCTCTGTGAATGGTAGCTATTACTGCTACTGCTGTTGTTAATATTATTAATATTGACAATACCTTACATTTTGTAATGTAATGCCATATCTGGCTGTGTATCAGAAATATATGTAAAGAATTTAGGAAAAATTCCCAGGCCCCACCCAAGAACTATTGAATCAGACTTTCTTTGAGTAGTGCCCAGCATTGCCAGGCGTCTGTCATTTGCTTTTTCAGCCATTCCCACACCCTTGTCCACCATGCTCTGGGCCCCATGTGGCTGAGCAGTGTGGCCAGTGGCTTCCAGTTGGGTCTCAGTTGGCCTTCCAAGGGTCACTGTGGACCAGTGTGTCCCTCAAGCACAGGAATATCCCTTGAGTTTCTATCACACAACATCTCCACATGGATTTCTCTTCAGGTTCAGATAGCTGCTCCCTTTCCCAGCCTTTTTGGTCTTTGGGGTTGCTTTAAAATGTACCCAGGATTTTATTTTAATTAGGGATGGTAAAATGACAGACACAGAGACAGCTGACTTGAAAAAAAAGTTTAATACTCACAGTTCCCAAGAGGAGGGGGCACCACCCACCATGGAGGGCCACACAGAGAAGCACCAGGGTTGGTCAGGAGGCAGAAGGAGCCAGGGGATACATGGCCAGAGCCTGTACTGTGGTTATCATGGGAAGGAAGTGGTGAGGCAGGGTAGGCAAGCCAAGTAAATTTAAGGTTGCCTGGTTTGAATAATTTCAGAAGGCACTAGACTAAAGGGATGTTCCTAGCTTTCTGGTACCTGGCCCTGGGGTTATTTAGGGCAGGGGGAATATTGGCTTGGTGTGTGAGTCTATAAAATAGGTGGTAGGCTCAACCCACCACAAGTCCCTACCATCAGGAAGCTTGTACAAGCCTCTTAGATAGCCTCATCCACCAGAGGGTAGACAACAGAAGCAAGAAGAACTACAATCCTGCAGCCTGTGGAACAAAAACCACATTCACAGGAAGAGAGACAAGATGAAAAGGCAAGAGGGCTATGTACCAGATGAAGGAACAAGATAAAACCCCAGAAAAACAACTAAATGAAGTGGAGAGAGGTAACCTTCCAGAAAAAGAATTCAAAATAATGATAGTGAAGATGATCCAGGACCTCGGGAAAAGAATGGAGGCAAAGATCGAGAAGATGCAAGAAATGTTTAACAAAGCCCTAGAAGAATTAAAGAACAAACACCTAGAAGAATTAAAGAACAAACAAACAGAGGTGAACAATACAATAACTGAAATGAAAAATACACTAGAAGGAATCAATAGCAGAATCACTAAGGCAGAAGAATGGATAAGTGACCTGGAAGACAGAATGGTGGAATTCACTGCCATGAAACAGAATAAAGAAAAAAGAATGAAAAGAAAGGACGACAGCCTAAGAGGCCTCTGGGACAACATTAAATGCACCAACATTCTCATTATAGGGGTGGCAGAAGGAGAAGAAAGAGAGAAAGGACCCAAGAAAATATTTGAAGAGATTATAGTTGAAAACTTCCCTAACTTGGGAAAGGAAATAGCCACCCAAGTCCAGGAAACACAGAGAGTCCCAGGCAGGATAAACCCAAGGGAAACATGCCAAGACACATAGTAATCAAACTGACAAAAATCAGAAACAAAGAAAACTTATTAAAAGCAACAAGGGAAAAATGACAAATAACGTACAAGGGAACTCCCATAAGGTTAACAGCTGATTTCTCAGCAGAAACTCTACAAGCCAGAGGGGAGTGGCACTACATATTTAAAGTGCTGAAAGGGAAGAACCTACAACCAAGATTCCTCTACCAGGTAAGGATCTCATTCAGATTCGACAGAGAAATCAAAAGCTTTACAGACAAGCAAAAGTTAAGAGATTTCAGCACCACCAAACCAGCTCTACGACAAATGCTAAAGGAACTTCTTTAAGCAGGAAACACAAGAGAAGAAAAGGACCTACAAAAACAAACCCCAAACAATTAAGAAAACGGGAATAGGAACATACATATCGATAATTACCTTAAACGTGAACGGATTAAATGCTCCAACCGAAGACACAGGCTCGCTGAATACAAAAACAAGACCCATATATATGCTGTCTACAAGATACCCACTTCAGACCTAGGTTCACATACAGACTGAAAGTGAGGGGATGGAAAAAGATATTCCATGCAAATGGAAATCAAAAGAAAGCTGGAGTAGCAATACTCATATCAGATTAAATAGACTTTAAAATAAAGAATGTTAAAAGAGAAAGGAAGGTCACTACATGATCAAGGGATCAATCCAAGAAGAAGATATAACAATTATAAATATATGTGCACCCAACATAGGAGCACCTCAATACAAAAGGCAAATGCTAACAGCTATAAAAGAGAAAATCGACAGTAACACAATAACAGTGGGGGAACTTAACATCTCACTTACACCAATGGACAGATCATCCAGACAGAAAATTAATAAGGAAACACAAGCTTTAAATGACACAATAGACCAGATAGATTTAATTGCTATTTACAGGACATTCCATCCAAAAACAGCAGATTACACCTTCTTCTCAAGTACGCACGGAACATCCTCCAGGATAGATCACATCTTGGGTCACAAATCAAGCCTTGGTAAATTTAAGAAAATTGAAATCATATCAAGCATCTTTTCTGACCATAACGCTATGAGATTAGAAATCAATTACAAGGAAAACAAAAAAACATACAAACACATGGAGGGTAAACAATATGTTATTAAATAACCAAGAGATCACTGAAGAAATCAAAGAGGAAATCAAAAAATACCTAGAGACAAATGACAATGAAAACACAACAATCCAAAACCTAGGGGATACAGGAAAAGCAGTTCTAAGAGGGAAGTGTATAGCAATACAATCCTACCTTAAGAAACAAAAAACATCTGAAATAAACAATCTAACCTTACACCTAAAGGAACTAGAGAAAGAAGAAAAAACAAAACCTAAATTTAATAGAAGAAAGAAATCATAAAGATCAGAGCAGAAATAAATGAAATAGAAACAAAGAAAACAATGTCAAAGATCAATAAAACTGAAAGCTGGTTCTTTGAGTAGATAAACAAAATTGATAAACCATTAGCCAGACTCATCAAGAAAAAGAGGGAGAGGACTCAAATCAATAAAATTAGAAATGAAAAAGGAGAAGTTACAACAGACACCGCAGAAATACAAAACATCCTAAGAGACTAGTACAAGCAACTCAATGCCAATAAAATGGACAACCTGGAAGAAATGGACCAATTCTTAGAAAGGTATAAACTTCCAACACTGAACCAGGAAGAAATAGAAAATATAAACAGACCAATCACAAGTAATGAAATTGAAACTGTGATTAAAAATCTTCCAACAAACAAAAGTCCAGAACCAGATGGGTTCACAGGTGAATTCTATCAAACATTTAGAGAAAAGCTAACACCCAACCTTCTCAAACTCTTCCAAAAAATTGCAGAAGAACAAACACTCTCAAACTCATTCTATGAAGCCACCATCACCCTGATACCCAAACCAGACAAAGATACTACAAAAAAAAGAAAGTTACAGAGCAATATCATTCATGAATATAGATGCAAAAATCTTCAACAAAATACTAGCAAACAGAATCCAACAACACATTAAAAGGATCATACACCATGATCAAGTGGGATTTACTCAAGGGATGCAAGGATTCTTCAATATACACAAATCAATCAATGTAATATGCCATTCTAACAAATTGAAGGATAAAAACCATATGATCATCTCAATCAATGCAGAAAAAGCTTTTGACAAAATTGAACACCCATTTATGATAAAAACTCTCCAGAAAGTGAGCATAGAGGAAACCCACCTCAACATAATAAAGGCCGTATATGAAGAAACCCACAGCAAACATCATTCTCAATGGTGAAAAACTGAAAGCATTTCCTCTAAGATCAGGAACAAGACAAGGATGTCCACTCTTGCCACTATTATTCAATATAGGTTTGGAAGTCCTAGCCATGGCAATCAGAGAAGAAAAAGAAATTAAAGGAATCCTTTAATTAATCCTTTAATTTTACTTCTTCTTTTCCTTTAGGAAAAGAAGTAAAACTGTCACTGTTTGCAGATGACATGATACTATACATAGAGAATCCTAAAAATGCCACCAGAAAACTACTAGAGCTAATCAATGAATGGTAAAGTTGCAGGATACAAAATTAATGCACAGAAATCTCTTGGGTTCCTATACACTAATATCAAAAGATCAGAAAGAGAAATTAAGGAAACAATCCCATTCACCATTGCAACAAAAAGAATAAAATACCTACGAAGGTATTTTCAAATACCTAAGGAGGTAAAAGACCTGTACTCAGAAAACTAAAGACACTGATGAAATAAATCAAAGATGACACAGATGGAGAGACATACCATGCCCATGTTCTTGGATTGGAAGAATCAATTCTGTGAAAATGACTATACTACCCAAAGCAATCTACAGATTCCATGCAATCCCTAGGAAATTACCAATGGCGTTTTTTACAGAACTAGAACAAAAAATCTTAAAGTTTGTATGGAGACACAAAAGACCCTGAATAGCCAAAGCAGTCTTGAGAGAAAAAAATGGAGCTGGAGGAATCAGCCTCCCTTACTTCAGACTATACTACAAAGCTACAGTAATCAAGGCAGTATGGTACTGGCACAAAAACAGAAATATAGATCAATGGAACAGGATAGAAAGCCCAGAGATAAACCCACACACATATGGTCACCTTATATTTCACAAAGGAGGCAAGAATATACAATGGAGAAAAGACAGCCTCTTCAATAAGTGGTGCTGGGAAAACTGGACAGCTACATGTAAAAGAATGAAATTAGAACACTCCCTAACACCATACCCCAAAATAAACTGAAAATGGATTAAAGACCTAAATGTAAGGCCAGACACCATAAAACTCTTAGAAGAAAACATAGGCAGAACACTCTATGACATAAATCACAGCAAGATCCTTTTTGACCCACTTCCTAGAGAAATGGAAATAAAAACAAAAATAAACAAGTGGGACCTAATGAAACTTAAAAGCTTTCCCACAGCAAAGGAAACCATAAACAAGATGAAAAGACAACCCTCAGAATGGGAGAAAATATTTGCAAACGAATCAATGGACAAAGGATTAATCTCCAAAATATACAAGCAGTTCAAGCATATCAATATCAAAAAAAACAAGCAACCCAATTCAAAAATGGGCAGAAGACCTAAATAGACATTTCTCCAAAGAAGATATACAGATTGCCAACAAACACATGAAAGGATGCTCAACATCGCTAACCATTAGAGAAATGCAAATCAAAACCACAATGAGGTATCACCTCACACAGGTAAGAATGGACATCATCAAAAAATCTACAAACAATAAATGCTGGAGAGGGTGTATAGAGAAGGGAACCCTCTTGCACTGTTGGTGGGAATGTAAAATGATACAGTCACTATGGAGAACAGTATGGAGGTTCCTTAAAAAACTAAAAAAAGAACTACCAAATGACCCAGCAATCCCACTACTGGGCATATACCCTGAGAAAACCAAAATTCAAAATGATACATGTACCCCAAAGTTCACTGCAGCACTATTTACAATAGCCAGGACATGGAAGCAACCTAAATGTCCAATGACAGATGAATGGATAAAGATGTGGTAAATATATACAATGGAATATTACTCAGCCATAAAAAGGAATGAAATTGGGTCATTTGTAGTGACATGGATGGACCTATTCTGTCATACAGAGTGAAGTAAGTCAGAAAGAGGAAAACAAATATCGTATATTGACACATATATGTGGAATGTAGAAAAATGGTACAGATGAACTGGTTTGCAAGGCAGAAATAGAAACACAGATATAGAGAACAAACGTATGGACACCAAGCGGGGAAAGTGGGTGGTGGTGGTGGTGGTGGTCATGGGATGAATTGGGAGATTGGGATTGACATGTATACACTAATATGTATAAAATGGATAACTAATAAGAACCTGCTGTATAAAAAAATAATAAAATAAAATTCAAAAAAAAAGAGAGGTGGTATGGGGTATGGGCTTTGGATTGGTTGGTTTGCATATGAAAATTATGCTTGAAGGCAAGTTGTTTGCTATCTCCGAGAATTAGCAAACCCTGAGAGGGGTAGTCTCTCCCTGGACAGCGAAGCATCAGATGTCAAAGCATCATAAAATGTAAAAAACATAAAAGACAGGGAGATATAGGTAACTACAGCCCCTGGGAACTGCCCCATCCCTTGCTCACAGCTTTGTAAGTTTTTTTTATTAAAGTCTCCTCCAACTACCCCTGAGAGTGCTCTGTTTCCTGCCAGGGACCTGACTGACACATAAAGAACTGGGTATTTTTCGTGGCCCACAGATGATCCTGATGTGTTGGTTGCTGGCGCAGATGGTTTTTCAGTATCACCTCATGCACGCATGAAGCTGATAGTGTGCAGAGCCTCCTCAGTTGGTCGGGTTAGGTCTTCACAGTAAGTCGATGTGGAAGGAAGATGCAGGGGTGGCTGCAGCGTGCGGCAGCGGGAATGGACGGGAGTACAGGCTTTGGGGGTATGAGGAGGGGCTCCTGAGGCTTCCCAGGTATCCACTGCAGACCCCAGACCAGCTTCTCCTAGCAGGGTTTTGGATTGGGCAGCTGCTCTCTGAGGTCCCAGGCAGGGCCTTGGGACAGGGGGTGTCTAGGTCCAGTGTTCTGAGGGAAGAACTACTTTCAGTGAGAATTCTGAGAATCTGGATGATTCCAGGGAGCAGGTGTCCAGGAACACTTGGGGACATGTCTCGATTTCCTGCTGAGTGGGGTGGTTCTGTAGCATGAGCCAGGCCTCATCTTTGATCCACATTACGGTGTCCATCCCCTTTCCTGTCTTGCTTTTTCATGTTCTTTTCCACCCTCTGGTCTATTAGTGAGCATAGATTTAGACCTTCCCCATCTTCTTCCCGGCATCTCCTGGTGCTCCGCACTCGGGGCTTACCATGGATTCTGGATTCTGGATTCTGGATCTGGGTGAGAAGCTGGAGCCTTCATGGCCTGGGGGTGCTGCCTAGCTCTTTGGTTTTGGATGATTCTTCTAGGCAGGCTCTAGAGCGAGGAAGACAGTACTAATCGGTGGGCTGGGTTTGCAGGGACCCATAATCCCAGGAGCCCAAACCCTCTCAGCTGGCCCGTGGACACTGGCTCCTGGCTAAAGAAGGATTCAGGGGCAGAGAGAGTGAGGCCAGCTGGGAGCCAAGAGCTCTGTAGCAGCTGACCCAGAAGAGGAGGGCACAAAGCCTGGACTGTCAGCTCAAAGCAAGCTATAGTCCCGAGGAGGTGCCTGAGGAAGGGCTGAGCCAGAGGTTGATCAACCAGGACTTTCTGTTAATTTATGAGTGTGGCCTGACAGCAGCTGTGTGTTTGTCAGGCAGATGTCTGCATGCTGAACCTCCAGTCTCTGGAAGTGGAGTGGATGAAGTGAAGGGTACATTTTAAAGTGATTCAGCTGCCTGGAGTGACCACTTGCCCTGTTAGACAAACTGGGGAGGGGGGAATATTTTTAAATGAATGGCCCATATTATAGTGATTCCTATAAGAAAGGCCAGTGAGAGGAGATGCCTAATAAAAATAAAATAAAACCATGTTAGTGTGATGAAAGCTGACTCTGGGCCTCTGCACAGTGGGCTGGCAGGACGAGATGCTTGTGGCCCGTCCCTGCTTCTAGGACTAGACGGTCCTATCCATCCTAGGACTCTCAGGGAAGAACGTGCCCTCTCCTCCCACGACCCAGCATGCTTATCACCAGTTTCCACCAATGTGGCCAGGAGATGGGCAGCTTGACTGCTCTGTCGACAAGCAGGGGCTCTCTGAAGAGGGCAGCAGATGATAGGACTCTCCAGGTCTATCAGAGATGCTGGCAGACACAATCGTCAGTCCTGGCTACCTGCCTTGCACTTGGCTGCCCCAGGGGCGCGTGGCTGAGGCCTTTCTCCAGGGTCCTGCGTTACAGAGGACCAACTCCTATTCCTGGAACTGGTGCACCTTCAGAATTTGGCTTTTAGCCTTCAGCACGTGTGTATAGAATGTGTTGAATGTGTAGAATATGGTGGGGCTTATAAAACAAGATTTCAGAAGAAGGATGTGAATACTGCCCAGGCAGACTAGGCTAGGACCAGGGAGGGATGGATAGGAGAGGAACGGAGGGAGCCAACTTCTGGGCAGTGTCCTAGAGATAATGAGGGCCTTTCTGATCATGTTGAAGCTGAGAATTTATCCACTTCTGGGCATATACTCAAAGGACTTGAAAGCAGGGACTCCAACATATGTTTGTACACCCATTGCTCATAATGGCACTATTCACAACAGCCAAAAGGTGGAAACAACCCAAGGGTCCATTGAGGGATGAATGGGTAAGTAAAAGGTGGTCTATCCATACAATGGAATATTATTCAGCCATAAAAAGGAAGGAAATTTCAGCATATGCCACAACATGGGTGAACCTTGAAGATGTTACACTAAGTGAAACAAGCCAGTCACAAAAGGACAAACATTGGATGACTACATTTATACGAGGTACCTGGAGTAGTCAAATTCATAGAGACAAAAAGTAGAATGGAGGTTGCCAGGGTGGGGGTGGAGGGAGGAATGAGAGTTATTGTTTAATGGGGACAGAGTTTGTTTTACAAGACGAAAAATTCTGGATGATGTTGATGGTTGCACAACAATGTAAATATACTTAATATCACCAAACTGTGCACTTAAAAGTGGTTAGAATGGTAAAATTTATGTTCTGTATATTTTACCACAATAAAAATGTTTTTTAAGTTGGGAATTTATAAATTAAACATCAGGTCCTGTCCCCAAGCACACCTTGGAGGGGTGCCATAGGCTCCATGACCCCTGCACAGCCCTTCCCTCTGAGCTACCTCCCTGGCCGATGGGACAGGGAGGGGACAGGTCTGTCTGCAGAGGCACCTTGAGATCTGAGGGAGGGTGAACATTGGTGCTGGTGAGCGCTCAGCTCCGCACCCAGCCCCGCAGTCAGCTCCCCTTCACCTGGCACTGCTGGCCACCCCAGTTGCCCAACTCATGGGGGGCAACTGGGGTGGGGGATGTGATGCATGGGGTGAATGAAATGCAGGCACAGTTTTGGAGGCTTTCACGGAGAGGGGGTGGTAGTGTTGGAAACGATCATTGAAGCTTGAGGTCAAGAACTACAAGGTCTCTCACAGTCAGATAGTACTATTCCTCTACCACCTTGTCTCTCCCCGTTGAGGCCCAGGCCAGGAAAGGATTAAAGTGAAATGATGCTCTCAAGCCCTGAGGGCAGTGCCTGACCCCCAGGAAGCCGTCAGTAAAGGTGAGTTACACTTGTCCTTGGTATTCTTGCGCTCACAGGCACCTGCACCAGTTTCCCCTCACCCTCTGAGCTCTGTCCATTTCTTCCCCAAACACACAGCTGCTCCAGCAGTCCCCCACCTTTTCCAGCTCAGCAACTACTCCCAAAGTAAGGGGTGCACACTCCCAGGAGAGGATGTTGTGGGATGCACACCTGGGGCATTAGATAACATCATCTCACTTTGGAGAATGTTGCCCTGCTCTGGCTCTTTCTGGAGGATGTCAAGGAGAAAGTCTCATGTTGGTGCTGGTGTGTCCTTAACACCTGTCTAACTCTCGCTGACTCTGAGACTCCAGCAAGCTGCAGTATCTGGTTATAATTTAATAACTTCCTTTCCTTGTATTTATTTTTAGGGTTTCTTTCTATTTTTGGCAAATGGAACTGCTTTTCTATTTACTGTAGTATATAACATTTACTTTTAAAGTAGCTTTTAGTGAAAAAAAAACCTGAATCAGTTTAAAGAGAAATATTAAATCAGTAATACGAGAAGAAGCATGTGGCTCTGGCAGGAATCGTGAGGGGGGCCTGCAGCGGGGTGCATCCTAGGAGTTTCTACACCTCCTCCAAGTGCTTGCTTAAGTTTTCCCTGACGTCCCACCCCACAAACAAGACAGCGCAAATAGAAGCTGATGTCCATGGCACGTGTCACACTGTATGGAACTTGCGTCTTTGTAGGTCTAAAGAATACACTTCCTAAGAAGACAGGGAACAAGGCGGGGCCATTGCTGGGTCCCCAGCCTCCATCTCAGAGCCGGCCCAGAGCAGGCATCAGGGAGTGTTTGTCACTTCAAGGCTGCTGGCTGACAGGGGTGGAAGGGTCTCCTTTCAGGAGCAGGGACCTGTAAGCCCCCGGCGTTTCTGTAAGGCAAGGTCAGCGTTCCCAGTCCTCTCTCTTTCCCAAAGACCCCCTTGGTCCGGGCAGCAGAAACTCCTGTTTGTGACTCTAAAGAGGTCAGTTCCGGAAGGGAACAATGAGTTCCCTGTGAGAGTGAGGTAACTGGAACTCAACTAAAGGACTCCAACTCAGCCTCTAAATCAGGATTAATTTAGTCCACATCTCAACTCACCTTATTATGCGCTTCTTCAACTTAATCTTATAATAATGACAGTAGTATTATTCCCATGGCATTTAATGTTTTATATGTATATATTGCATGTGTTTTTAAATTTATTCTTCAGAATAAGCCCCTGATGGAGGAGGGACTGTTATCCCCATTTTATAGCTGGGAAATCTGAGGCTCTAGCTTGCCCCACTATTGTGCAGCTAGAAAAGGGACACACACTGCCTTCTCCTGATTCCCACACCTGTTCTGCTGCCCCACTCGGCCTGCTGTGTCATCAGCTAACCTTTAGACAAGGCTGCACACTACCTGGCCTGGGCTGGCAAGGTTAGAGTTGCTCTGACAGCCCCTCTTGGGTAGCAGGAAATATTATGGATCCCATACAGACACACACTCAGTTCCAAATGGACTATGATGGTGGCTCTGATGTTTTCCAGTGTGGCCAAGGGGCAGCAGGTGCAGGGTCACCACCCCCAGCTACAAGGACCCAGGAAACAGCAAACCGTTTGGCCCATGGACTGGCGAGACCCAGAAGCAGGGGACCCAGACACCTGGGCTGGGGACAAGGGTGTGGCCTCATCTCTTGCACCCCAGCCCCTGGAAAGCACGAAGCCGGGGGTACCCAGGCCAGTCTCAGTTTTCTGCATCTATGTTTGGAAGCACTGGGACCCTCAGAGTGATCACACGAAGAAAGGTCAACTCTTTATTTTGTGGCAGCTGTAGAAAAAGAAAGGACAAAACTCAGCTTTAAAAAACAAGCTACTGCAACAGCAAGGACAGTGGCAACAGCTGGTGCTCCTCCTGCTAACGGCCGGCACGCAGGTGTGTCCGCTCATCTGGTCCTCATAGCAGCCCACGAGTCCTGTTCATGTTCTATTTTAAAGATGTGCAAACAGGCAAAGCAAGGGAAGAGATGGAGAGGAGTTTAGAAGGGTGGCCAGGCAGCCCCTGGGGACGGTTGATGACAGTGGTGACTTCATGTGTCAAGTTCGAGTGCCTCTGAGGTTCATTGCTTGGAAGACAGATGAGTGTTATCCTTCACTGAGATGAGATCCACAATGGAGCAGCAGGGAGGCCTGAGGAGCGGGTTGGTGTGGACGTGTAGGAGACTTTCTCCTAGGTTTTCGGGTGTCTTGTTTTCTGATGTATGCACTGCACATGAAGGTCTGGAGTTGATCAGGAAGCTGGACTGTTTCCAAGGTCACCAGGGGTCCCCGTGTTAGTCACTGGTTAATATTTAGTATCACACAGAGGGACAAATCCTACATGATCCCATTTACATTAGGAATTGAAAATAGTCAAACTTGTCGAAGCAGAGAGTGGCATGGTGGCTGCCAGGGGCTAGAAGGAGGGAGAGATGGGGAGGTGATGGCCAAAGGGTGCAGAGTTACTGTTATGCAAGATAAGTAAGTTCGGGCTTCCCTGGTGGCACAGTGGCTAAAAATCCGCCTACCAATGCAGGGAACATTGAGCCCTGGTCTGGGAAGATCCCACATGCCACGGAGCAACTAAGCCCCTGCGCCACAACTACTGAGCCTGCACACCACAACTACTGAAGCCTGCGTGCCTAGAACCCGTGCTCCACAACAAGAGGAGCCACAGCAATGAGAGGCCTGCACACCGCAACAAAGAGTAGCCCCCGCTCATCGCAACTAGAGAAAGCCCGCGTGCAGCAACGAAGACCCAAGGCAGCCAAAAATAAATAAAAAAATAAATAAGTAAATTTTTAAAAGAAAGATAAGATCTGGAGATCTACCACGCCACACAGTGCCTGTGCCCACAGTACGGTATGGTATACATTAATTGTGCTAAGAGTGTAGATCTTATGTTTAGTGTTCTTATCACACACACACACACACAAATAATAATAAAGAGAGCAAGAGGAGACTTTTGGAAGTGATACATCTGTTTATGGCATAGATTGTGATGATGGTTTCATAGATGTATACTCACCTCCAAAATCAAGTTTATATGTTAAATATGCACAGCTTTTTGTATGTCATTTATATCTCAAAAAAGTGGTTTTAAAAATATATTTAATACCACAAATCTCCCTACCTTCAGCACTCCAAATCCCTCATAGTACTCACTAGATATGTATTCGGTGTTATCATATTGCCCTCCTCCCCCCATTTCCTACTAGAATGTAGACTCCACGAGGGCAGGTCTCCCTGCAGTTCTGTTCATTGCTGTGTTCCCAGCACTAAGGGGCTCAGAACCTGCTAGTATATGCTGTAGGGTCCAGAAAGCACAACCAGGCAAGACCAGGCCTCTTCTCCTGCCCCAGGTGGACCATTTGGGAGCTGTCCCTGTGGGCCAGGCTCAGCCCTGCTGCACAGCAGGCCTGCTGGGAGCCCGGTGTCAGGGGGGTTATCTGCAGCTGTGTGAAGAATGCTTTTAAACCCATGCCTGGGTTCCTGACCTTCTGAGAGAGAAAACAGATGCATTGTTTAACCCCTTCTTGCATGAGAGGAGCCCCATCATCTGGGGTTTTAGGAAGTGGGGTCAAGCTAGAGAATTTCTGGCCCTTGGGCCCCAAGGGTTAACGAGAGCCGGGTGTTCCCAGGACCTGAATCTTGTAAGTCCCAGAGCTCAGCAGGATCTCTGAAGCCCGGCCTCCTCAGAAGCTCACTGCCTGTCAGGGTCCTGATTAACAGACGGCAATGCTTATCTCCCGAGGGGTTCCAGGTACACATTGTGTGAGGTCGTGAAGGTAGAAGTGATGTTTTCATTTTTTTTTAATTTTTATTGGGGTATAGTTGATTTACAATGTTGTGTTAGTTTCAGATGTACAGCAAAGTGAATCAGTTATACATATACATATATCCACTTTTTTTAGATTCTTTTCCATACAGACCATTACAGAGTATTGAGTAGAGTTTCCCGTGCTATACAGTAGGTTCTTGTAAGTTATCTATTTTATATATAGTAGTGTGTATATGTCGGTCCCAATCTCTCAATTTATCCCTCCCCCCTTCCTTAGCCCCTGGTTACCATAAGTTTGTTTTCTCCATCTGTGATTCTACTTCTGTTTTGTAAATAAGTTCATTGGTACCCTTTTTTTAGATTCCACATATAAGCATATCATATGATATATGCCTTTCTGTGTCTGACTTATTTCACTCAGTATGACAATCTCTAGGTCCATCCATGTTGCTGCAAATGGCATTATTTTGTTCTTTTTATGGCTGAGTAATATTCCATTGTATATATGTACCAATCTTCTTTATCCATTCTGCTGTTGATGGACATTTAGGTTGCTTCCATGTCCTGGATATTGTAAGGAAGTCATGTTTTCTTTTGCCACCGGGAGGTCAGGAGCACTCCATAAGACCTGTATCTGGGCTTTGGATATGCTTTCCAAATCTAATTAACTTTTAGGGCTCTATTCAAAGTCATTTCTTCACTCATGTTAACAATAATGCATTAAATATGTGGCCCATGTTGTCATTTATGAAGCATTTTCACAGGGAAAATGCAACACATGGTGTTTTGGAAGGAGATTGAGCTTAGAGCTGAAGACTTCTCTTCAAGTACAGGTGCTGCTGTCTGACCTTGGTTAACTCTCTTAACCTCTCTGAGCTATGCTTGTCTACAAAACTTTCTGCACGGAATTGCTATAAAGCCTTGGTCACATGGGGGATCTACAGGACATGTTGTTTTTAAAGCATTTGCAGTATAAGTTTTAAAATACAGGAGATGTCCCTTAAAAATCACACTTTCCATGTTCTTTAATAAGTGGGAAGCTCTAGCAGCACAGCTGGCACTCCTGCATTTTCACAGTTAAGGCTGAGTGACAGCCAAAGCCTTCACATGTAACCCAGGAGGGACAGTGCCGTATAGTGATGTGCTATAATCACATGTTACACTGAGGAGAAGATACATACTGTTTCCAAAAGGGGTACATCATCGTGGAAGCAACCCAAGTGTCCATCAGCAGATGAATGGATGAACAAAATATGGTCTGTACATACAGTGGAATATTATTCAGCCTTAAAAAGAAGGAAATTCTGACACATGCTGCAACACAGATGAACCTTCAGGACAGTATGTTAAGTGAAACAAGCCAGACATAAAAAGACTAATATCATATGATTCCACTTATATGAGGTACTTGGAGTTGTCAAATTCATAGAGACAGAAAGTAGAATGGTGGTTTCCAGTGGCTGGGGGAGGGGCAAAGGGGAGTTATTGCTTAATGGGTAAGGAGTTTCACTTTGGGATGATGAAAAAGTTCTGGAGATAGATGGTGGTGGTGGTTGCAAAACAGTGTAAATGTACCTAATGCCACTGAGCTGTGCACTTAAAATGGTTAAGACGGTCAATTTTATGTTATGTGTATGTTACCAAAATAGAAGGCAGGGAAATACTTGAGCATGATTTGCTAAGTGATGCCCACAGACTGGGGCATCAATTTCAGCCCCTCAGCCTGCACCCTTGCCCACACCAGTCATTGGAAACACCATGAAACTAGAGACATGCTTCTCTCCCTGACCTCTTCCTAACCAGGCTGGTTTCCCGAAGAGGGGAGGCCTCCTGGTATTTATGCCACATGGCCCAGGCAGGCCAAAGGGCCCGTACCTGCACAGTGTCCAAGGCTGCAAGGGAAGGACCAGATGTTTGAGCTCTTCCTTGTTTATAAACGAAATGTCTGTTCTGATCCAGACCCTCTGTGTTTACACGACAGAAAGGGCTGGGGGTGGCCGTGCACGTTTGGGAAGCATCCCTGGGCAAGTGCTCTCCGGCGCTCACCGCTCCCCTCTTAGCGGTGGAGCCTTATGGGAGTTCATTACCTTCTCTTACCTGTTTCCTCATCTGTAAAACAGAGAAACTAACAATGCCCAGCTCAGAGGGCCCCCTCTCAGGGAATGTTTGCAAAGCACTCAGAAGAGTGCAGGCAGCAGCAAGCTCTCATTGTGTGTTTATTAGCATTATTCTCCTCCCTCTTTTCCTGACTTTTTTCCCTTCTTGTTTCTGCTGCCTTTTTCCAAACACAGTAACAGTTTTACTCAGCCTCCAGCAACAGCTCGAGAAAAGAAAGCCAAATCCACGGACATTTTGGGCTTTCTGAGAAAATAAACTCATCTCCACGCATTTAATGAAAAGCAGATTTTTTGAAAACACTTAAAATTCAGAATGTTTGTTATTCTCTGGTGGTACATAAAGAAATCTGTCTTTCACTCACGTATTACCTAGCCTGCTGTAAAAAACCCTTGTCGTGGCTAAAAGGTGTGCAGCTCTCAAAATCACTGGAATCCCAAAGCAAAACAGCCCATTAGGGCTGCTAAAGTTCAATTACACTTAAAAAAATATTTCCCTTTATTTATCTGTGCAGTGAGGCGTGAAATTACACCTAACCATCCACTTACTAGGCCCTTTGAACATTTCATCCTCCCCAGCATTTGGGCAAGGTACACTGTACCAGCCTTCAGCTGGTTCTGCTTTGCTAATTATTCCAAATAAATAGCAAATGCTCCTTCCTTTTTCTCTCCTTTTTCTAAAGTTGTCTGATGTTCATAAATGTTCACTAATTTTCATACCAATTTCCATTTTGGCTCTAGTTCTGAAGAGGGATCCATGGGGACATTGTTAATGAAAAATCTGGGAAATTTGATTTGGGAACCATTCTTTTTATACAAGCATTGAATTGTTGAAAGGATCTGACGTGTAATTTGTAGTTAAATTTGTTAAATCCTGGAAGGTTTCGATTTTTTTGTGTTTTTGTTGTTCCAGTAATGCAGAGTCAAAATTAAGTTAAAAATATTTCCAACTTTGTGTTTGGCCTGGTTTTGTATTTCATCAGCTGTTATGGATGGGGAATATTGAATAGTAATTTAGGGATTTCAGAGCTCGATGGGGATGATTAATAGAAACCTGAAGCTCTTAACATAATATTTTGTTAAAAATGTTTCCTCTTATTTTGCCTGATTTAATACAGATTCTTCTCTTTTGTTCTTTATTTCTTTAAATGACTGAAATAAGTTAAATGCATACAGGTTTATCTTAACCTCAAATGTGAAGATAAAAGGAATCAATATGAAAAGCTCCCTGTAAGTTATATCAATGACAGAAGAATGTTAAATTTTCATTACTGACCCGGGTAAATGCCTCAGCTGCTTTTGTTTAAAAGCTGTGTTGGGAATTGGGCCTGATTGCTGGGGGAAAAAACCTCTGACTTAACCTCTTGGAGACACAATGCCATCTGTGAAATGGTAGTAATAAAACAAGAATTAAATTATGTGGAAATGTTTACCATGCATGGCACAGAGCAAGTGTTGAATATATGGCTGCTTTTATCATAATTTCTTCCAAAATGTTGAATAAGCTCCTACTATTTTCCAGGAGCTATGCTAGGGGCCAAGGATGCAGTGCTGAGCAAATGCCGCCGATTCAAAACCAAATTTGCAGGACTGTGATTGCTTGGGCAAAAACTTTTGGAGCAGCTTTTTCAAATACAGCTTGCCCATGTCTGCCCCTGACGGTTTACCTGAAGTCCTGTCTTGAACTGGTGTAGAATTCTTTGTGTGTGTTTTCTAATGTTTTCTCTGTGTGTTGCACTCCTGTTATATTGAATAGGAAAAAAAGTACAACAGTTGTTCCTAGTACTTATTGAGATCACACGGTATGGCTGCCGAAACTGCTTCATACTCATTCCCTCATTTCTTCCTCTCACAAACTCCCTATAAGGAAAATACTGTTGTCTTCCTCGAGTTACAGAAGAGGAAACCAAGGCCCAGAGAGGTGAGGCAAATTGCCCAAGGTCACAGAGCTTGAAGGAACTTCTGGATGGGGCACCTCTGTATAAACTGTTGCAGGTTGGCTACCCCCGTCTCTCCAAAGTAGAGAAATTATTTAAAATATCCAAAAACATTCCCACAGTGTCCAAGCTACTAAAAATTGCTTCTGTATTTCCAGAGAGCAATATTCATTCACCTTGCCACCGAGTAGCCCTTGCCTGGGCAGAATCCCCTTGTGGTTATCCAGTCCCAGCACCCGCTCAAGCCCAGTTGGGGAAAGCAGGAGGTACAGGGGAGTCGCAGGTCCCTTGGCCCCCTCCACCCAGACCCTCTTCTCTGCACTGGGAGGTGGGCCAGCTTTGCCAACTGCTGCCCCTTGTGGTGTAAAGCCATTATAGTCAGGAGAGGTGACCAGGAGATGGCCTGCCCAATTCTCAACAGTGACCAGCCTGGAAACACACACTGCAGCTCTCTGGAGTGTCCTTTTGGCTGTATTGTCAGGGAAAATGACCTGCTCCCTAGGGGAAAGGCAGCACCAAGAATTCAGTTCCTGGGCTGCAGCCAGTTCCCATCTCTGCACAGAAGGCACCTGGCCCTGCTGCCAAAACCACGAAGTGGCTTGTTTCTGCTCCCCAGCCTTCGTTAGAGAAGGGCTCTCTTAAAGGTGGTGCCACCATCCAGATTTTCCCATGGGAATTTCTCCTGTTTATTTCCTTAAGTTAAAAAAAAAAAAAAAAGTGCTGGTATGAAATGAGATGCCCCACCCACAGGCCCCCAAAACTCAAATATCACAAAATAGGGGGAGGGGGCCCAGGAGATCTTGGGTATCTGTCTTTCCTCCCCCAGTGGACTGCAAACATATCAGCAAGGTCTGGGACTTAACGTTTTTTCCCCCCATATGTCCTAAAAACATATGGTTGGTTAAGTTGATAAATCCTTTTTTAAAATGTGAAGGACAAAAAATACATACATTTGTTTTTCCCATGGGAGCAGGTATAAGGCAAAAAGAAAGAAAATGGGTTTTATGGGTATGTCCATTTCCATTGGAACACAAGGCAGCTCGGTAGGGGGTAGATATTTGTTAGACTAGATGACAGAGCATTTTGGAAACTAGACTTTCTCAACACTTTGAATCTTAAAATGGGGAGATTTGCCACACACAGTGAACATCCTTTACTGTGTCACCCTCTCAGAGAGCCTCTTCTGACAGCCCAAATTATGTCTCCTAGTTGGAATTAGCAGGTTATTGGGATTGTTTATTTCACTTGACAGAACTTTCCTTACAGGTTTTGTGTGTGTTGGCATAGACCCCATGCCCATCATGGCTAATGGTAATGGGCCTACTGCCTGGTACTGCTCTGTCCCTGTGGGCTGCGGAATGCTGTTGGGCCCTAGGCCAGGGCCAGCTCTCCCCTACAGGGAGGGGCACTGCTGTGCTCATCTTTGCAAAGGATTTTTTTCTGCTTTTTCCCTTGAGGTAAAAAATTATGGGCTCTATAAAGCCTTCTCGTCCTGAGAAAGGTGCTTCTGTATTAGGTCTACTGTACAATGTTTATTTTTTTAAGCCTGGGGATTCTCTCTCTGCACAGGGAAAGTCTCTGGGTTAATGGCATTTCCAGTGACTGTTGGAAATGATTAGGCCAAAGCAGAAATAAAAACTCTATGAACATAATAACTTGGCTTTCCCAGATAAATTCCAAGTTAAATGCTTTTTAAAATATATTTCTGTAATTATAAAGTAAGGCCTACTAACTGCAGAAAACTGAAAATATAAAGAAGGCAGTAAAAACTATCCATTACACCACTATAAAGAGAGAACACTTGTTATTAACATTATGTTGAATTTTTTTCTTTTTGCCTTCAAATTCTTTATGTGTGATAACACTCTGTATTAGTTTTGTAGCTTTTTCCATCATTGCCATATCATGAGCATTTCTCCATGTCATTAAATTATTTTGAGAAAAATCTCATTTTAAATGTTTCTTAAATCTTTTATTTTAGAAAATTTCAACATTTTACAGATGTAGAGAGAATAGTATGAACCCCCAGGTACCAATCAGTTGGTTTCAGCAATTATCAAATCATAACCAATCTTGTTTCATCTAGACCTATGAACCACTTGGAGTATTTGGAAGCAAATTGCAGACATCACATCATTTTTTGGATATCTTGGTATAAATATTTAAAATTCAAAGGCATTTTTAAAACACATAACCAAAATACTATTCATTACACCTAAAAAATTTAAAAGTTAAAAAATGCTTAATACCAATTAAATATCCAGTTGGTGTTCAAGTTTCCACAGTTATTTCATAATTTTTTAACAGTCTGAATCAGGATCCAAATAAGGGTCGTCTATTGTGATTTGTTGATGAGTCTAAGTCTCTTTTAGTCTATAGGATGTGTCTCCTCATTCATTTATTCCTTGCAATTTATTTATTGAAGAAACTGGTCATTTGTCCTGCAGAGTTTCCCACAGTCTGGATTTTGATGATTGCATTCCTGCTGTGTCATTTAATATGTTCTTTTGCCTCTGTATTTCCTGTAAATTAACGGGTAGAGCTAGAGGCTTGATGGGGTTCAGGTTTGGTTTTGGGTAAGAATACTTCCTAAGTGGTGGTGTGTGCTCCCACCAGGAAGCACAGGGTGAATGTGTTTCTTTTATGATGTGAACAGCCATTGGTGATTATTGCCCAGATCCATTATTTTATTAGGGATTTGTAAAATGGTGATATTCTAGTTCTGCTATTCTTCTTTGTTTATTATCCAGAATACTTATATGAAGACACTGTTCGATTACTCTGTGGTAGAGTTCACTTAAGAACAGCAGGATTTATTTTTTCCAATTATTTACCAGTTTTCAAAATAGTGACTTGGTTCCTTAGCATCCTCCAAAGGTGACCACTGAATTTTATTTTCAGTACAATTATGACCACATGCATTCAAACATATTTGGTATATTTTAATCCATTGCAGTTATTTTTATTGATGCTTGAAGGGGCCCATCTTTAGTCAGTGGGAACCTCTTCAAGTTGAATCATGAGTCCTTTTGATATGACCCTTGTAGTTTCCAACAATTCTTTGCTCTTACTATGACTATGTCCAGACTCATCATATATATTCCTTTAATTAGGAAATATATAGAGACCATAATCTGGGCATTGCGGGTACCTGTTGGTTAGTCATTTCTTTTTAGGCCTTGTCAGTGGACAGAACTAGAAAATGTTTATCTGTTTCTAAGATAAAATGTATCCTGAACACATGCTGCTAATTCCAATTTAAATTCAAGGCTACAGGTTTGTATTTATTTAAATTTATTTTTTATTGAGGTAACATTGATTTATAACATTATATAAGCTTCATGTGTGCATTATATTTCTACTTCGGTATACACTACAGTGTGCTCACCACCAACAATTTAGTCACCATGTCACCATACAATTCATCTCTTTACCCATTTTGCCCTCCCACTTACCTTCCCTTGTGGTAACCACTACTCTGTTCTCTGTATCTACATGTTTGTTTTTGTTTGTTCATTTATTTTGGTTTTGTTTGTTTATTAATTTAATATGATCTTTTTCTTATGCCGAAAATCCTTCCTCTCAACAACACATGCCAAATTCACTTGATTATCCTATGATACACATGCAAGTACACATGTAGTACATACACATACAACAGTCTCAGAATAACAGTGTCACACTGACTTCAACAATAGGATTACCAAACACAATTTTTTTTAGCATTTCTTTTGGTCCTTCAGGAAAGCCTTTTTGATGGGGGCATGACATGATGTAGAAGTTTCTCTACTTGTGGGCATTAAGCTTGCCTTCAAATTTTTGCTGTTATAAAGAATTCTGTGATAAACATCCTTGCCTTTGTCTTTTATTTCTAATCAGTTCTTTAGGCCAGACTTCTAGGAGTGAAATGAGACAGTCAAAGGTGGTGGACATGTCTAAGCCCCCCACACATAGTACCCAGTGCCTTTTTCAGAACCAGCTGTGCTTGGAAGGACCTGCATCCCTGCACCCTGATCAACATTTTTCATTACTATTAATAATAACTAATGTTATTATTATGTTACCAAACAGATTCAAAACAGGGTGCCTCGTGGTTAATGTTTTTTAAAATTATTATCAGTCATATGTTTCTTGCACAGTTGTAGTTCTATTTTGAATTGTCTTTGGGGTGAGAAGTCCAGTTTTAGTGGTTTTTTCCTACTGATTTGCGAGATATTTTTAATATGTTAAGGACAACAATCCTTTGTTATGTTTGTTGCAAATGTTTTCCTCACTTGGCATGTGACTTTCAATTTTATGGGGAGGGCTGATGTATAAAAGTAGAAAATTTTAAAGTAATCAAATTTGTTGACTGTTTCATTGCATTTATGCTTAGAATCCCACCTGATATCAGTTAAATGCTTACCTCTTTCCTTCAAGTTTATACACTGTTTCATGTATTTTTCCACCTTTATTGCTTCTTTCCCCTTATTACAAAAGGAATACATGTTTGCTTTAAAATTATAAAAGCTTATGGGAGATATGGAAGTCTTCATTTATTTTTATACTTAACTATTCTTTTAATCTGTAATTTATTATGGTACACAGTGTGAGGAGAATATCTGACTTGAGGATCTTCCCTATAACTAGTTATCCCAAAACCATTTGCTTAGCAATCTGTTTTTCTCTTGAATTGTACAAGAAATTATTTGGTACACGAGCATCTTTTTTCCAAAATCTGTACCAGTTCCAATTTGTTTTAATTCATGTGGTTATGTAATATTCCTTAAAACTCAAGTCACTTTCTTGTTATATTTCTTTTTCAAAAATGCCTTAGCCAGTTCTTGTCTGTTTATTCTTCTAAATATACATGAGAATTATTTTGTCAAATTATACCAATAATGATTGGAATGGCTTTAAATGGAGTTTGGACTTTCTCCTGATGGGTGTGCTGAACCGAGGCAAGTTTCAGACAAGGGAGTGATGTGTTGGGGTCTGTGTTTCCCATGGCTTCTCCAATCTGACTCCATGTGGGGCATGGGTAGAAGATGCTACAGCTTTCCAGGAGAAAGATGCTAGAGTCTCTGGCTGGAATGTCACAGAGGAAGTACCTTAAAGAGATAGTAAGGAGAGGGATGACATTGTGCTTGGGTATGAAGACTGGAGCAGAAGGGAATCTAGGATGACCCCTTAGTCTCCCATTTGGTCAACTGGGGTAGATCATGGTGCTTTTCACCAAGATAGGATTAATGGCTCTAAGGTTCTGTGCTTTTGTGACTTGAGAAAAAATGGTCTCATGCTCTGGGCATGCGTATGTGCTAGTGTTTATCCAGATGGTGAAGTGTTATTATTCTTTTCACGTAGGAGGAACTGAGGCTCACATCGGGGAATGACTTACCCTGGTAACACAGGGTGCACATGGTGGCCCTGAGATTCACAACCTACTGTATCTGCCAAAGCTGGGGCTGATCCTCACACACACGGTGACCATTGCCTGGCCCCTCTCACCATCACTCTGTGCCAGACTCTCTTTTCTGCAAAGAGACCCTGAGCAGAAAAGGTCTAAGGCAAGTCCTTGGTCTTCTTTGTCACCCTTACATTGGTGGACTCAGTAAAGGATTGCTCAGTGCTAAGTTGTGTTCCCTCAAAAGATTTCTTGAAGTCCTAACCGTCACTACTTCAGAATGTGACCTTATTTGGAAACAGGTTCATTGCCGATGTAATTAGTTAAGATGAGGTCATATTGGAGTAGGATGGACCCTTAGTCTATGACTGATGTCCTAAGAAGAGAGACAACGATGTGAAGACAGACACAGGGAGAATGCCCTGTGATGACAGAGGCAGAGGCTAGAGTGATTCCTGCCTTCATAGGAGGGAAGATGTGTTGTCTGTAGTTATCACATGAGTTGGGAAGAAGAAAGGGAATTCCTGTTGCTGAGCCCCTGCTGGGAGCCAGCTCCTTCATCCTTAACAAATTTGCTCATCTGAGCCTCACCATTCTGTAAAAAGGGTATTATTATCTCCATTTCACAGAGGAGGAAACTGAGGCCCACAGACATGAAATGTCTTGCCCAAAGACTTCAGCCTTCTTCTCCTTCCTGGCTATACCCAGCTGGGTACCCCTGCCCACTTGTCATTGCTTGGGGGTGTGGAGATCCTGCTCTTGGACACATGTTTTTCGGCGGACAGCATGCAGGCCTGTGGGCTAGGTTATTAGTGCATTTAGTACATTAGATAACCATAAAGAAAGTGGCCATTTGTTCACTTTTTGATTTGAGCTGCTTTTTTTTTTTTTTTTTTTTAAATGAAAGCTTCTTTCTTTCTTTCTTTTTGGCTGTGTTGGGTCTTCGTTTCTGTGCGAGGGCTTTCTCTAGTTGCAGCGAGCGGGGGCCACTCTTCATCGCGGTGCGCAGGCCTCTCACTATCGCAGCCTCTCTTGTTGCGGAGCACAAGCTCCAGACACGCAGGCTCAGGAGTTGTGGTGCACGGGCCTAGTTGCTCCGCGGCACGTGGGATCTTCCCAGACCAGAGCTCGAACCCGTATCCCCTGCATTGGCAGGCAGATTCTCAACCATTGCGCCACCAGGAAAGCCCTGAGCTGCTTTTAAATTTAGAAACTGGTTTGAATGAAGTACTATCATGAGCTTTTTAATTTCATGTCAGTAATTCTCAAACACTGCCTGGGTTTGTTAACCCAGTATTTGAGGTGGGATGGAGGTGGGGGGAGAAGCAGGGAGGCAGGGCTGCGTGTTAAAAAAAAAAAGTCCTTTCAACTTCATCTGTGATCACTTTTCAGGGCTGTTACTTAACTACCCAAATGTTGAGTTTGAATGTAATAATTACTGTGTTCCATTTTGTGAAGAGAGAAAAAAGGCTTGCAAAGACAAAGATAAATATCTCTTTATTCTGAGAGTGTGATATTTGAACTCTGTGAAATGACTAATTCTATAGTTACCTGGCCACAAATAATACCTATACCCCTGTTCCTAAATGGAAGCTCCTGGAATATTGGGGATGATTTTTTTCTTTTAATATCTCTAGTTCAGCACAGGCATGACATAGAGGGGGCTTGGAGAGTTAGTATGGAATCATGATGAGAAGCAAGAAAGACTCCCTTGGTTTAAATCCCTACCCTGTCACTACTAGAGAAAAAGTGGGTGGCTGTGGGCAAATCATTTCCCTCACTGTGTCTCAGTTTCATTATCTGTGAAATGGGAATAAAATCCATCTTTGCTTTTGTCTTCATCGTGGCAAATTAGTCGATTGAACAAATGAACTGGCCCCTAATAAGTATACTGTGGACCAGTCTTAAGAATCCTACTAGCTCAGGGCTTCCCTGATGGCATAGTGGTTAGGAATCTGCCTGCCAATGCAGAGAACATGGGTTCAAGCCCTGGTCTGGGAAGATCCCACATACCGTGGAGCAACAAATGCCATACACCTCAACTACTGAGCCTGCGCTCTAGAGCCCGTGAGCCACAACTACTGAGCCTGTGTGCCATAACTACTGAAGCCCGTATGCTGAGAGCCTATGCTCCACAACAAGAGAAGCCACCTCAATGAGAAGCCCTCACACCACAACGAAGAGTAGCCCCGGCTTGCCACAACTAGAGAAAGCCCGTGCACAGCAACGAAGGCCCAATGCAGCCAAAGATAAATAAATAAATAATACTTTAAAAAAAAAAGAATCCTACTAGCTCTGTGCTCTGGGATTCTATCAAAGTTGAAAATTTTTAATTAAGGGACATATTTCATGTCCAGCTGGAGTTTGGGTGCTTAAGGATGAATATTGCAATTAACAGCTACAACTGAGCAAAATTCCAAATCCACATTACAGTCTCCCCACGGCACTTATAACAGCACCAGGTACATAGGAAGTACCCAGAAAGTGAGTGGTTCAGTGAGATAAGAAGAAAAGTACTACAACATGTTTGTTTTTTAATGGCTGAAAAAATTTAGTAAGTAATCCACTCACACAGTCAAAAAATGCTGAGGTGTGTAGGGTGTACTGTGTATAGTGTTGCCCAGATGTGTGGTTATCTTCCCCACAGAACACTGGTGCTTTAGTTTATTTTATATCCCTCCAAAGGTATTTTATACATATAAAAGCATATATTTGTGTGTCTCTCTCTTTTTCCCACTTTTGTACAACATGCAAACACGTAGCACATGCAGCTCTGCACCTGTTTCCTTCGCTTAAGAATACATATTGGAGATATTTCCCTATTAGTATATAAAGAGTTTCCTCATTCATTTTTCTAGCTGCATTGTATTCCTTTGCATGAATGTGCCCTAGTTTCTTTAGCCAGTCTCCTGCTCATAGACATTTAGGTGTGTCTACTTTCTTGCCTTTGCAAAAAATACCATGGAATAAATTCATGTATCCATCATTTCCCATACAGATAATACACCCATCTGACCAATTCTAGTGGAAATCATGGGTCAAGGACACACACATTGCTAAGTTTGCTGGATGTTAACAAATTGCCTATTATCAAGGTTGCATCATTTTACACTCCTGCCTGGTTTTACCCTCGCTTCAGTGTGTTATCAGTGTGCTGTGGTTCTGGGCCATTCTCATGGGTAAAAAAATAGTATCTCAGAGAAGTTTTAATTTCCAGCACTCTTATGAGAGAGGTTGGGTATCATTTCCTTTTTGTAAATTGTGTCATTGTAGCTTTTGTTTCTATTAGGTTATTGGGCTTTTTTCTAACAATTTGTAGGAGCTCTTTATGGATGAGGGAAATAAGCTCTTTGTTAAATGAGTTGAATATATTTCTTCCCTGTGTGTCATTGGTCTTTTGATTTTGCTTATGGTAGTGTTTTGGTCTGCAGGCATTCTTATTTTTATATACAGTGACATTCTTATTTTTATATACAGTTGTCCTCCTTATCCCCAGGTTTTCTTTACATGGTTTCAGTTACCTGAGGACAATTGCAATACAAAAATATTAAATGGAAAATTCCAGAAATAAACAATTCATAAGTTTTTGTTGTGTGCCACTGTGAATAGCATGATGAAATCTTACACTGTCCCACTCCATCCCGCCGAGGACATGAATCATCCCCCTGTCCTGCGTATCCTGCCCATTAGTCACTCAGTAGCCACTTATCAGATCAGATCTCAGTATCACAGTGCTTGTGTTTAAGTAACCCTTATTTTACTTAATAATGGCCACAAAGTGCAAGAGTAGTGGTGCTGATAATTTAGATACACCAAAGAATAATCATAAAGTACTTCCTTTAAGTGAAAAGGTGAATAGTTCTCAACTTAATAAGGAAAGCAGAAAATTGTATGATTGTACGCTGAGGTTGCTGAGATCTACAGTAAGAACGAATCTTCTATCTGTGAAATTGTGAAGAAGGAAAAAGAAATTGTGCTAGTTTTGCTGTTGCACCTCAAACTGCAAAAGTTATGGCCACAGTGTGTGATAAATGCTTAGTTTAAGATGGAAAAGACATTAAAATTGTACATTAAGATATTTTGAGAGAGAAAGAGACCACATTCACATAACTTTCATTACAGTAATTGTATGTAATAGTTCTATTTTATTATGAGTTATTGTTAATTGCTTATTATGCCTAATTCATAAATTAAACTTTATCATGTATGTATGTATAGGAAAAAATATGGATATATGGTTTGGTTTTATCCTAGGTTTCAGGCATCCACTGTGGATGAAATGTATCCCCCACCAATATAAGGGAGGGACTATCGTAGTCCATTTTATCAATTCTAGTTTTGGGACTTTTTATTATATTCTATTGATCTTTCTATTCATGTGTCAATGCCACACTTAATTATCAAGACTTTATTATACATTTTAATATATGGTGGGGCTAATCCTGCCTTATTACTCTTCTTTTAAAGTTTGTCCTGGTCAGTCTTGCATGTTTAGCTTTCCATAGGAACTTTAGAATAAGTTTACCTAGTTCAAAGGAACATCCTGCTGGTATTCTTGTGTGTGTGTGAATTGTGTTAAATTTACAGATCTACACAGGAAGAACTGACGTCTTTATGATGTTGAGTTTTTCTGTCCAAGAATGTGGTGTGCTTCTGTAGTGGTTCAGGTCTTCTTTTGCATCTCTTAAAAGATTTAAGATTTTTCATATACATATTGTAAATTTCCTATTAAATCTATTCCTAAGTATCTTGTATTTTAGAATAGGATAGAATAGAATTAAGATCTTTTCTTTCATTATATCTTATAACTTGGTTATCATTTTAATATAGGAAAGCTATTTATTTTATATTAACTTTCTGTGTCACCATATTACTGAATTCTTTCATTGTTTCTGATTCTCTTGGGATTTCTAGAAAACTCAGATAGTGAAGGAAAATAGATAACAATTGTACTGATTTAACAAGAAAATTGGGAATTAAGTGAACTGATGTTTCTCCTTTGGGAGATTGTATCTTGAAAATGCCAATTCTTAAATAGTTGTTCAGTAGATTTAATGTTTTCCTTTTTTTCTTCTTCTTAACAGAAAACCTTGCTTTGAAAACAAAGTCAATGTAATAAAAGTTGCAATGGTAGTGTTGACAGGATTTAGTTTTAATAAAATAAAGATCTATAATTCCTTATGTTATTTGTGCTCAGAAAGTTTGACTTCAGAAGTAGTATGTCCATAAAAACAATCTGGTAAAGAGAAAAAGTACCTAACTTAGAGCAAGTACCCAGCACAGGGTAATGGGAGGAGCCTGAAATCGAAAGTTCAAAGACTTGAGTTCAAGCCCTGGCTCTGTCACCAGTTCATTGCGATGTTGTCCCCCTCCTTGGGCCTCAGTTTCCTGATCTATAAAATAGGACTGATGATAACTACCTAACAGGGTGGTTGTGAGGGATCAAATGAGATCATGAATAGTGAGAGCACCTAGCACATTGCATGGCACATGGCTTATATACAACAAATGGTGGCTATTATTATTAATATATCTGTTATTTTAAGCCACCCTTGGTGTGTTAAGATATAGATCAGGCTACTATAACACAGACTCCTAAATACTATAGTTAAGCAGATAGAAATGTGTTTTCCACTTGTGTAACAGTACAAGCACTGGTATAGTTGCTCTGAGGTATTGGACACACAGGTTCCCAGTGTTCTGTGGCTCTACTATTCTCAACACATAGTATCATCCCACGGTCCCAGAAGGCTGCTGCAGTGCTCACCATTGCCTGATCCCTCAGCTTGCAGGAAGTAAGAAAGAGAAGGCAGGGTGCACACACCTTCTCTTTAAGATCACTCCCAGGAAGCTGCTCACATCACTTCTACTCATGTGCCATTGGCCATAAACTAGTTGCATGGCCACTCCTAACTACAAGGGAAACTGGGAAATGTAGGGTTTATGCCCTTCTAAAATGAACATTGGGGGCAACTAGCAAGTGGAGCCATAATTGGTATATGAAAATGACACTTCCCACATACCACCAGATGTCCCTGTATCTGAGCCCGTTTGTGACCCACCTTGGTGTGTGGGGGGGTTGCAGGTGTAGGAGGGGCTCAGGATCTGGTATTATGTCTTATTTAACTGTAGGGTCATGAGGTTATGCAATTACCATATCCAGATCAGCCTTGCTCATTCTCTGGGACTTGCTTTGGGAGGCTGCCCTTTCATGGTAAGAGGATCTTATGGTGATGAGGCATAACCTAGATTCAGCTGTCTTGATATTTGCTAAGGTGAGGTAGACGCTGTTGGTAGAGGTCAAACCTAGATCGTTTTTGCTACCATCTCAGTGCCTGGACAGTACCAGACATACAGTAGGTGCCCGTACATGTTGATTGATGACTACTAGACTAACAAAAGGATCATCTGGACACAAACAACGAAGCTCAGTTCACATCACTTGCTTAACAGCACTGGATGTGATCATGTGCCAATGCTTTTATCTCAGGAGTTGTGGAAGAGGATGCCTTATGTATAAATATTCTTATTAAGACCAGACAACAAAACCTTCCCTGTCTCTCAGGCCACTTCTCTAATTAGGAAAAGTAGTAAGTAAAAAGATGGGGTGGAGTGGGGGAGGTATGGCATCTTTCCAGTTTGAAAGCTGTATTTAGGCTGGGACAGTTGTGCCTGTAATTATCCTGTCTGAGTTGACTTTAATGAGCATTATATTTAATGCTTTCATTTCAAAGGGGAAAAAAGTGATTTTTGCATCCAAGTGTATAAAACAGCTTTATTCACTAAGCTTGAAAGACATAGTCATCACTGCTGGGTCTGTAGTGACTCTGAGCCAGAAACCTCATATCAGAGCCTTGGCCAGAAGGTAACAGTTGGTTGCTATCAAGGAATCACAGCATTCAGGCTGGCCCAGGTCCTCCTCTTCCCATGACCATCTCCCAATGGCAGACATGTGGGAAAACAGTGCTGGATGCAGGGGAGGCAGGATCAGCCTCTTGAGAGCCTGACATTTCCTCATATAGGTTCTTACTGACATGCCATGCAAGCTGTGCCCTCATTTGAGGTTTAAGGTGTCACCATCGGCTCATTGCCCCAGCTAGAAAGGGACTTTGTCAGTCCCTTTAACCCCACATTCCAAGGGTCCCCACCAAGCCAATCAGCATCCTCCCTGCCTCACTTTAGACCCTTCACATTCTCCTGCCTCCATCACGTTCTCTGTCTTGTCATCTAACTTACCTCTTCTTCTTCTCTTCCATACACAATATTTTAGAAGAATAAAAGTAATATAACTACATTTGGAAAACAGAAAAAAGGAAGAAATAATCATATATAATTCTACATTGTAACAGCTCTCATCAAATTTTACGTTTCCTTCTAGTATTTTTTTTAATGTTTGTTTGTTTGTTTGTTTGTTTATGCCACACTGCGGCATGTGGGCTCTTAGTTCCCCAGCCAGGAATTGAACCCATGCCCCCTGCATTGGAAGCACGGAGTCTTTTTGCGTTTCTTTCTTTTTTTTTTTTTAATTGAAGTATAGTTGATTTAAAATGTTGTGTTAGTTTCAGGTATATAGCAAAGTGATTCAGTTTTATATATATATTATTTTTCAGATTCTTTTCCATTATAGCTTATTACAAGATATTGAATATAGTTTTCTGTGCTATACAAGTAGGTCCTTCTTGAATATCTATTTTATATATGGTAATGTGTACCTGTTAATCTCAAACTCCTACTTTATCCCTTCCCCACATTGCCCTTTGGTAACCATAAATTTGTTTTCTATGTCTGTGAGTCTATTTCTGTTTTGTAAATAAGTTCCTTTGTATCATTTTTTTAGATTCCACATTTAAGTGATATCATATGATATTTGTCCTTCTCTTTCTGACTTATTTCACTTGGTAGGATAATCTCTAGGTCCATACATGTTGCTGCAAATGGGCAACGTGAAGTCTTAACCACTGGACTACCAGGGAAGTCCCTACCTATCTAGTATTTTTAATCATAAGCATAATTATCTCATAATTTTACTTAAAGTTTATAAACAGCTTTTTATCTTAATTTTCTCTCAGTGGGTTCCAAAGCCTTTTCCAAAAATTTCTAGCCAGTTGTTCATGTATCATCTTTTATCTTACGACTCCTATTATGAGATACTATGGTTGGCTTCTAATTTTTCACACTTACAAATAGCATTGCAGTGAACATTTTAATTTGCATGTGCATAACCTTTTCAGTGTTTTGAACTATTTCTTTGGGGTAGATTCACAAGTTCAAAGGAAATGAAGTTTTATAGCCTTTAATACTGCAAAATTGATGTTCAGAAGTTTTATACCAATTTGTAATGCCATAAACAATATTTGAAAATTTTGCAGTACCTATGATAACAGTGAGTATCATGATCTTTCTGAATTTTTAAAAGGTGAAATGGTCCATGGAAAAAAATTTGTTTTATTCTTATTGGAAAAAGTAATACATTTTTAAAATTAGAGAAGCCAAAAGAAAACTAAAATCAGCTATAATTTTGCCCTCAGTGAACCATACACACTGGTAATATTATGGTCTGTATCCCATCTGAAGTTTTAAACAAATGTATATATAATTTCTTTTCCTTTCATTCTTTCTTTTCTTTTTATTTCCTTTTTTTAATGGACTAGAAATATTTTTCACATAACAGTTTTATGTTATGTGAGCATCTTTTTAGGATATTAAATATTGTTTTCACACAGTTCCCCATTTTTGGAAATGTAGATTATTTTCAATTTTCTGCTCTCTTAAATAGTATCATATGACCATGTTTATAACTAAATCTTTAAGACACCTGTATGTAAGAACACCCCTGACTTGTGTCTTCTGCACTGGGTATTTGTAACAATGTTAACAAAGATACATATTGGGAAATTTTCAGTTAAAAAACTGTCTTGTTTGACTTGTAACTCATGTAATTAAAGAAGTAGAGAACTTTTTCATATGCTTATTGGATAGTTGTACTTCTTCCTTTGTGAATTGTTTGTTACTTTCTTAAATTTTCCATTGGATATTTCAACTCTTTCCTATATTGCAAAATATTTTTCCATTTTTTAGCCACCTTCCAATTTTATTTATTCTGGTTTGGGTTTTTTGTTTGTTTTTTAATTCTAAATCTTGTCCTTCATGACACCTATGTTTATTGTCATATCCTGGAAAGGTCTTTTGCCTCCCAACATCACAAATATTTTCTTCTAAGTACTTCTAAGGTTCAGTTTTCTACACCTAAATCTTTAAACTCTCTATACTTCATCTAGCCAGATGGTAAATGTGAATTATAATCTTTTCCTCTCCAAATAGGTAGTGAGGAATTCAAAATGGTAATGTCATAGAGAACACTGGCTGGTTACTTTAGATGTCAACTCTTTTCAAATTAATATGTACATTTTGTATAATTTCTATCAATCTTAATGAGATATTTTGGGAATTTGACAAAATGAGTCTAAATTTTATCTAGGAGAATAAACATTTTAAGAACAACCAAGAAAATTTTAAAAGGCAAAAGCTTCAAAAGGAGGGACTTAGGTTATCAGTTATTAAAACATATTATAAAGGTATAGTAATGAAAATGAAAACAATATGTAATCAGTATAGGAACAAACAAATCAATGAAACAATAGAAATTTCTGAAACTCAAGTATATAAAATAATTTAGTATAGAATATCATTAGAGTAAAGTAGTTCAGATCAGCAAGAAAAGAAAGGATTTTTAAATGAATGATTTTGACTATTAATGTTGTGAGTTATAATATTAACACCTTTTATAATATTGCACCATCCTTACAATACTAGAATGAATACTACTTGGACACCATGTATTATTCTTTTAGTCTATGTTTAAATTGGATTGCTGATGTTTTATATAGGACATTAGGTGCCACGGGTAAGTGACACTGGTCCATATAGCTATAAAGTTTGGGTATAAGAACTGATTTCATGACCTGGTGTCTCTAAATGTCCTCCTTCCTCCCCAAGTTATCTTGCCAGGAATCCAGAATCATCAGATCTCCCTCATTTCACCAAGCTGTCTGTTGCCTCTTTCTCCGATGCACTTCCCTGGGCTCCCCGCCTCCATTTTGGCTTCTGCTCCACCCATTGTCCTCATAACAGTCACAGTGACTTTTTTTTACATAAAATGTCTATTTGTTAAATTTTATAATCAATGAAAATGTAAGTTGATTAATTAGATTTTTAAAATATTATTACTGAGGTAAAATAAACATAAAACTACCATTGTAACTGTTTTAAAGTGTATGATTCAGTGGCATTAAGTATATTCACAGTATTTGCAACCATCACCATTATCCAGTTTCAGAACTTTTTAAATACCCCAAATGGAGATCCCATGCCTACAAAGCAGTCACTTCCCATCCCCCCTACCTCCAGCCTCTGTAACCACTCATCTGCTCTCTCTCCCTATGGATCTGGCCCACTCTGGCTAGTTCATATAAATGGAATCATACAATACATGGCCTTTTTGTGGCTGGCTTATTTTACCTAGCATAATGTTTGCAAGGTTTATCCATGTCATAGCATATATCTGTACTTCATTCTTTTATGGCTGAATAATATTCCATTGTATGAATATGTCACATTTTGTTTATCCATTCATGTGATAAAGCTGTTATGAACATTTGTGTACAAGTATTTGCTTGAGTATCTGTTTTCAAACAATGGACCTGTTTTCAATGGAGGAATGGAGTTGCTGAGTCATATGGTAATATTATATTTAGCTTATTGAGGAAATGCCAAACTATTTCTACAAAGCAGTGGAATCATTTTACATTCCTACCACCGGTGTATGAGCGTTCCAGTTGACTCTACATCCTTTCCAACACTTATTATTTTCCTTTTTTTTTTTTAAATCATGGCCACTCTAGTGCTTATGAAGTGATATCTCATCGTCTGGATTTGCACTTCACTGATGACTAATAATGTTGAGCATCTTTTCATGTGTTTGTTGACCTTTTGTATATCTTCTTTGGAGAAATGGCTAATCAGATTCTTTGCCCATCTTTTAATTGGGTTATTTTTCTTTTTGTTGTTGAGTTGTAAACATTTTTTATACATTCTGAATGCTACATTCTTATAAGACATGATTTACACATATTTTCTCTCGTTCTGTGGGTTGTGTTTTTCACTCTCTGAACAGTATCCTTTCATGCACAAAAATTCTTAATTTTGATGAAGTCCAATTTATTTTTTCTTTGGTTGCTTATTCTTTTCATGTCATATTTAAGAAACCATTGCCAGATTCAAACAGTTACTAATTAGAGGAGTGAGGGAATACAGAAATGATGGAAAGGCAGTCAAGAAACAATAGTTCAGTGATGGGCAGGGGCCTGGTTCCTCCTCAAGGGTTATACATTACAATCTGATACAAATCTCTGAGTTCTTCTACAGAAACTAAGACCCCCACTCAGGTGGGGGATGGTAACTTCAGGCTGAGCACAAGCACTTGGACCCCAGACTGTTTGGAACCACAAGGCCGATGATTGAGATTCCTGTTATCTCCCCACCAACCAATCAGAGGAAGGTCACACACCCTGCAGACCTCCCCCCAAATTTTGCCTATAAAAGCTGTTCACTGAAAATGATCAGAGAGTTTGGGTTTTTTGAGCATTAGCTACCCTGGCCTCCTTGTCTGGTGCCTTACAATAAACACTGTACATTCCTTAAAAAAAAAAAAAAGAAAAGAAAAGAAAAAAAGAAACCATTACCAAATCCAAGGTCATAAAAAATTTCCCCTATATTTTCTGCTAAGAAAACATAGGTAAATTTTGCTCTTAAATTTAGATCTTTGATCCATTTTGAGTTAATTTTTGTGTATGGTGTGAGGTAAGTGTCCAGCTTCATTCTTTTGCATGTATATATCCAGTTCACAAGCTCCATAGACAGAATGCAGTCCCTCTCAAAAGGCAAGAGCTGCCCTGAAATATGGGGTGGTTAGTTTTTAGGGGTTCATAGGCTAATAAGTGAGAGAATTATTCCAACTATTTTGAAGAAAGGGCAAAGATTTCCAGGATTTGGGCCACCACCCACTTTTTGGCCTTTTATGGTTAGCCTCAGAACTGTCTTGGTGCCTGTGAGTGTGTCATTTAGCTTGCTAATGTATTTAAATGAGCATATAATGAGGCTCAAGGTCTACTGGAAGTCAAATCTTCCACCATCTTGGGCATAATCGGTTTTAACCAGTTTTTGTTGTATCCACAATGGCTCCATCATTCTTTTAAAGGTTGTGCCCTGCCCCCTCCCTCCTGTTTCAATTTGAGGTCTCCTCAGACCCATCAATCTCTTTGCTTCCTCAGGACCTTTGCACATGCTCTTCCCACTACCTTCTATATCTCCTCTTGTTCCACATCACCCAGTTAAGTGTGACTCATCTCTTACCTAAATTACCAACCTACATATAGTAATTAGGTTTCCTCTGGTTATTCTCTTTCATAGTTCTTTGAAGTTTCTTTATAGCAGTGACCTCTATTGTAACTAATTATTGATGAGGAACACAGCTGACTGTGCTGGGGTCTTGGGGAGGGGTGAGGCGATATAGCTAATTATTGATATGATTTTTGGTTTATTCCTGTTTCCTCCATGGACTTTTGGGACCATGATGGTAGGTGCCATGTCTGTATTTAGCTCACCACTAAAAACTCAGTGCCAGGCCAGTGTCTTTCACATGGTAGACACTTGATCAATATTTACCCAAAGTATGAAGGATGACAGTAGCTTAATAAATAGAACTGGGAAGCTTCCCATATTTCTCAAGATGTGAAAAAGGTTAGAGTAATTAAAAATTGTCTAGGGCTTCCCTGGTGGCACAGTGGTTGAGAGTCTGCCTGCCGATGCAGGGGACGTGGGTTCGTGCCCCAGTCCGGGAAGATCCCACATGCCACGGAGTGGCTGGGCCCATGAGCCGTGGCCACTGAGCCTGCGCGTCTGGAGCCTGTGCTCTGTGACAGGAGAGGCCGCAACGGTGAGAGGCCCGCGTACCAAAAAAAATAATTTTTTAAAATTGTCTGTTCCTTAAATGGCTCAAGCAATGTGCTTAAAACCTCAGTCGAACCCCACACTAGGCAATTTTGGTAATACTTATTTTTCTTATCAAAAAGGTTTTTTAATGGCTGGAGAGGGTGTGGAGAAAAGGGAATGTCGGCAGAAATGTAGGTTGGTGCAGCCACTGTGGAAAACATTATGGAGGATCCTCAGAAAACTAAAAGTAGAATTACCATATGAGGCAGCAATCCCATTCCTGGGCATATATCCAGACAAAACTATAATTCAAAAAGATACATACACCCCTCTGTTCATAGCAGCACTATTCACAATAGCCAAGACATGGAAACAACCTAAATGCCCATCAACAGATGAACAGATGAAGAAGATGTGGTACATATATACAACAGAATATTACTCAGCCATAAAAAAGAACAAAATAATGCCATTTACAGCAACATGGATGCAACTAGAGATTATCATACTAAGTGAAGTAAGTCTGAAAGAGAAAGACAAATATCATATGATATCACTTATATGTGGAATCTAAAATATGACACAAATGAACCTATCTATGAAACAGAAACAGGATCAGGGACATAGAGAATAGACTGGTGGTTGGCAAGAGGGAGGGGGTGGGAGAGGATTGGATTGGGAGTTTGGGGTTAGCATATGCAAACTATTATATATAGGATGGATAAACAACAAAGCCCTACTGGGCTTGTTGTTTTTTCCCTACAGGGAACTATATTCAATATCCTATGATAAAACATAATAGAAAAGAATATGAAAACGAATATATGTATCTATAACTGAGTCACTTTGCTGTACAGCAATAATTAACACTACATTATAATTCAACTATACTTCAATAAAAAAATTTTTTAATGTTTTTTGAGTTGTATGCAGTATTCTCCTACAACATTTTCCTGTCTCCCATACCTCTAATCTTTGCTGTTAAGTATAGTGATTTTACTCTATTTATTCTTTTTTTTTTTTTTTTTTTGCGGTACACGGGCCTCTCACTGTTGTGGCCTCTCCCGTTGCGGAGCACAGGCTCCGGAAGCGCAGGCTCAGCGGCCATGTCTCACGGGCCCAGCCACTCTGTGGCATGTGGGATCTTCCCGGACTGGGGCACGAACTCGCGTCCCCTGCATCGGCAGGCGGACTCTCAACCACTGCGCCACCAGAGAAGCCCTATTTATTTTTAAATAGGCTTTCCAAAACTATATGTGTTTTATTTCTGTGCAGTTGAAGATTTTATATTCTTTTGGATCTAAGCATTTTTAACAGGATTTTTTTTAAATTCTAAACTATTTTTACTTTTAAACCTTTACTATTTACTTCTAGCTGTATAACCTAATGGTCAGCCTATATCCTTTCTGATATTGGAACTATATTGTGACTTAATATATGACCACCTATAAAAAATATATTATGTTCAGATATTTTAAAAATGTCAATACATTTCTGAAAATATCAAAGTAGGTCTCTTCTTATTAATTTTACCTGTTACTCAGTGAGACCTTTTGAGCTTAAGACTCGATTTCTTTCATAGTTGTTTTCCTCTGTTCTCTCCTGAAATTTCTACTTTGAATCTGTGTAATTAATACATTTTTCTTTCCATGTCTCTTATTTTTGACATGAGAGGCAAATATTTTACTAGACGTTACAATTTACTACAGTTTACTAGATGTTAGGCAAATTATTTAACCCCTTCCTGCTCAATTCCCCATTTGTAGCATGAGGATAACACAGTACCTACATCATGTGCGGATTAAAAGAGATAAAGTGTTACTTGTGGTTTGTCTCTGAGAAGGAGCCATGCCTCTAGTGCTTCTAGGCACTAGCACTAGTGCCTCCAAGTTCAGAGCAAGAGCCATACAGGCCTGGGACCCAGGGTGGAAACCTACCTTTCATGAAATTGAGGCATCTCCATGTCCTCCCTGACCAAATTGAGTTCAGCTAATGAAGGAGGTGGAAAGGAGACATGGGTAGATGTTTGAACATGGTTGGCAGGCTTTTCAGGAGGCACCAATGTATCTAGTATACAAGGATATTATGAGAGACTTTCATCATCACTCCAGATGTGATAAATCGAGGACATTCTGCTTACACTATGTCCATGACATTCACCTCACTGTTGAGAACCAAAATGTGGCTAGTTTGTAACGATTTGTCCTTAAGGATGCACAGCATCTCCTGGACTCACCGCTGTCTGGCCTCAGGAGTTTTGTCTGGCCTCACCCTGCAGCTCACCCAGCTAGAGCTCACTCTAGCTTTATATCCTCCTTCCTCAGTATCACCTATGAGTCAAAGAGTAGAGATAAGTGATGCAGCCTCTAAGTGGAGTTGCTCTTTTCATTGAGATCCAATAGGTAAACATTTGCTAAAGGTCCTGGGGCTAGGTCGTTGGAAGTTAGTTTTAGTAGTATGTTTCCTGGATAAGGTATGAGAAAGCCGATGCTACACTGAAACCTGGCAAGAGGGGCTTTTTACAATTGGTGCACATGCAAGGAGGCATGATCATTTGGTTGACTGATTCAGTGTTTACTGGCCTTTTGCTGTGTGCCATCACCATGCTGAACTTGGTGTGGGTTAAAAAATAAATTAGAGGCTGCTACTACAGCAGGAGGAATACTGGATGTGGAGTTAGGAGACCTAGGTGGCAGTAATATAAGCCTCTTAATTTTTCCAGCCTCCAGTTTTCTTGACAGTAAAATGAGGATAATGATATCTACTTCCTAGTGCTGCCGTGACAATTAAATAAGAGGATGTATCTGAGCTTACCTTTGATAGTTACCTGAAACAGTGGGCATTCAGAACACCTGAGTTGATTGATTAAAATGAAGCCTTATACCCTCATGGGGAGCTAGCACACATTAAAACAACTTTATTACATGGTAGAAAGTAATACATGTCATGCTTAAAACTTTCTGGCCATGTAAGACTGATTCAACATGCTAAAATCAATCAGTGAAATACAGTACGTTAACAACTAAATAAGAAAAAACACGATTATATCAATAGATGCAGAAACAGCATTTGATAAAATTCAACATTCATTCACAATGAAAACTCTTAGCAAACTAGAAGGGAAGTAGAAAGGTACTCTCAGAAGCAGAAAGGAATGCCTTTAACCTGAAACCAGAGGTAAATCTCAAAAAAGGTATTATTCCATTTGCATGACATTCTGGAAAAGGCAAGACTGTGATGATGGATCAGTGGTCTCCAGGGTTAGGGGTCAGAGGTTAGAATGACTGATAAAGAGCATCTACCGGGGCTTCCCTGGTGGCGCAGTGGTTGAGAGTCCGCCTGACGATGCAGGGGACATGGGTTCATGCCCGGGTCCGGGAAGATCCCACATGCCGCGGAGTGGCTGGGCCCGTGAGCCATGGCCGCTGAGCCTGCGCGTCCGGAGCCTGTACGTGGTGAAAGGTTGAATGCTTTCTCCAGTAATCAGAGAGAGCACCCCTATTCAATATTGTACTAAAAGTCCTAGCAAGTTCAATAAAGTAAGAAAGAGAAATTAAAGGCATTCAAATTGGAAAGGAAGAAATAAAACTATTCATACTCATAGATGACATGATTGCCTACATAGAAAATCCAAAGGAACTATCAGAAAAAAAGAAAAAAGCTCTTGGAACTCATAAATAAGCTGTATTATGGGATATAAGGTCAACATTAAAAAAAAACAAACCAACAACAAACAATTGGAAACTGAAACTTAACAAGCAGCCTCATTTACAGTACTCCCTCCTAAATGCAATATTTAGGTATAAACATAACAAAATATGTGCTGAGAACTATAAAATGTTCATTAAATAAGTCAAAGAAAGACTAAATGGGAGACACACCTGATTCATGAACTGGAAGATTCAATATAGTTAAGATGTCAATTCTCCCCAAATTGATGTATAGATGTAATGTAACCCCAATCAAAATCTAAGCAGAATTCTTTATAGATATCAACAAGTTTATTCTAAAATTTATATGGAAAGACAAAGGAACTAGAATAGTAAAAATAATTTTGAAAAAGAAGAACAAAGTTGGAGGAAACTAATCAAGACAAGGTAATATTGGCAAAAGGATAGTCACATTGGTCAGTGGAACAGCATAGAGAGCCCAGAGATAGACCCAGGCAAATAGAGTCAACTAATTTTTGACAAAAGGGCAAAGGCAATTCAATGAAGAAAGGACAGTGGTTTCAACAATGGTGCTGGAACAATTGGACATCCATATGCAAAAAAATGTGCACCTCATCCTAAACCTCAGACCATATCCAAATATTAAATCAAAATAGATCAGACGTATAAATGCAAAGCATAAAACTTTAAAACTCTTAGGAGAAACCATAGGAGAAAATCTTCATTATCTTGGATTAGGCAAAGAGCTCTTAGAGATGACAAACAAAAGCATGATCCATTTTTTAAAAACTGATAAGTTGGACATAAGCCAAAATGTAAAACTTCTGTTCTGCAAGGGACTTCCTAAATAGAATGAGAAGATGGCCTGCACACTGGGAGAAAATACCTGCAAATCACATACCGAACAAAGGACTTGTATCCAGACTATGCAAAGAACTCTCAGAATTCAACAATAAGACAACAAAGAGCCCAATTAAAAATAGGCAAAAGGCAGGAATTCCGTGGCGGTCCAGTGGTTAGGACTCTGCGCTCTCACTGTCGAGGGCCTGGGTTCGATCCCTGGTCGGGGAACTAAAATCCCAAAAGCCATACCTCGCGGCCAATAAATAAATAGGCAAAAGTCACTTCATCAAAGAAGTTATACGGAAGACAAATAAACGCATGAAAAGATGCTTAACATAAGTCATTAGGAAAATGCAAATTAAAACCACATTAGATACCACTATATACCTATTAGAGTAGCTAGAAAAATACCAATATGCCAAATGGATGAGGATGTGGAGCATCTGGTTTGCTGGTCAGAATGCAAAATGATTGAGCCATTCTGGCAGCAGTTTGGCAGTTTCTTAGGAAGGTAAACATCTTCTTGGCAAATGACTTAGCGATCCTACTCCTGGACATTTACCCCAAAGAAATGAAAACGTACGCTCACACAAAAACCTTGTACGTGAATATGCATAATAACGTTACTTATAATCACCAAAAACTGGAAGAAACCCAAATGTCCCTCAATGGGTGAATGGATTAAAAAACAAACAAACTGTGGTACATCCATATAATGGGATATTACTCAGCAATGAAAAAGGAACAAGCTATTAATGCATACAATGACTTGGATGAATCTTAAATATACTACATACTAAGTGAAGGAAACCAGTTTCAAAAGGTTATGTACTGTATGATTTCATTTATTAATATGTCACATTCTGGAAAAGACAAAACTATAGTGATAGGAAACAGATCAGTTGTCACTGGGAGTTAGGCGCAAGGGATGGTCTGACTGCAAAGGGATTGCATGAGGGAATTTTGGCGTTTTGACGGGGAGGATTGTCCTTTATCCTGTTAGTGGTAGCAATTATAAGAATCTATGCATGTCTTAAAACTCATGGAACTGTACATTCAAAAAAAATTTTTTTATCGTATTTAAATTTTTAAAACTCTGGCCAGAATCTGAACAAAGAGAAGGCAAGTGGCCACAGGGCATTGGCTCCTGCGTGTCTGGTGTTGAAACACCTTCCAAAGCAAGGGGTTCAGCCCTGGTTTGGTAGCATGCTCAAGCCTCTCAAATTTCAACTCCCTTTAAATGTGGGGTTCGTTTGCTGCCTCAAACCAATACGGCACATGGTAAGTGTTTTCACATGGGTACCACTTCTGTGCCTCTAATGGGTTTTGGGGAAATGCTGTAGGTGGGTTAAGGTGTGGACGTGCGGACAAGCTTCCACACAGGCCTGAGTGAATGCAGTGGCTCAGATGAGACTCCGCTGGGACCACACATATGCACAAGCTGCTTCAAATCTTTCAAGGCCCAGAAATTCCCGGCAACTAAAAGGAAACAGAGATGCAGCCTGGGGTGCTGGAAACATCACTGCCCTGGAGACAAGGGAAGATTTGGTGAGACGGTGGGAGGTCTCCTTTGCTTGTAAAATAGGAATGGGGCTAGGGGAGCAGAAAAGACCAGGGGTTCTCAAACTGGGCTCTGTCGAGTCCTGGGGGTGAGAGGGGGACAGGGAGGGGTGGTGAAAGGGATGCAGGAAGTCAGGCCTAGGTTCCTTGTGCTAATAAGCAACAGCCAGAGTTGTTCCACTCTGATTCTTTTATAGACTGGGTCTCTGCAAGATGCTTTCTATTTAAAGAGTGGCTTCTGCTGCTTTAAACAAGGTTTAATCACTACAGGACCAGACGATCTGTAAGATTCCTTAGGTGCCCTGTGGTCCCCTGAGTCAGGAAGAAGCGAGCTATTGCTCCCCCAGCTGTGGACACTGACCTCAGCGCTCAGTGAGGGAGACATACAGGCCTGTTTATTCTGGATTCATGAAGGCTTCACTCTGGGAAATTGCTTTTGACATGCTTAGGGGTAGAAAGTATCTCAAATGTAGCTCCAAGTAATTTAAATGTGATGACATTTTGAGTTGTGTGGAGGGGAGGGTGATCTTTAAAAAATGTTCCCGTCTACATATGCCTACCTGTTTGTACATACAAGTCGAAGGAAATTTTCTTTGTGGAATTACCAGCACATAGTACTTTTGCGCTTGAGATAAGCTTCTTCCTCCTTCTTGACCACACGCAGCCCCCACCCTGGGCTCTCATAAGACAAAGACAGACCAAGTTCAGATTCTTTTCCCATAATTTTGGAGATTTTGGCCAAGGAGAAGAGGAGAAAGCAAGGGCCAAGCTGGGTGGAGGGATGAGGCTGCAGGACTTGGCATCAGTTGGATGTCCCAGAAGGCCAGACCAGTGGGGGCTCAGGTTGACAGTCAAAGCCCTGGCCAAATAGATGGGGATTGGGGGCAGAGAGACTGAGGCATGGGCTTATTGATGGTCACTCTGCCCAGTCATGCTCAGGCTACCAAGTACGGTTTCTTCTGTGAAGCCCAAATCCTTCTGATATGGGTGATTTGGGGCCCCTGTCAGACATTCGATGAGTTTCCTTCATCATTGCCACACACTGAGGGAGGTTGGCTCCTGCAATCTGGGCAAACGGTGCTGAGTGTTAAACCTGAAGACAGGGACTTCCCTGGTGGCACAGTGGTTAAGACTCTGCTCTCCCAATGCAGGGCGCCCAGGTTCAATCCCTGGTCAGGGAACTAGATCCCACATGCATGCCACAACTAAGAGTTTGCATGCCACAACTAAGGAACCCATGTGCTGCAACTAAGGAGCCAGCAAGATGCAACTAAGGAGCCCGCCTGCCACAACTAAGACCTGGTGCAACCTAAATAAATAAATAAATATCCAAAAAAAAAACCCTGAAGACAAGGAAGCAGAGTTTGTGGTAAAGCTGAATGCTGAATCTGCCAGCCCTGTGTCCTCAGTTAGAGGTTCCTGGGCTACTTTTTGGCTTGTTTCAAAAACATTTTTGAACCCCAGTTTCTCTAAACACCAGGAGTTAAATGCAATCTTCTGTGTCCTCCCCAATTAAGACCGGGAGGAAGCACTTTTAAACGCCCCCCTTACCCCAGGTCTAGGTCTTTGTGATCTGGGTTCAGGGCCAGTCTTCATGGGTGAGACCCTATGGTGCTGCACTTAGATGGCCTCCCTTTGGTTTAATGCTCTGCTGTCATTAAATTCTTAATAGTTTTTGAACAAGGGGACCCAAATTTTCATTCTGCACCAGACTCTGCAAATTATGTAGCAAGTGTTGTCTGGAGTTTTAGATTTGAATTGTTGCTATTACATTTTTATTTTTATGTTGTGTATCTTACCTGTCAAAAATGTACTTGACAATTATAGTCAGGTTTATAACTCAGACTTACAGCAATTATTTGAACTTCTTGCTGGGGTTTGCTGCCAGGCTAACTGTAGGAGAACGTGGACTGTGATCCAGCATAAAACTATGTACGGGTTGTGGGAGTGGAAAAAATATAAGACACAAGTAGATGTATAATCGAGTTTTGGGGGGAAGTTTCACATTCACATAAAACCACTCTTTCATTGAGCAAACTTGGGTGACTTCTGGGTTCCAAGCCCTGTGCTGACCACAGGAATACAGAGAAACACACACAACCCCTGCCCTCAAGGAACCCCCTGTCTAATTAAGTGTTTTTCAGAGTATGGAAAAAGCAACTTAGTACATATACAAATACCCATACAGAAAAGGTGAAACAATAGTTTAATAGGACAATGTGCTTACTACACACAGTGCATTCTATTTTCTATTCTGTTTCATTTTTTTTAAAAATGCCGGTTGTACCACACGAAGTTGATTTCACAACCTAAGCCTAAGTTTTAAAAGCACTGCTATAATGGGAGAGACTGATGTGTAAGCAAATAATATTTTGTTAATAGGTAGGGGTGGTGTGGACTTCTCAGATGACTGTTCATCTGCTCTGAGTCCTGAAGGATGAGGAGTTTGCCAGGGTAAGAAGCTGGCCATGGAAATGAGGAATTCCAGATACAGGTGCCATGTCTGTGATTGGGGAAAGGTGAGCGTTCCGTGGGGCCTGGGCATCTGGGGAGTTGTCCTGGAAAGGTAGATGAATGTATGGTGGAGGGCTCTGCATGCCAGGCAAGGAGCTCCTTCACTATCCTGTGTAAGCCACCAGAAGTTTTTTTTAAACAGTCTAATTTGAAGTATCATTTATACACCATAAAATTCACCCGTTCTAAGTGTACAGGTCCATGATTTTTAGTAAATTTATGCAGTTGTGCAACCACCACCATGATCCTGTTTTAAGACCTTTCCATCAGTCCAGAAATTTCCCTTGTTCCCATTTCCCAGTCAATCCCCAATCCTATCCCCAACCCCAGGCACCCACTGATCTGCTTTCTGTCTCTGTAGATCTGTCTTTTCTAGAAATTTCATACAAATGAAGTCATACACTACATGGTATTTTGTGTCTGGCTTCTTTCCCATGGCATCATGTTTCTGAGATTCATCCATGTTGTTGCATGTATTAGTCCTCCATTGATTGGATATACCAGTTTATCCATTGGCCAGCTGATGGACATTTGGACTGCTTCCAGTTTGGGGCACTGTGATCCTTTGCATCCAGGTCTTTGCGCAGATGTCTATTTTCATTTCTCCAGGGCGATCCTAGGGGTGGAACTGTTGCCACACTGACTTCTGCAGTGGCTGCACCATTTCACATTCCCACCAGCAGCCTACAAGTGTTCCAGGGTCTCCATATCTGCTGGAGGATATGTGCAGAGGAGAGATGGGACGAGGTTTGCATTTAAAGAAACTGCTCCAGCTGCAGGGTGGGGGTTAACTAGGAGAGAGAGGGAGGCGGGCAAGGCAGAGGCAAGAGGGAGAAATCAAGGACTTGCACTCAAGCTGAGGCTGTGGATGGTTGGAGAGGAGAGATGCGTCTGACAAGGCCAGGAGTCAGGGGGACAGGAGCCACAGAGCACTTCTTGAACTGGCTCCAGGTCACACAATTAATAAGAGAGATGGAGGTGACCTGAAAGCAAGACTTGCATCTGGACTAAGACGATGGTACTGAAGCCCCTGGCCCGTCTCAAGTTCCATTAAGTAAGTTGGGCTCAGCTGTCACATCCCTTAGGACTGTTCCCAAATCCTCTGAGGGAAGTGGTTTCCAGCCCTGGGAAACTCTAAGATCTGCTGGCTGGTCCTGGTGTAATTGATTGTGGGCACAACCTGGACATGGAAAGGTTTAAAGCTCCCAGGTGAGTGCAGTGTGCACCTGGGCAAGAACCACCCTCCAAGGCAAGTTCACAGACTCTGGTACACACACTGGAAACTCCTCAGGAGTTTGACAAACTGCAGATATCTGGGTCTTACCCAGAGCTTTTGGTGTAATTGGCAAAGGGTGACAGCCAGGTGATCATATTGTGAGGCCAAGTTTGAGAACCGCTACTCTAGGCAGTTTGTTTGGACCCAAGAGTCAATTCTGAGCAGATGCTTCCAATGCCAGCATTTCCTATGCGTGTTCTTGATTCTCTTGCCATTTCATAAGTAGACCAAGATATCTTTTTTTTCCATTTTAAATGCACAGATCATTTTTCCAAAGCATTTTATAGTACATGTTGTTAAAAAATAAAACCAGATTCCAGTGCACATGTTCTATAAATCCAATCTGGTTTACATAACATATTTACAAATACAGATACAGAAGGAATTTTTTTTTAACATCTTTATTTGAGTATAACTGTTTTACAATAGTGTGTTAGTTTCTCCTTTACAACAAAGTGAATCAGTTATACATATACATATGTTCCCATATCTCTTCCCTCTTGCATCACCCTCCCTCCCACCCTCCCTATCCCACCCCTCTAGGTGGTCACAAAGCACAGAGGTGAACTCCCTGTGCTATGTGGCAGCTTCCCACTAGCTATCTAATTTACATTTGGTATTGTGTATATGTCCCTGCCACTCTCTCACATCGTCACCGCTTACCCTTCCCCCTCCCCATATCCTCAAGTCCATGCTCTAGTAGGTCTGTGTTTTGTTCCCGTCCTACCACTAATCTCTTCATGACATTTTTTTTTCTTAGATTCCATATATATGTGTTAGCATACGGTATTTGTTTTTCTCCTTCTGACTTACTTCACTCTGTATGACAGACTCCAGGTCTATCCACCTCATTACAAATAACTCAGTTTCATTTTTTATGGCTGCGTAATATTCCATTGTATATATGTGCCACATCTTCTTTATCCATTCATCTGTTGATGGACATTTAGGTTGCTTCCATGTCCTGGCTATTGTAAATAGAGCTGCAATAAACATTTTGGTACATGTCTCTTTTTGAATTATGGTTTTCTCAGGGTATATGCCTAGTAGTGGGATTGTGGGGTCATATGGTAGTTCTATTTGTAGTTTTTTAAGGAACCTCCATACTGTTCTCCATAGTGGCTGTATCAATTTACATTCCCACCAGCAGTGCAAGAGGGTTCCCTTTTCTCCACACCCTCTCCAGCATTTATTGTTTCTAGAGTTTTTGATGATGGCCAATCTGACCGGTGTGAGATGATATCTCATTGTAGTTTTGATTTGCATTTCTCTAATGATTAATGATGTTGAGCATTCTTTCATGTGTTTGTTGGCAGTCTGTATATCTTCTTTGGAAAAATGTCTATCTAGTTCTTCTGCCCATTTTTGGATTGGGTTGTTTGTTTTTTTGTTACTGAGCTGCCTGAGTTGCTTATAAATTTTGGATATTAATCCTTTGTCAGTTGCTTCATTTGCAAATATTTTCTCCCATTCAGAGGGTTGTCTTTTGGTCTTGTTTATGGTATCCTTTGCTGTGCAAAAGCTTTTAAGTTTCATTAGATCCCATTTGTTTATTTTTGTTTTTATTTCCATTCCTCTAGGAGATGGGTCAAAAAGGATCTTGCTGTGATTTATGTCGTATAGTGTTCTGCCTATGTTTTCCTCTAAGAGTTTGATAGTGTCTGGCCTTACATTTAGGTCTTTAACCCATTTTGAGTTTATTTTTGTGTGTGGTGTTAGGGAGTGTTCTAATTTCATACTTTTACAAGTAGCTGTCCAGTTTTCCCAGCACCACTTATTGAAGAGGCTGTCTTTTCTCCACTGTATATCCTTCCCTCCTTTATCAAAGATAAGGTGACCATATGTGTGTGGGTTTATCTCTGGGCTTTCTATCCTGTTCCATTGATCTATATTTCTGTTTTTGTGCCAGTACCATACTGTCTTGATTACTGTAGCCTTGTAGTATAGTCTGAAGTCAGGGAGCCTGATTCCTCCAGCTCCATTTTTCGTTCTCAAGATTGCTTTGGCTATTCGGGGTCATTTGTGTTTCCATACAAATTGTGAAATTTTTTGTTCTAGTTCTGTAAAAAATGCCAGTGGTAATTTGATAGGGATTGCATTGAATCTATAGATTGCTTTGGGTAATAGTCATTTTCACAATGTTGATTCTTCCAATCCAAGAACATGGTATATCTCTCCACCTATTTGTATCATCTTTAATTTCTTCCATCAGTGTCTTATAGTTTTCTACATAAAAGTCTTTTGTCTCCTTAGGTAGGTTTATTCCTAGATATTTTATTCTTTTTGTTGCAATGGTAAATGGGAGTGTTTTCTTAATTTCCCTCTCAGATTTTTCATCATTAGTGTATAAGAATTCCAGAGATTGATACAGAAGGAATTTAAAGATACTTGTGGGTAAGGAGCCAGCATATTAGCTGTATGTTGCCTACTCTGTGGTCTACACAGTGCATGTATACATAAATACACATCAGACACATATGATGAACTGAGTAACTATAGGTAAAGCAGTTTATTTCGCCAGGATCCCAAATCATACTGGAAAGCTCATTTATGCATATTTTCTTGCCTAAACATTTTCAGACAATAAATTAAATAAACAAGAATGATGGCTTGTACCTTTTAGTTCCTCCAGGTGTTTGGCACTTGTGTGTTCCTGCTCATGAAACTCAAGTATCTTTTAACTCTTACAGCAGTAACTTAAGGAGGAGGCCAGAGATGGTTTTATTTTTTAAAGTTGGACTGTTTTACTAAGTGCCTTGGGATATTAATTTCTCTAGGTGCTGTTTTCAGTCTTTGAACTTAATCCCTTGGTGTGAACCAGAGCAGAGTCTCAGGGTGGAGGCAGGTGCCACAGAGGGGCCTTGCCTCTGCTTGTTTTTGGCTCTGGGATTATGACATACTGGCTGAGATTTTTTGAAGCCTGACCAGCAGCCTTGGGTCAACTTCAGGTTTATTCACTATGGCCATCAGGGACCACTAAGCCCACAGTGGGCATGTAGACCAGGACCCCCAGGCATGAGCAGCCCAGAAACTCGGCTGAGGCCTACCCCACCATCCTCCATCCCCCCAGGTCCAGTCTCCCAGTGCCCCCAGGTCTAGGTCAGCTTCTTGACTTCTGCATCTTGAGTGATGGAAATGATACTGAGGCTGGCCCCAGAGGGGGCAGTGAGGGATGGAGAGCACAGGGCCTCGGCTAGGGGGACCAAGGTGGGACAGTGGTATCCTCAGGGCCTGGTTCCTCGGAACTCAGAGCAGCACCAGGGCTATAGGTTCAGAGGCTGGATTCCCCCACCAGGGACTTCCCCCACTCCCACCCCCCACACATTCACTCCTCCACTAGGAACTCTCGAGGGTGAGGCTCATGCTAGGTCCAGGATGCCATAGACATGGGCCAGCTGCTGGTGCCCTCCCGCTTCTGGTCATTGTGCTCCCTTCCTCACCTGTCCCCTCTGCCTGGACCTGTTTCATCCAAGGTAGAGCATAGAAAGCCAGAAGGGATTATGATCAGGCACCACCACCAGCCCACCACCCACCAGCAATGAGATGAAAGAGCAAGACTGTTGTCCACTGAGGTGGAGGCCATTGTACTGTCTCAAGAAACATTGTACCTGGAGACAGACGTCCCAGGTTCAAGTACCCTTTCTGACACTTGAGAGCATGGTGATCCTCAGGAGGGAGACAGCTGGGAAAGAAGGAGTCTCTAGAAGATGAGGCTCTGAGAGTGCTTTGTCAACTGTGCAGGCCAGACCGACCCTGGTTCTACCACCTTCTACTGTGCAACTTTGACTGACAGGTGTATGCTCTCTGACCCTTAGCCTCTTCCTTTTTAAAATGGGGGTATTATTTCTCAAGCATTAAATGAGTTGAGCCCACCAGGAGTTTGACACAGTTTCTACACAGGTAAGTACCTGGTCAATGTTAGTTATTAGTTCTGTGCCCTATACAGGTACTCAGATGAACAGGGCTCATCTCTGGTTCCCACCCTCTTTGCTCAGTAAGGACGGCTTAGCTATGTCACCAGAGGCCATACAATGACACCATAAGAAAAGTAGCAGCTTGTCTGCCATTCTGGTGCCTTTGTTCTGAGGCATCCCTGGTGAATCCTTGATTATGGTACATTTTGGGAAAAGCAAATGCGGCGTTTCCAGCAGAGATGGTGTTGTGTGCATTCTCTCTCTGAAACATGGTGGCAGCACCCAGTCTGCCCCTCTACCCCTGCTCTTCCTGCCCTTGTAGCCACACTGATCCGCCAGGCCTCCCTGCCTCAACCTGGGCCCTAGATGTCACTGGCAGACTCCTAACCAGTCTCCCTGTCTCCGTCTCTGTCTCTCCACACTGTCAACACAGCTAAACACCAGGCATCTAAGTTTGGGACTCAGAATCCCCCTCCTAGGATGGCATTCAGGGCCATTGGCTGCCTCACATGGCTTCTTTGCTGTACGCTCCTCATGCCCCCTCCCTTCCACTTACACCAACCTCTATCTGAACACCCTGCCCTGCCCTGAGCCCAGGTGCATCCTTTGAGGATAAGTTAAAATGTCACCAGCTCTGGCAAAAGCAGTTCTAAGAGGGAGGTTTATAGCAATAAAATCGTACCTCCAGAAACAAGAAAAATCTCAAATAAACAACTTAACTTTACACCTAAAGCAAGTAGAGAAAGAACAAAAAACCCTCAAAGTTAGCAGAAGGAAAGAAATCATAAAGATCAGATCAGAAATAAATGAAAAAGAAATGAAGGAAACGATAGCAAACATCAATAAAAATAAAAGCTGGTTCTGAGTAGATAAACAAAATTGATAAACCATTAGTCACACTCATAAGGAAAAAAGGGAGAAGACTCAAATCAACAGAATTAGAAATGAAAAAGGAGAAGTAACAACTGATACTGCAGAAATACAAAGGATCATGAGAGATTACTACAAGCAACTCTATGCCAATAAAATGGACAACCTGGAAGAAATGGACAAATTCTTAGAAAAGCACAACCTTCTGAGACTGAACCAGGAAGAAATAGAAAATTTGAACAGACCAGTCACAAGCACTGAAATTGAAACTGTGATTAAAAATCTTCCAATAAACAAAAGCCCAGGATCAGATGGTTTCACAGGCAAATTCTATCAAACATTTAGAGAAGAGCTAACACCCATCCTTCTCAAACTCTTCCAAAAAACTGCAGAGGAAGGAACATTCCCAAAGTCATTCTATGAGGCCACCATCACCCTGATACCAAAGCCAGACAAAGAACTACAAAAAAAGAAAATTACAGAGCAATATCACTCATGAATATAGATGCAAAAATCCTCAACAAAATACTAGCAAACAAAATCCAGAAGCACATTAAAAGGGTCATACACCATGATCAAGTGGGGTTTATCCCAGGAATGCAAGGATTCTTCAATATATGCAAATCAATCGATGTGATACACCATATTAACAAACCAAAGAAGAAAAACCATATGATCATCTCAATAGATGCAGAAAAAGCTTTTGACAAAATTCAACACCATTTTATGATAAAAACTCTCCAGATAGTAAGCACAGAGGGACTTATCTCAACATAATAAAGGCCATATATGACAAACCCACAGCCAACATCATTCTCAATGGTGAAACCATTTCCACTAAGATCAGGAACAAGACAAGGTTGCCCACTCTCACCACTATTATTCACATAGTTTTGGAAATTTTAGCCACAGCAATCAGAGATGAAAAAGAAATAAAAGGAATCCAATCGGAAAAGAAGAAGTAAAACTGTCACTGTTTGCAGATGATATGATACTATATGTAGAGAATCCTAAAAATGCTACCAGAAAACTACTAGAGCTAATCAATGAATTTGGTAAAGTAACAGGATGCAAAATTAATGCACAGAAATCTCTTGCATTCGTATACACTAACGATGAAAGATCTGAAAGAGAAATTAAGGAAACACTCCAATTTACCATTGCAACAAAAAGAATAAAATATCTAGGAATAAACCTACCTAAGGAGACAAAAGACCTGTATGCAGAAAACTATAAGACACTGATGAAAGAAATTAAAGATGATACAAACAGATGGAGAGATATACCATGTTCTTGGATTGGAAGAATCAACATTGTGAAAATGACTATACTACCCAAAGCAATCTACAGATTCAATGCAATTGCTATCAAACTACCAATGGCATTTTTCACAGAACTAGAACAAAAAATTTCCCAATTTGTATGGAAACACAAAAGACTCTGAACAGCCAAAGCAATCTTTTTTTTTAACATCTTTATTGGAGTATAATTGCTTTACAATGGTGTGTTAGTTTCTGCTTTATAACAAAGTGAATCAGTTATACATATACATATGTTCCCATATCTCTTCCCTCTTGCGTCTCCCTCCCTCCCACCCTCCCTATCCCCCTCCTAGAGGTGGTCACAAAGCACCGAGCTGATCTGCCTGTGCTATGCGGCTGCTTCCCACTAGCTATCTATTTTATGTTTGGTAGTGTATATATGTCTAAGCCGCTCTCTCACTTCGTCCCAGCTTACCCTGCCCCCTCCCCATATCCTCAAGTCCATTCTCTAGTAGGTCTGTGTCTTTATTCCCATCTTGCCCCTAGGTTCTTCATGAGTTTTTTTTTTCTTAGATTCCATATATCTGTGTTAGCATACAGTATTTCTTTTTCTCTTTCTGACTTACTTCATTCTGTATGACAGACTCTAGGTCCATCCATCTCACTACAAATAACTCAATTTCGTTTCTTTCTATTAGCCAAAGCAACCTTGAGAAAGAAAAACAGCTGGAGGAATCAGGCTCCCTGGCTTCAGACTATACTACAAAGCAACAGTAATCAAGACAGATGGTACTGGCACAAAAACAGAAATATAGATCAATGGAACAGGATAGAAAGCCCAGAGATAAACCCACTCACATATGGTCACCTTATCTTTGATAAAGGAGGCAAGAATATACAATGGAGAAAGGACAGCCTCTTCAATAAGTGGTGCTGGGAAAACTGGACAGCTACTTGTAAAAGTATGAAATTAGAACACTCCCCAACACCATACCCAAAAATAAACTCAAAATGGATTAGATACCTAAATGTAAGACCGGACACTATAAAACTCTTAGAGGAAAACATAGGCAGAACACTCTATGACATAAATCACAGCAAGATCCTTTTTGACCCACTTCCTAGAGAAATGGAAAAAAAAAAAAAAAAAAAAACAAATGGGACCTAATGAAACTTAAAAGCTTTTGCATAGCAAAGGAAACCATAAACAAGATGAAAAGACAACCCTCAGAATGGGAGAAAATATTTGCAAATGAAGCAACTGACAAAGGATTAATCACCAAAATATACAAGCATGGGGCTTCCCTGGTGGTGCAGTGATTGAGAATCTACCTGCCAATGCAGCGTCCGGGAGGATCCCACGTGCTGCAGAGCAGCTAGACCCGTGAGCCATGGCCGCAGAGCCTGCATGTCCGGAGCCTGCGCTCCGCAGCGGGAGAGTCCACAACAGTGAGAGGCCCGTGTACCGCAAAATAAATAAATAAATAAATAAAATAAAATAAAATAATAAAAAAATAAAAAACTCCAAAGAAGATATACAAATTGCCAACAAACACATGAATGGATGCTCAACATCATCATTAGAGAAATGCAAAGCCAAGCTACAATGAGGTATCACATCACACCAGTCAGAATGGCTATCCTCCAAAAATCTACAAACAATAAATTCTGGAGAGGGTGTGCAGAGAAGGGAACCCTCTTGCATTGTTGGTGGGAATGTAAATTGATACAGCCACTATGGAGAACAGTATGGAGGTTCCTTAAAAAACTAAAAATAGAACTACCATATGACCCAGCAATCCCACTACTGGACATATACCCTAAGAAAACTATAATTCAAAGAGTCATGTACCACAATGTTCACTGCAGCACTATTTACAGTAGCCAGGACATGGAAGCAACGTAAGTGTCTATCAACAGATGAATTGATAAAGAAGATGTGGCACATATATCATTGGAATATTAGCCATAAAAAGAAATGAAATTGAGTTATTTGTAGTGAGGTGGGTGGACCTAGTGCCTGTCATACAAAGTGAAGTAAGTCAGAAAGAGAAAAACATATACCGTATGCTAACACATATATATGGAATCTAAAAAAAAAAAAAAAGGTTCTGAAGAACTAGGGGCAGGACAGGAATAAAGACACAGATGTAGGGAATGGACTTGAGGACACGGGGTGCGGGGGAGAGGGTAAGCTGGGACGAAGTGAGAGAGTGGCATGGACATATATACACTACCAAATGTAAAACAGAGAGCTAGTGGGAAGCAGCGGCATAGCACAGGGAGATCAGCTTGGTGCTTTGTGACCAGCTAGAGGGGTGGGTTAGGGAGGGTGGGAGGGAGACACAAAAAGGAGGGGATATGGGGATATATGCATACGTATAGCAGATTCACTTTGTTATACAGCAGAAACTAACACAACAATGTAAAGCATTTATACTCCAATAAATATGTTGAAAAAAAAAGTCACCAGCTCTGTGAAGTCGACCCTGGATGCCCAGGAGGAAAAAAACAGGCTGTCTCTGCCCTCCCTTAATGCCTGGCACACTGTGTTGCTGTCATAATGGCCAGTAGTATGGCTGCCTCTCCTGCTGTTCTGTGAACTCATCTGGGGCAAGTGTCATATCCTGTTATTAACAAAAACAACAATAAAAGAATGGCAGTCAGTATATTCCGTGCTAACTAGGTGGCAAGCATTGTGCTAGGCAATTCTCATACAAGATCTGATTCATTCTTCTGCAGCAGGGCCAGGAAGTTGCAGGGGGCTAAGGGGAGCCTTCTCCAGGGCCACCCCCAAACATACCATCTAAGGAAAAACAGTGCCCTCCTTTGCACTTTTGAGACTTCAAAAGCAGCTCTCACCTCACCACCCTGAAACCAGATCGCCTCCCTCCCCTATGCTTTTCCTAATGAGAAATTCTGTAGCACCAGGGCCTAGGAGATGGGTCCTATTATTGTCCAGTCTTAGAGATGAGGAAACTGAGTCTTAGAGAGCTGAAATTCCCACCCCCAGGTCACAAGGCAGAGCCTGGACTGGAATCCCACGTGTCAGCCACCATAAGCCTGTGGTCTGAATTCAGGGGCCTCAACTGCCTTTCTGTGTACCCAGCTCAGGACTTGGCTCCAGGCTCAGCTTTGCTGAGTTGAGGTTTGAACTTTGAACTCCTGAACCACTTCACATAGAGCTGAAGGTCACTACAGGCCCCAGTGGAGACAGCCTGTTCCCTGGGCTCTCTGTATGCAAATGACGAATTCAGAGTGAACTTTGGCTGAGGAGGTAATTCAGCTCTGAGCTCTTGCCCTTACCCCTTTCCACTTCATCTGGTGATTAAAAGGGAGGAGAAAAAATACAATACACACCTCCCCCAGGGGTCGAGGGCTGCGGGATCTGGTTCCAGAAACAGAAAGTTTATTAGCTGTCAAAGAAATTTCTCTGTGACCCCAGAGTAATTTCCCCAGAGAGAGGCAAATCTCCAGGAGCCAGGAATAGACTTAAAGATTATCGCTTACCCTGCTGGGCAAGCAGTGCCTGTATCCGGTGCCGTTCAGAGTCGAGCGAGCTGCTCTGGATCTGTGCCTACCCCCTCCCTCAAAAGCCGGAGCTCCTGGGAAACTTGGGGTCCATGGAGCCGGCTGCAGGGTCAGTGTGGGGTGCCCTGTATGAGCTACACTGTGGGCATGGAGACAGACGTGACAGGCCAGCCAGAGCGCTCTGCAGTTCAGAAGGGAATCGTTGCCTTTCAGAAAGGGCCAGAAGCTTTGAAATCAGACTGGGTTTGATCCCACCTCTGTTAAGTTCCGACTCTGTGGTTCTGAGAAAATTATATCCTCTCCCGGCCATCAGCCCAGGCCTCAGCTTCCTGGGCTTTGAAATGTACGTGTGGGTGAGGTGCCTGGCCTCTCCAGAAGCACAGTTCTCCTCTTCAACAGCGCCATCACCAGAGTCCCCTGCCCAGAGCTGCCCATGTGAAGGACAAGGTGAGATCACCAGGCTGGGGTCCCAGGGCATTGCCCCCAGAAGGGACACTTACTCTGGGCTGAGGCTCAGCCCAGGCTGGTCTCTGGGCTCAGCAGCGTCTGCTGCCCTCACCCAGCCTCACAATTTTACAGATGAGGAGCGAAGTTCAGTTACCGCCAGTCACTCAGCCACCACGTGGCAGAACCCGACATCCAAGTCGAGATACAGGCATTTCTCCTGACTCCACTGTGCTGTGGGTTGCTGTCCTGGTGGGACCACATGTGGCCACAGCATCTGCCTAGAGAGGGACCACTTGGGGCCATTGACAGTGTGATGAGGAGATGCTGGCAAAGCTGCAGAGTGGGCAAGGTCATACCCCACTGCTTTCCTGCAGCATATCCTTGGGCATGAGTGCTTGGCCTTGGGCACACTACTTAGCCTCTGTAAAACTTGATTTTCCCATCTGTAAAGCAGAGATAGTAATATTACCTGCCTCCTGGGGGTGTTGGGAGGGTGTATTTATATACTCGGGCTGCCATTACAAAGTACCACAGACTGGGTGGCTTAAACAACATAAATTTATTTCCTCACAGTTCTAGAGACTGGGCATCCAAGATCAAGGTGTCAGCAGATTCAGTTTCTTCTGAGGCCTCTCTCTTTGCCTGCAGATGGCCAGCTTCTCCCTGTGATAGCACATGGTGTTCCCTCTGTGCTTGTCTGTGTCCTGGTCTCCACTTCTTGCCAGGACAGAAGGCATTGGATGAGGGAACACCTTAATAACTTCATTTTAATTGATTACCTCTTGACTGGCCCTATCTCCAAATACAGTCAAATTCTGAAGTACTAGGGGGTGGGGACTTCACTGTATGAATTTTGGGCAACATAGTACAGCCCATAACAAAGGGTTAAAAGAGGGAGAGTATGGCATATAAAAAATAAATATTTGGTCTTTGTCCCTGGTTCCTGGTACACAGCTCCTAAAACCCCTGGAATATCCAGAGTGGTAAGAGTCTTTTGTATGTTAATGAGAAGAGTGGTGGCTGGGAGGCCCCTCCGTAGCTTTGGGATGCAGGCTGGTTGCTAGAAAGACCAAGCCAGGATTACAGGGTTGGAACTTTCAGCTTACCCCTTCCTTCACCTCTGGGGAAGCGAGAGGGGCAGGAAGTTGAGTGCAAGCAATTCTGGCCCATGACTTGATCAATCCTGCCTCTGTAATGAAACCTCCTAAACCCTAAACTATGAGGTTCCAGGTTCAGAGAGCCTCTGGGTTGGTGAAGGGGGGTGGTGCCAGGAGGGTGGTGCACCCCAACCCCGTGGGACAGAAGCTCTTGCACTCAGGACCCTTCCAGACCTCGCCCTATGTATAGCCTCTTCATCCAGCTGTTCATCTTGCACCCTTTACAGTAAACCAGTGAACATAAATAAAGTGGCTTCCTAAGTTCCGTGAGCCATTCTAGCAAATCATCGAACCTTGGGGGGTGGGTCGTGGGGACCCCCAGTTTACAGCCAGTCGGTTGGAAGTACAGATGGTCCAGTACTTGTGACTGGTGTCTGAAGTGGGCACCGTCTTGTGGAACTGAGCCTTTAAACCTGTGCGGTCTGTGTGCTAACTCCTGTCGTTAGTGTCTGAATTGAACTGAATTGAATTGAATTGTTGTACAGCCGGTTGTTGTTGGAAAGTTGGAGAAGCAGAATCGGAAAAGACACCACGTTTTTGGTGTCGGGAGGGCAAAAACCTCTCAGTAAGAAAACCAGTAAGCTTGAGTTTTGATGGTCTCAGCAGTTCAGGGCCCCCGTGGGGGTTGGAGGGTGATAATCCTTAAGATTTGAGTTGGCTGGTGGGTGAGGGAGTGCTGGGGGGCACTAGCAACTAGTGCGAGAAGGGTGAGGGCCCTAAACAGAGTGGCAGAGTAGCGGAAATGGGAGTCTGTGCCTAGGACAGAGTTGACGGAGCTGGAAAGAAGCCAGGAGCACACAGCCAAGAGAGTTGCTCAGGCCTCGGTTGTGCCAGTGGGGTGGGGGCCCTTGCTGCCCCCCGCCCATGGGACTTGCCTGCAGTCTTCTTCCTTCCACTTCTGCCCAGCTTTCTGTCCCTCCTTCCTGGCCTGAATCTCTTTAGTGGGAGGGTGACACCGATATCACTGGATACAAATCCATAGACACGGCTCTGGATATTTGAGAGTGTGAGTAAATGACTGTGCCTGTTTACAATTAGCCTGTTCTTTCTCTGCTCTGATCACAGGATGACTGAGCCCCACAGACTGTGTTCCCCTGGCTCTGGGTTCTCCTGACTTCCTGCTGGGTCTGGCCAATGAGAGCGCAGGAGGAAGATTAGAGGGTGGGGAGAAGAGAGAAACCAGGGTATTTCTCCTCCTCCCTCCCTGCCATGGGCTACACTGCCTGACACAGGTCTAGCTTTTGTTGGTGACCTCAGTCCCAGGGATCCAGTAACACAGCCCCCCTCTCATTTGTCACTTTCGCCTAGGGGTGCTAGTAGCTTCCTGCTGTTGCTAAACTTTGGGTTATTTTAAATGTCATCTCTGTGGCTTCTCAACTCCTCCAACACCTGTGTAACTAGCTCCCTGCATTGTATTCCCTGTTGTAAATACTTGTAGTGGTTTCTGTTTTCTTAGTTAGATCCTGTCTACATGAATAAGTGTCAAGACTTTGTTCTAAAGCCTCCAAAATAAAAGGAAAGTGTTCTAGAAGTTGCTTTGAAAGTCTCAACAGTGATTAATGGCAGCCAAAGTCCTCAAACACTCAAGGAAATGCCAGTTCTTTATTCCAAGACCTTAAAAGCACATTGTAAAATCCCCTTTCTTTTTCAGCAGGACTTTTAACTTATGTTTCTAATCAGAATTTGTAAATTGCTTCTCATTTTTCATGGATTTCCGATTGATTTCTATTCTCTACCTATAGAAAGTTTAGGTAAAAGATTTTTCTTCCAATCCCATGTTTTACTTAGCTGAAGTTACCACAGACAACTTTGATATAATCCTTCTCAAAATGAGATGTTTTCATGGCTGGCAAATTGCGGCAATTCAAGAGGGGTCTGTATTAGTTTCCCATGGCTGCTGTAATGAATTATCACAAACTTGGTGGCTTTAAACAACATACATTTATTCTCTTAAAGTTCTGGAGGCCAGAAGTCCAAAATGAGTCTTACGAGGCTAAAGTCAAGGGTCAGAAGGACTGGTTCCTTCTGAAGGGGAGAATCTGTTCCTTGTCTCTCCTAGGCTCTGGTAGCCACCAGCATTCCCTGGCTTGTGGCTGCATTACTTCAGTCTCTACTCTGTGGTCACATCGCCTTCTCCTCTTCCGTGTCTAATCTCTCTTTGCCCCCCTCTTATAAGGACACTTGTGATGGCATTTAGGGCCCACAGGGATAATCCAGGATAATCTCCCCATCTTAACATCCTTAACATAATCATACCTGCAAAGTTCCTTTTCCATATTAGGTAGTATTCACAGGTTCTGGGGATTAGGACATAGATATCTCTGGGGGCCACTATTCAGCCAACCACAGTGTCTTTCAGAACTTCATCATGGCAGCTGTATTCCAGAACTTTCTCTGCATGAATAGATTTCTACCCCCAGAACAAGCTTTCCAAAATCACCTCCAACCAGGAGACCATGTGTATGTAACAGAAGGGTGGTTCCTGAGCTTTTCAGGCCCAAGTGCAGCTCCACAGCAGTTACAGCCCACCGGTCTTCTCACAACTCCACCACTGTCGTTCAGCATCCTTGGATCACTACTTGTCATTCCATAAACTGACCATTCACCTTCTGTGTCTTTGCTGGTGCTGCTTCTGCTGCCTGGGATTTCTGCCTTCCTCCTCTGCCCGGAGAGCTCTGCTCATTCTTCTCGGCCCGTCCCCGCCACCACCTTCTCTGATACCCCCTGGTCTGTGCTCCTGCAGCACACTGCTCACATCCATGTCTGCGGTGATGCACCCAGGGCATCACAGCAGAGTTGTTGCTGCCTGACTCTCCAGGTAGAGACATGCTCACTCACTTCTGCACCCACCAGACCTGGCAGCCCCAAGGCTCACGTGTGTGTGAGCCACAACCTGGATCTTGGGGCCTGGCGCAGAGCAGACATTCATGGAACATAAGTTGTGTTGATTCAGCCAAACAGATGATCTTGTTCTCATTTCATCAGAATATGCTAGTTCTCAAGTTGCCATTTAAAGGAACCATGCAGTTCTGTTAGTTTCCTTTCTCAATATCCTGCCTGGAGGTCGAGAATGAGCCCCAGCATTCCCTGCACACTCACATGCATGTGTGTTTATTATATGTGCACACACATGGACCTTTCGCACAGGTGGACAAGCCAGGGGGTTGACAGTCCCCAGTAATAGATAAAGTTCACTTTTTTTTTTTTTTTTTTGACTGTACCACGTGGCTTGCGGGATCTAAGTTCCTGGATCAGGGATTGAACCCAAGCCCGGCATTGGAAGCATGGAGTCCTGACCACTGGACCACCAGGGAACTCCCAAGTTCACCTTTTAAGAAAACAGAACTAGTCTTCTTTCCCTTGTATTCCCAGGGCCCATTTTGTCCTTTCCAGGGAACAACCAGAGCCATTCACATACTTGGGAAATCAGAACCCACTTCTGGAATTCTTGGCCACAAGTGGCAGAATACCAGTGGGCAGAGGCCCTGGAACTTGGGCCCCTGGTGAGGTCACCTATGTGTCTTTGTTAATTGCTTGCATAGAAGAAATTCCTCATGGGGTGTGATCACTTATTCCCAGCAGGAGGAGAATTAAGACACCAGCTCTCAGGAGATAGGAAATGAATGTACAATCGAGATAATGAAGTACATTCTGGATTACGCACCCTACGTTCAGGCTTAAGGACTCACAGTTTCAGTTCCACCCATAAGTGTTTAATGCTCTTAAAATTCATCATGGTGGCAAACCATTGCACACATATCTTTCTGGGTGGAGGTCTGACCTTTCTGCGGGGAGGCCTGACCTCTGGCTGACCTCCCTGACTGAACAACACCTACAGGAGGGCACAAGGTATAAGCTGACTCCAGAGCCCACCTGGACAAGGACTGTGGAAGGGCAACACCAGGAGAGGAAAGGGAACAATCAGTGGGGACAGACTGAACCTGAGCTCTAGCTGTACCTTGGAGGGGCAAAGGGGGTGGTGGGCTTACAGCCAGGCCACAGGCCAGAAGAAGGAAGTAGAACTACCCCACCCAGTAAGAGCCTCTCATGGTGGGGCTGAGACACTCAGACAGCACCCAGTAGGAGCCCTGGAGGATAGAGTAGGGAGGGAGGGACACGGTCAGGGCCACAAGCTCAGAAGGTCCCTCTGTCATCAGTTTGGAAACAGGCTGGGGGAGACAGCTGGGGGTCTTTGCAGTGTCCAGGCAAGAGACCATATGGCCTCACCAAGAAGATGTGGGCTTAGATAGGAACTCTGGGTCACCGCCAGCATGGATGCCCCATGGGCCTGGACTACCATGAGGCTCAGATCAAGAGAGCAGAGGAAAGGAGAGGAAAGGCACTGTACTCTTGGGGTGTTGAAGCTGGGAGCTGTGGTGTGGTGGCAGGAGTATGGGCTTGAGGCAGGCAGGCCTGGTCACCCCAGCTGCCCTTTGTTTACTGGGGCACATCACTGTACCTCCTGGGAGACTCAGACCCCCACCCCACCATCTGTAGAATGGAGATGACACCCACCTCCCAAGGCTGGGTGAGGATTACAGCCACTGAAATCGCCAGGTGTCCAGTACAGGCCAACATTCCTACATATTTGCCTGCCCCTCTCACTCCAGCACCAGGGCTAGGGAGCAAGGCTGTGCAACTCTGACGAATACCAGTGAGAAGGATGCAGGCCTGTGTGGGACTGGGGTGCAGCAGGGTCTCAGGAAGCTCACCAAGGGGCTGCTGCATGTGCATGCTGGCCCTCGGGACCCCTGGGTGTGGGAAAGGAGTTGGCTGGGCAGTGATGTGGGCGCATCAGCAGCCCCTCACCCTCACCGGAGCACCTGAGGCCTGGAGCTGATGGGCTCATGGCCTCTGCTTCCACAGCCCGCGTCTTGGCAGCTGAGAGGTTAAAATCCGGATGCTGGCCCTGGTCAGGAGCAAAATGAGGCACTGAAGTAAATTGCCATAGGCACCGAGAATGACAGTGTCCTGGAGGAGCAGGACACATCCTGTCCCCAGCCCAGCCCTAACTCACCATCTTGGTGCTGACGTAAGGAGGTCAGGAGAAATGGCTGCTGTCCTGGTTCAAGGGCTGAAAAGGCCCGGGCTGCCAGCCTTGAGAAGCCATCCAGTAGGCCAGGCTGTAGCGCCCTACAGCGGCACCTGGGTACAGAGCCCAGGCCAGGCTGGGTAGTATGTCCAGAACATTCATTCAGTCCACTTCACAAGGAGTTCCGAGGAACAGAATGAGGCAGGGGCCCCCGAGGCTGCCCCGGTTCCCTGGAGGGTACAGACCCCACAGCGAGCTTGGCTTGTAGTGCACCCAGCCAGCCTGCCAGGGCCGGTGTGCTGAGGCCTCAGCATGTAAACCCAAAGCCTCTTTTCCCTCCAGAGAGAGACTTTGTATTCACGGTTTCTGTCCAGAAACTACTGAAGATTGTGTTCAGCTTTTACATTATGACTCCATGTAATTAGGTTTAATTGCTTTATGTTTTGGAAAAATAATGAGAAACCTGCAGGCTTGTGAGACTCATCTCGTCCTGGTCCCACGGTGTCCGGCTGGTTGAGGTTTTTAACAAGAAAAGTATCTTGAATGTTTTTTGGTTGAGGATGGCTCCTTAACATTCTTCTCCCTTCAATTTAAAAAGCAAAAGAGCTGGCCCGGTTTCCCTCAGCTTCTGGCAGAGGTGGCCAGCTTCGGCAGCTGCCCGGGCACCTTCTTGCCAGGACAGAAGTTGGCTTGGAAGCCAGAGGCCTCCCCCACCCCCAGCAATGCCTCAAGGAGCCAGCAGTGGAAGACTCAGTCACTTTGCTAGGTCAGCCTTGCTCATTTGAGGAGCTTGTTGTGCCTTCCCAAAAAGTTTGCAGCTACCCTTCCCCTCCTCACTAATGTCATTCCTCCTGGGCCCTGATGCTGCAGGGCCTTCAGCCTTGGATGCCCTGATGGCTGGTTCTGACAGGGGCTGTGCCTCCCTCTCTCCCCTGCTGGAGTCAAGAGGAAAAGGCCCTGGATTGGATTCAAAATGTCTGAGTTCAGTTCTCTTATTAATCAGTTGCCTGACATGATGCAAATCAGTAAACTACCCCAGCCTTTAGTCGCTTTACCTGAAAAATGGGCTCAATGGTGTGACTCCATGGGGCAGCTGGAGGATGCAAATGGTTTAGTGAAAATGCAGGTGGGAACCTCCCTCCATGCTGGTCCCGCTGCCAGGTGATACCTCATCCACCTGGCACAATGGAACTCGGTTCCACTCTAGGGGTACCACTTCCTGTCTTTGGTCCCAGTTCCACGGCAAACTCCAGAGGAAACAGAGCATAAGAAGGCTGCGGGAAGATCTTGGGACAAACTCACCTGTGTGGCTCCTGTACAGTGGAGCTTTGGGATGTTCAGCTCCCAGCACACAGCAAGGGTAACTGTGTAAATGTGAGCACAGTGTTGTCTGTGGAGTCTGGCCTACCTTCCCTCATGGGAGTCATATTGGGATCACTTTGACCCATCCATCACCAACTCCTGCAGAGGCATCAAAGATGAACCCATACATCATGAGAGGATGTTAGTGCAGGTCCCCAGATTTGGGGATGAACAAAATTTCCTCCCTGGTTCCAATGTAGGACAGGAGACCAGAGGAATGGGTCTCCTGACTCATGTCACAGAGCTGGGAGGTAGCCGATGGAGTCAGGGTTCTTGGTGCTGCCCCTCTGTGACATGGGAGCCCAGTCATCACCAGTTGGCACAAGTTGGTGGCCTCCATCTGAGCATCTCAAGGCTGTGGTTCACTTCCCACCTCATGCAGAAGTGACCTGGCACTGGGGTGAGACAGCTCATGTGGACACCAGAGGGCTTGGCTGCAGAGCTCGCATGGAAGCAGAGCTTGTGCAGGGGCCTCTAGCCCTAAGGCATTGGGCTGGCTGGTAGCTGTGGTACTGCTCTCAGCTGTCCACCCCAGAGATGGCTTTTACTGTGGGAAACCCCCATGACCACCGCAGGCACCACCAAATTAGTTTATGACCCAGGAAGGAAAATGAATCCTCCTTGAGCTGTTGTTCTGTTTATATATATATATATATATATATATATATATATATATATATACTTTTTTCTTTTTTTTTTTTTTTTTTTTGCGGTACGCGGGCCTCTCACTGTTGTGGCCTCTCCCATTGCGGAGTGCAGGCTCAGGACGCGCAGGCTCAGCGGCCATGGCTCACAGGCTTAGCCGCTCCACGGCATATGGGATCCTCCTGGACCAGGGCACGAATCCCCGTCCCCTGCATCGGCAGGCGGACTCTCAACCACTGCGCTACCAGGGAAGCCCTAGATTTTGTTTTTTTAGAGCAGTTTCATAACAGAATTGAGTGGAAGGTACAGAGATTTCCCACAGACCCTGCACCCCAACACAGAAACAGCCTCCTCCATTATCAACATCCCCCACCAGAGTGGTACATTTGTTATAATGGATGACATATATTGACACATAGTTATCACCCAGAGTCTATAATTTACCTTAGGGGTCACTCTTGATATTGTACATTCTATGAGTTTGGACAAATGTATGTATGACATGTATCCACCGTTATAGTATCATACAGAATAGCTTCACTGCGTTATAAAGATAATCCGTGTTCTACCTATTCACCGCTCCGTCCCCACCAGGCCCCTGGCAAGCATTGATCTTTTAACCATCTCCATGGTTTTTCCTTTTTCAGAATGTCATAGCCTTTTCATATTGGTTTCTTTCACTTAGTGATATTCATTTAAGTTTCCTCCATGTCTTTTCACGATTTGATAGCTCATTTCTTTTGAGCACTGAATAATACTCCATTGTCTGGATATATAATACTGTTTATTTATCTAGCCACCAACTGAAGGACATCTTGGCTGCTTCCAGGTTTTGGCAATTATAAATAAAGCCACTATAAAGATCTGTGTACAGGTTTTTGTGTGAACATAACAACCCGTTTGTGTAAATACCAAGGAGCATGATTACTGGATTGTATGGTAAAAGTATGTAAACATACTTTTCTCTAAGAAACTGCCGAACAGCCTTCCAAGGTACCATTTTGTATTCGTACCAGCAATGAATGAGAGTTCCTTGTTGCTCCACACCCTCACCAGCATTTGGTGTTGTCAGTGATCTGGATTTCAGCCATTCTAATAGGTGTGCAGTGGTATCTCCTTGTTTTAATTTGCATTTCCCTGCTGGCGTGTGATGTGGAGCGTCTTTTCATGTGCTTATTTGCCATTTGTGTATCTTCCTCAAAGTATCTATTAAGGTCATTAGCCCATCTTTTAATTGGATTGTTTGTTTTCTTACTGTTGAGTTTTAAGAGGTCTTTGTATATTTCAGGTAACAGTGCTTTATCCGATGTGTCTTGAAAATATTTTCTCCCAGTCTGTGGCTTGTCTGACAGTCCATTTCTAAATTGTAGTTCTAGATCCTGCCCAGTAGGGAAACTGGCAGGGTCACATGCTGCAGGGGGTAGTATGTGGCTTCGACCACTTTTGACAGTCCCTAAGGGATGTATCCAAGCAAGACCAAGATCTACGCCCTGATTTCAGCACTGAGTGTGATAGCAGATGCAAGCAGGGCCTGTGTTCAGCACTCAGGGTGTTCATGGGGTAGTTACATGAGAACACCATGGCCCCAGGCATTCCTCATGAAATTACCATTCCGTTAGAAATGGTATTTATGAAGATGAGGATGCAATGTGGGAAAATGTGAATCACCATATGATGAAGTAGAGAACGCAGGCCACAGAAAGACGCCAGGTCCAATGAAAATTCTGGGAGTTCACGTGCATGAGGTCACAGACTAGAAAGGAAAGTACCAAGAGCTCTGCTGGGTCGATGGACTTGAAAGTGGATTTTTCTCCATTCCATTTTCCAAAGGAAGGATAATGTTCTTATAGATCATTGTTTATAATGACCACTATTTATTTTAAAACAACGGATTCCTAAAGCTTTTACTGCCATTCCTGACCATGCTAAACCATGAGTTCTGCAGTGGCGTTGAGGAAAGAGCCAGTAATGGGAGACCCCCTGGTTGCAACCCCATGCTCTGGAGAGAACAGAGGAGGGAGTTCCTGCCCCTGAGCTGTGGGGCCTCCTCTGGGGGTGTGTTCAGGGGAGCAGGAAGTACGTGAGGGGCTGGCTTCTTGCCCTCTGTCACCTGTGGCCAGTGTGCCACTGTGCTTTCAGGATACAAATCTGTCATGCTTTCCCAATTGGCCGATATCAAGCATCTTTCCTAATAAAATCTGAGACTGGATGACAAACCAGTAATTGGAGGCAGGCACTGGTGGTAGACTCCTGTGCTCTTTAAAATTGCAGATGGACCCCACCCCCACCCCATAATTCAGCGTATTTCCTCTCTGCTCCTCCCAGGCTGCCTACAGACCCAAACTCTACATTAATTGAGTACCCACTGCATGCCAGACATGTGCTAGCTGTTTCCACAGCTGTCATCTTATTTAATTTTCACCCATCTCAAAACAGCCTGAGGTGTCAACATGAATATCCCCATTTTGCAGAGAGGAAACTGAGGCCAGCAGTGAGACTGGGAAACAGTACCCCTTTGCACAGTGCTTTAAACTTTACAGATAGCTTCACATTTTTCTCTTCTGGTTTTCTTAGTGATCCTGCCAGGAAATCATTAGAATCTCTACAAAGGAGGAAATTGAGGGTCAGAAAGAAGAAGGGGCCCCAAGGCCAATAAGTAGTAAGTGAAGATAGACTCAAATCTTCCCAGCTGGGTTCCAGTTCTGCTTCTTGCTACCCTGATACTACATCATGAGAAGGAGGTGAGGGCAAGAACTCCTCTTTGGTTTCCTGGAATGAGAGGGGTACCTTAGCTTCATTTGCTGAAGCTGCACGGTGCACCATTTTTACACCCGTGATCTCACTGAATCCTCAAGATGGTCTGAGAGAGTAGGCAGGGGAAGAGATTATAATCTGCATTTTATGGATGCTGTGTCTGAAACTCAGAGGATACATAACCTGCCAGGGTAGCCTAGCTGGCAGTATCAGAACCGGAGCCATAACTGTGACCATTCAGGTTTAACTGAGGAATTGTTACTTTAAGGAAGAAAGTGGAGGACCCGTAGTCCTGACCTGTGGAACACCAAGTGACTACAACTGCCAAGATAGTTCAGTTCAGAGAGCTGTTGGGCTGTCTTGTCCTGGCCCTAGCACTGCCTCCAGAGAAGAACATTAAATGTTCTCTCTCCAATTGATGTGCACATTTTACTGCCTCTTCGAGGGCAGCAGCAAAGCAGAGGAGATGACTGGGACCTGGATCAAAGGGTTTTCCCTGAAGCCTTGCTATTCTGTCTGCGTCCAGTGGAACAAGCGCTCACCCTAGGACCCTGGGCAAGCGGAGCAGATTTTAGATTCACCCGACATTTCATGCCCAGTGCAGTGAAGCTGCTTTAACAAGCAGTTTCATAGCCTTTGTCCTGGAGGGGATTGTTTGGCACCTAACAGGGGAAGTCGCTGTGAGTGAGTGAATGAATGCATGATGCTAGAGTGAACATTTGTTTGCCTGCTAGTGAGACTACATGGTTTAGTTCCATACCACCACCCCGGGCCAGAGAGTGAGCAGGAAATTCCTCCAACTACAATGTCATCAAAGTTCTAGACAGGAAAAGGCTGTGGGTTCTAATATTTAATTGTGTGACGTTAAGGAAGTCACTTAACTCTGCCAAGCCTTAGTGTCCTCATGTAAAATGGGCCTTTCCCACGTCTTGGTCCTCAGTGCTCCTGGATTATCTGCTAGATCAGGAGGGTGGGAGCCCCAGCTACACACCTCCCCACACCTCAGTCTCTGCAGTCCACGGACATCTCTGCTTGGAGGGAATGAACATCCTGACCTTAACAATGAGCACGATTGTGAGACATGCCAGGTGCCCGCCCCGTGGCAGCTTTCGCTGCCTCAGTCTCCTTCTGGTACAACAAGGATGGTAAATGTCCCTACAGGACCACCATGCTAGGGCTTTGCAAGTGTGTTTGTGGTTGCATTTTTATATATAATCACCCTTTAATTATAAATACTACAAGTGCTATTTCATGTCATGATGACATATTCAGGTAAGTGCTGAAGGACAAGTGGCAAGCACAACACAGAAAATGCAGAACGTGCATGTTCCCAATATCCTTGGTAACCACTGGGGTGATGATAGGATGGACAAGCTTGTCAGGGACGAGTTGGCAGGGGTTGGGGGGGTTAACAGGCCCTGCTCAACCACTTCCCAGGAGCTGTGACTTGGTGCACCTCCCGAGTGGGCCACACTCGGGCATAGCCTGCCTCTGAGTCATCCACGTGGCCACTGCCTGCTGGCACTTCTGTCCCTCAGTTCCCAGAGCTGAATGTCTTCTCCCACTTGGTTTTTGCTTCTAGTTGCTTGGGAACTCTGTTCCTCTCAAGCCTGGTTTTTTGTCTTGCTTTCAGCAAAAGTTGATATGGCTTTGGAGCAAATGCAGCTGGGAAGTGTCAGGATTGCACCTGGAAGGTGCCTAGTAAGCGTTCAGCAACTCCCTTCAGACAGCATAGTCCTTCACAGAGCTGGGGGCTGTCCCCCTTGGAGCACAAGGGGCTCACATGTAATTTAAATGCTGTGTGCTTCTAAATCGTGATGGAGACATAGGCATGGGATTTGCTTTTTATACAGCCTTAGAACTGGGGAGCATGGAGGGCCCTGAGATCAAGCCCAGGTCGTCATTGTACAGGAAACACTGAGACCTGGAGGGTGAGTCCACGGTTATCCACAAGGAACTGTCAGTGCAGGACGAGCCCCTGGCAGCCCCTGCCCCATTTGTGTGCTGTCTCCCCACAGCACTCGGCCTCAGACTTGCCCCCAGTCTGTCCCGCTAATGCAGTGAGTCTTGCATCCTGCTAACAAAGGGCAGCTGGTGGAGCCTCTGCAAAAGTGTGTGATGCCAGAGGAGGGTCACCTTGTGCTGAGACTTTAACCCATCATCAAATTTCAGCTCCCAGAGCAGATGTAACTGTCTCCATTTTACAGAGGAGCAAAGCAAAGCTCAGAGAGCCTGAGTGACCTAAGCAAGACCACACAGCTGGTAAAGACTTGGAAATCCAGGCCCTTCCAGGAGAGTCTGGTGTCTGTTCAGCTGACTCTCTAACATGTTTGTTCTTCTACAGAAAAACATTTTCCTTATGGGATGTATTCATTAGTCAAGCTGTATCTGTAAGATCGTGACTGTTGTTATTGATAATTACTTTGAAAATGGTTTCCATTAACATTGTGGAAATTTTTAACACTTGCAGAAACTTTTTCCCAGTCTAAACTATTTATTAAGAGAAAATGATAACAAAGGAGCAGATAGTGTTTTAAGTTTCCCAGTAAACAACACAGTTATCCTCTCCTGGGTTGGAATTCTGTGGCTCCCTGGGGTTGGGTTTCTGTGACCCCCCTTTGGGAGAGGGGTGTTCTGTTTTTATTTCTGCTTCCATGGGGGTTTTCCTTGAGAATGGAATTCTGTTTCATGTCCTACAAATAAAATGAAAACAACGAAGGCCCCTCTGAGTTCAGCCCTCCCCTCGGGGGGCACGATGACCCCCAAAGAGCCCAATGTTTCCCATTGTTTGGGACATTCTTTGCCCTTTTGAGGCCCAAAGTCCACATTCCCCTTGTGCTGTAGCCAAAAGGGAAGTAGCATCTCACAACAGGGAAGAAGGAATTAGGACCTATTTTGTATGAGGTCCTGTGCTGCTTGTTTAATCTGCACCACAACTGCACAGAAGTGCTTTATTATCCCTGTTTCATGGAGAAGGAAACTGAGGAACGTGACATGATTTCCCTCTGGTAGCAGGACTGTAAGGGATGGACTTGGGTATACACTCAGCCTCACTGACAACAGGGCTCTTTGTTGAGCCCTTCCCTGAGACTGCAAGCAAGGCAGGGAGAAAAGGCTGAGACCCTCCAACCCTGGGGATTGGGCCGGTGCACTGGGGGAGGCAGCAGAGCATCAGAGTTGGTGCCCAGTCTGGATCCCGCTGCCTGGGTTCAAGTCTGGCTCTGCCACTTACAGCCCTATGCTTGGGCTGTTGCTTATCTCCTGGCGCTTTTCTTCTTAATCTACAAAATGGCATGATAGTAATAATAATACCTACCTCTTAGGGTTGTACAGATTAAAGGAGGTAATTCAGATTAACGGTTCCTAGCACAGTGCCTGGCACAGAACAGATTTTCAGTACCTATTTAGTGTCAGTATCAATGACACTGTATCAAAATACCTTCAATGCCCTGGCATTGAAGGATTGGAAGCTTGCCTCATTCAGCTTCACTGGTCTCCCCTTGTCCTGGGGCAGTGACCCACGGTGTGGCCATGGCCAAGTTGGACACAGTGGGCATTGCCACTCACCTTAAAAACTAGTGCTGAGGGCTGGATAGAAGGGGGCAAAGAGCAGGCAGTATAAGGGCAACTGTATTCTTTTCTGTCATTTTACATTTTCTTGAGCATCTACTACAGGTCAGACATCATTCTGAGCACTAAGTAGTGAATAAGGCAGGCAGGGTCCTTGCTCTCCTGGGTTTACATCCTAGAGAGAAGAAGGGAGGGTTTAAATCTGCAATGTCATGATCTAGTCTTTGCATAATACCTAGGTCTCTGCAGTCCTGCTAAAACTGAAGCCATGTGGTTTACTACCTCTGACCAAGGATTTAAGGCTTGGCTTCCTCCAGGCCCAGACAAGCAAAGACTGATAAATGTGCCTGAGGCTTGTTTTCAGATTCTCTTTCTGATTTTTTCATCTCCATCCTGCTACCTCCAAAGGGCTTGGGTGGGACATGAGGTTAGACTCAGCATTAGATTGGGTCATTGTGGGGCTGGAGGACTGGCTGAAGAGTTAGCCAGCTGACTGGTACCCAAGCTGCAGTGGGTTTAAGTGAGGGTAGAGGTAGGAGGCTCTGCCTAGGGCAGCAGGCCAGACCAGGCAGCCAGGGGCAAGCAGCACTCAAGCTGGAGTCAGGCATGCAGACAAGGCTGAGGTGCATGGCTGAGATGGGCACAGGGGCTGATTCCAGTTTCTCATTAAAGAGGGCAACAGGGTCAGAGTCTGACCAGGAGCGCAGAAATTTAGGTAAGGGCTCCAGTCCATGGATGAAGTTTAAGTCTAAGTATAACAGGGAGAGAAAGCTGAGGCCTGGAGCTCAGACAAGCGAGCTGAGCTAACTTGATAATAATTATCACGATGTTAGTAATAATAATAGCGAACCCTTACTGAGGGCATAAAAGTCTCATACTTTATGTGTTCTATCTCATACAGTCGTCACAACCCTGAGGTAGGTGCTATCATTGTTCACAGTGTACAAATTATGAAATCAAGACACAGAGAGGTTAAGTAACATCCAAGGTCACACAGATTACTAAATGGTAGAGGTAAGATTTTAACCCAGTGAGCACATGGGTGCCAGGCCCTCCAGACACTGGGTCCTCCACACAGGACTGACTTCCTGCAGTCCTACCTGCTGGCAGCCTAAGGCTGCTTCCTCAGGGCTGATTTCTAGGATTAGGAAGCCGCCTTGACAGAGAAGCCCAGGACTGAAACATGAAGCTGAATAAATAACAGGCCCTGAATAAATGTTTGTTCATTGAACTTGAAGGGAAAAATGCAATTTTCTTTGGGCCCAAGTCAGATGTTGTTGCTGCAGCCCAGGTTCAGAATGTCCTTGTTTCTGCAGGTAGTTTGTGATCTTTATCCTCATCGTAGAGACAGGCCGCATCTGTTCTGCTAGTGAATCCAGTCTCCTTGGCCTGGATGAAGAGGGGCAGCAAAGGGGCAGGGGCATAACTATCTATAAAAACCATCTAATCAAATGCTAGTGTCCCTGGGCATTCTTTCAAATGTCCCTTTATCATCAAGGGTTGGATTTCCCTCTGATACAGACCCCATGGTTTTCTGCTGTATAATGATATCTCACTGGGGGAATGTGGGATGGAATGAGGGGGCAGTGCTGTGGTTTTCCTCCAGATGGAGAATCCAGAATGTTGCATGCCTGATTTCCCTTCTTGGGCAGTGATTGGAAGCACAGGTCTGCTATTGGAAAGAGGTCAGATTCTTTACCTGGAAAAATATTGGCAGTAACTAAAAGGTACACACAGCAAGGAGGCAGAGTTTCCCAGCATTAATCTGAAGGCAAGAGTCAATAGGATCAAGCCCCCAAAGGTAGATGTGCATGCGTGTGCGCGAGTGTCTTTGAGTGTGTTGTGTGCATGTGTATATATGTGTCTGTCTGCGTTCTCTTAGGGTGTATGGGTGCATGTGTATGACTGTGTTTGAGTGTTTGTGTGCATGCATGTCTTGTGCACGTGTGTGTGTGTGCGTGTCCAGAAGAGCTGTCCATCATGGAGGAGTGGTTCTGCCTTCTTGCCCCACATCCTAGAATTGAGAATTTCATGACCTGGCAAATTGCCTCTGAACCTCTGTCTCCAGTCCACCGCTGAGGGACCCTGGTGTGCCCTGATCACTTGCCCCCTCTCCACCCACCTGTCGGCTGTGACATCTCCCCCTCCCGGAAGTCCACTCTGGCCCCACCCAGCACCCTCCTCTCTTGCAGCAGCAGGGCCCCCTCCTGAGGCCCTGATCTCCAGGAGCTCACAGTCTAATTGTCCCAGGAGTTCTCGCACAGATGTGGCATCACAGTGTCTGCTGACTGGCCACGTCACTGACTGCCCTCAAGGAACCCTCACTCTTTGTGGAGACAGAGCAGAGTCTGGAACAGAACTATCCTCGAGTTTTCATCCCCAAGACCCTCCCAGCAGCAGTAAACACATCTTATGCAAGCAGTGAATCCGTTTGTGGTGTGTCTGTGAGGAATGTCTGTGAGGAATGTCTGTGCATCCTCCTGGCTATGGAGAGTTCAGCTCAGATGTTTCTGGAGGTGAGATCTAAACAGAGCAGGTGCACTGTGGAAGAAGGAGGCAGGTGGTGCTCCAAGAGGGGTTCGCCCTGGGGAAACGAGGCTGACAAAGCCTGCAGCGTGAGCCCTGAGTGTGTGGGGACACGTGGTTGCTTTTAGACATGCGACTCGTTTGGAACCCCGAGCTAGCTCAGCATGGTGCACTCAGGGTCTGGGGCCCTCCCACTACCGGCACAAACCGTGTCACTCACCCTGCAAGGCAGGGTCATCACCACGTACCACGTAACCAACTAAATGAGCACCCCAGTCAGGGAAGAGTGTGTAACTGTACCAAGCAGATGTCAGCATCACTGACTGGATTTTAACTCCTTCCTGAGAGGGTCAGAGGCTGAATCCAAGTAGCTCTGCTTGCTGCGGGAGAGCAGAGAAACTGGGTGGATTCTTCAACAACCAGCCCTCACCTTTTCTTGGGAGCAGAGAAGCAGATCAGCAACAGCTGAATTTTAGATTCCAGAAGCCTGGCCCTCCCCTCACACACCATACCACCTAGGTGGGTTCAGTGATCTTGCTTTGTCTTCAGGCAGGGTCATGGGTTGTGGAACGTGTCTGTCTTTGCTGTGTTGGGATCTCTGAGAAGTAGACCCCAAGCAGGGAGCTCTGCTTTCCTGATTCCCCGTTTCCACATAGACATTTACCTGCTGTTCAAGGAAGCAGGAAGTGGGGAGGGAAATTGTTTAGTTCCTTTTTTTTTTTAAGAATAGTTAGGGGCTTCCCTGGTGGTGCAGTGGTTGAGAGTCCGCCTGCCAATGCAGAGGATATGGGTTCGTGCCCCGGTCCGGGAAGATCCCACATGCCACGGAGCGGCTGGGCCTGTGAGCCATGGCCGCTGAGCCTGGGCGTCTGGAGCCTGTGCTCCGCAGCGGGAGAGGCCACAACAGCGAGAGGCCCACGTACCGCAAAAAAAAAAAAAAAAAAAAGAATAGTTAATAGTTAATGCTAGAGTGTGAGCACTCTCCCACGCCCCGTGCTGGTGATGCATCGGGTGGCGATGATGCAGAGTACAGTTCCTGCCCTCAGAGAGCTCACACTCCAGTAGATAAATCACATGGTAGATGCTCACTTAATAGCATTACTGTTGCTCTGGGAGTAACCAAAGTCACCTGACACTGGCCCAGCACAGGAGGATTGTGTCTACACATGAACACCTTCTCCATCCCCAGGTAGGCTCATGAGACCTTCCCCCTTACCCCAGGCTGAGAGAAACCCCCTGCCTGTGATCCATCACCTCTGGGACTTCTCTCCTGTCCTGACATCACTCTGTTATAATTATTTGATCACATATCTGCCTTTCCCACCAAAGTAAAGCCGAGTGAGATCAGAGACTATGTCTGTCTGACTTACTCCTGCTTTCTCAGTGCCTGACACTTAAGTAGAGCCGCTGACATTGTTTGATGATGAATAAATGGAAAAGAACCATGAACAGTAGGAACATAGGCAATAATTGAATAAATAAGACGTTCTCTGTACTTAAAGTTCTGAATCTCTGTGTCAAAGGACTCACTGAATTCAAGTTAAATTGAAAAACTTCATGTAGGTTTCATGTGGCAAAGTATTTTAATTAAAAGGGTTATACACACACACACATTCAAAGGTGGAAGAAAAAGCTACCATAAACAGGATCACATGACCAATATCTGAAAAGTATCAAAAAGCAGAATTGCCTCAAACCTCTCCACAGTTCTAAGGATCAGAAGACAGTGGGACTGTGGCTACAGAAGTTGAGTAGAAAAGTTTACACTCAAGAATTCCATATATAGCTGTGTTGTCATTCTTGGGTGAAGACTGAAAAACGCAATGTCTCAGGTACTATATTATTATTTCTAAGAAAGCTACACCAGCATACATGCCAATGAAAGAAGAAAGGGATCAAAATCAGGATCTGGACAGGAAAAGCTGTCTGATTGATTTAAAATCAAGTAAATTAAAAGCTATGTGAGACATTGAAAATAATTTAAAATCATATCACAAAACTGAATACGAAATCCCAAAACAGTTTTTGAAAAGAAGGGTAGAATGCTGAAAGCTGTATAATACTACTTGTGATATGTACACTTTTATGTATATTATACTTTACTAAAAATCAAAAAAGAACTACAACACCAGGGGGTGTCGGGGGGAGGGATGAATTGGCAGAACACAGAGGCTTTTTAAGACAGTGAAAATACTCTGTGTGATAAGGCAATGATAGGTACATGTCATTATACATTTGTCCAAACCCATAGAATGTAAAACACCAAGAGTGAACCCTAAAGTTAACAATGGACTGGGTAATTATGGTGTGTCAGTGTAGGCTCATCATTGTAATAAATGTCCCACTCTGCTGGGGGATGTTGATAATGAAGATGGCTGTGCGTGAGGGGGTGCAGAGTTTATATAGAAAATCTCTGTACTCAGCCTTCTGCTTAGTGTGGCTGTGAACTTAAAGTCGCTCTAAAAATAAAGTCTATTAGGGCTTCCCTGGTGGCGCCGTGGTTGAGAGTCCACCTGCCGATGCATGGGACATGGGTTCATGCCCTGGTCTGGGAAGATCCCATATGCCGCAGAGCGGCTGGGCCCGTGCGTGAGCCATGGCCACTGAGCCTGCGTGTCTGGAGCCTGTGCTGTGAATGGGAGAGGCCACAACAGTGAGAGGCCCGCGTACCACAAAGAAAATAAATAAATAAAAATAAATAAAGTCTATTAAAAATAAACAAATAAATAAGAACTGTATAATAATAATATGGTTTCTGTAATACATATTAAATTAATAAAGACTGAGAAATTAAGGAAGGGGCATGGAAAATAAACATATGCAGAATCCTAAAATCATTATTGTATGTAGTGAACATTAGAAATTATTTTGTTCTTGACTTTGAGAATTAGAGAAGTATAGATTTATTTGTATGTAATGGTAAAAAGAAAACAGACAGAAAAATATAAAATGAAATACAGATTTCTTCTCCCTTCTTCTATCTCTAGTCCTTTTTCCCAAAAGTAACCACAGGTAACAGATTATTGTATATTCTTCCAGGAAAGAAATGTCTAGCTACATTTAAACACATTTACACAAATGGAATCACACCATTTATACCTTATTATTTTCACAGAATAATATGTCTTAGAGATCCAGTTGTCACATACAGAGCTTTCTCCTTTTGATGGCTGTATTGTATTCCATTGAATGAATGTACCATAACTTATCTAGCCAATCCCTAAATCATGTATTGTTAAGTTGTTTCCATTTTTACCTCTGTAAACAGTGTTATAATTTAATATGTATACATTTATTAATGTTTTTATAAGGAAAAATTCTACCAGTGGACTTGCCAGGTCAAAGGGAATACATCACTTTTAATTTTTGATAGCTATTGCCAAATTACCCTAAAACAATATTATGTGCAAGTTCCTGCTTCTGCATACTTCATAAGCACAGGGTGTTATTAAATTTTTAATTTTCTACCAATGTTATAGGCAAAAATAGTATTTTCATTGGATTTTAATAACTTTATTATATGTGAGATTGAACATTTTTTTCTATTATTAAAGTGAAATTTGCATTAACATAAAACTAACCATTTTTAAATACACAATTTAGTAGCATTTAATACACTCAAAATGTTGTACATCCACCACCTTATCCAATATCAGAACATTTTCATCACCCCAGAAAGCAACCCCATACCCATAAAGCAGCATTCCCCCACTCCCCCTCTACTCTCAGCTCCTGGCAACCATCAATCTAGCCCATTTTCTATTTCTATAGATTTACTTATTTTGTATATTTCATGTAAATAGACCCATACAATATGTAACCTTTTGTGTCTGGCTTCTTTCACTTACCATAATTTTTTTGAGGTTCATCCATATTGTAGCATGTATCAATACTTCATTCTTTTTTATGATTGAATAATATTCCATTGTATGTATATACCACAATTTGTTTATCCATTCATCCACTGATGGACATTTGGGTTGTTTCCACCTTTTGGCTATTTGTGCTGCTATGTATATGCATATATAGGTATTAGTTTGAGTACCTATTTTCAATGCTTTTTAGGTACACACCTAGGAGTAAAATTGCTGGGTCACATGGTAATTCTATGATTAGATTTTTGAGAAACCACCAAACTGTTTTCCGCAGTGACTGAACCATTTTGCATTCCTACCAAGTGTATAAAGGTTCCAATTTGTCTACATCCTTGTCAACACTTGTTATTTTCTGGTTTATTTATTATAGTCATCCTAGTGGTCATGATGTGGTATCTCATTGTGATTTTTATTTGCATGTCCCTCATGACTAATGATGTTGAGTGTCTTTTCATGTGCTTGTTGGCCATCGTATATCTTGTTTCAAGAAATGTCTACTCAAGTCCTTTTCTCATTTAGTATTGGGTTGTTCGTTGTTTTCTTGTTGAGTTGCAGGAGTTCTTTTTATATTGGATATGTAGTCTAGACACTAAACCCTTGTCAGATATATGATTTGAAAATATTTTCTCCTATTCTGTAGATTGTCATTTTACTTTCTTGATAATGTTTTTTCATGCACAAACGTTTTTAATTTTGATGAAATCCAATTTATCCATTTATTCTTCTGTTGTTTGTGCTTTTGGTGTCAGATCTAAGAGTACACTGCCAAATCCAGTATCATGAAGGTTTATCCCTATGTTTTCTTCTAAGAGTTTTATAGTCTTAGCTCTTATATTTAGGCCATGGATCTGTTTTGAGTTAATTTCTGTATATGTTGTGAGTAGGGGTCCAGCTTCATTGTTTTGCATGTGGATATCCAGTTCTCCCACAGTATTTTTTTTTTTTTTTTTTTTTTTTTTTTTTTTTTTTGCGGTACGCAGGGCTCTCACTGTTGTGGTCTCTCCCGTCGCGGAGCACAGGCTCCCGACGCGCAGGCTCAGAGGCCATGGCTCACGGGCCCAGCCGCTCCGCGGCATGTGGGATCTTCCCGGACCCGGGCACGAACCCGTGTCTCCTGCATCGGCAGGCGGATTCTCAACCACTGCGCCACCAGGGAAGCCCCCACAGTATTTTTTGAAGAGTCTACTCTTTCCCCATGACCCCTTGTGAAGAATTAATAGGCCATGGATGTATGGGTTTATCTGACTCTCAAATTGATTGTTGTTTTTTTTTAAGAAACTGCCAAACTATTTTCCAGAGCAACTGTACCAGTGTGAGTGAAGTGTAGATATCTTACCTCCTTTTATATTCCTTACCCTCCTCAATTTATAATACAATTGTATTAACTATTTCCTCTACATACATTGAGAACCACATCAAATGACGCTATAGTTTTTCCTTCAATCATGAAACACAATTTAGAAAACCCAATAGAAGAAAAGACCTCTTGTATTTACCCAGACTTCTGCTGACAGTGTTTTCTTCCTTCATCATGTTCCAAGATTCCTTCTTTCATCATGTCCTTTCCATTTAGAGAACTTGCTTTAGGCATTCTTTCAGGGTAGGTCTGTCAGCAATGAATCCTCTTAATTCTCCTTCAGCTGAAAATATCTTTGTTTCCCCTTCATTCCTAAAGGATAATTTCACTGGGTATAGAATTCTGGGTTTTCTTTCAACACTTGAAAAAGTGTGTGCCACTTCCTTCTGGCCTCCATGGTTTCTGCTGAGCAATCTGCTGTCATTTGAATTATTTTTCTCCTACAGGTAAGGTGTCATTCTTCGTTGGCAGCTTTCAAGATTTTTGGTTTTGTTTTTAGTTTTCAACAGTTTGACTATGACATTTCTTGGTGTGAGTTTCTTTGGATTTATCCTGTTTGAGATTTACCCAACATGTTGAATGGGTACGTTTTTGTCTTTTGCCACATTTGGAAATTTTTCAGCCATTATTTCTTTGAATATTTTTTCAGCCTCATGCTATTTCTCCTCTCCTTCTGGGACTCTGATGACATAAATGTTAGATCTTTTGTTACCATCCCACAGGTCCCTGAAGCTCTAGTCATTTTTCTTTTCTGGTCTCTTTTCTCTCTGTTATTTACACTGAGTAGTTTCTCTTGGTTCTCCCTTCAAGTTCACTGATTCTTGCCTCTTTTCTTTCCATTCTCCTGTTGAACCCATCCACTTAGTTATTTATTTCCTTTTTTAAAAATTTATGTTTAAATTTATTTATTTATTTATTTGGGGCTGTGTTGGGTCTTCGTTTCTGTGTGAGGGCTTTCTCTAGTTGTGGCAAGTGGGGGCCACTCTTCATTGCGGTGCGCAGGCCTCTCACTATCACGACCTCTCTTGTTGCGGAGCACAGGCTCCAGATGCGCAGGCTCAGTAGTTGTGGCTCATGGACCTAGTTGCTCCGTGGCATGTGCGATCTTCCCAGACCAGGGCTCGAACCCGTGTCCCCCGCATTAGCAGGCAGATTCTCAACCACTGCACCACCAGAGAAGCCCCTATTTATTTCCTTTACTGTATTTCTCAGTTGTGAACTTTCCATTTGGTTCTTCTTTATATCTTCTGTTTCCGTGCTGAGACTTCCTATTTTTTCATTTGTTTCAAGTGTGTTTATAATTGTTCATCAAAGCATTTTTACAATGTCTGTTTAAAAATCTTTGTTAGATAATTCTAACATCCCTATCATACCACTGTTCACATTTGTTGATTGCCTTTTCTCACACAAGTTGAGGTTTTCCTGGTTCTTGATATGATGAGTGATTGTCAGTTAGATCCTGGATATTTTGGATATTACATTATGAGACTTGGGATCTTATTTAAATCTTGTGTTTTAGCTGGCCTCCTCACATCCTATGCTGTCATGTAGAGGGCAGGGGATACCACCTTGTTACTTCCAGGTGGGAGTGGAAGTCCACATTTTCTACTCAGCCTCCATGACACCCAAGGTGGGGAGGGGCTCTGAGTTACCCCTGGGAGAGGGTGGGAGTTCTGGCTTCCCGCTTAGCCTCCTCTATACCACCCTGGCTGGGAGGGGCAGGAGTGCCTCTTTACTGCTCCCCATGTGGCTTCTACTGATCTCTTGGGGTCTGGCCTCATTATCACATGGCAGGAGGGTGAAAGTCCCAGCTCCCCACTCAGCCTCCTCTGATACCACCCTAGTGGGGATCTGACAAAGGGGGATGTCTGCTCCCCACTCTGCCTTTGCAGAGGCAGGTAGGAGTGGGGCCTCAGTTTGTTCTGTGCTATATGCCTGGTGTAGAGCAGTTGTTGTACTTCCTTTTTCTGGCAGGCTTTTCTTTTTGTTTGCATCCATTGGGGTTTCTGAGTTTCTCCAGCACCCAGGCACCCAGTTTAGGATGTATGAAACTAAAACAAAAGAAAGTAAAACAAAAAGCCCACACACAGGTGGGCTCACCTGTCTGTCATTTCTCAGGCCCCAAGGTCCCTAGCTATCCTGCTTCTTCTCTCCACCTTCCAGGGCCTTCCTCATGTGTACAGGCAGACCTCAGAGGTAGTGTGGGTTCACTTCCAGACCAATGCAATAAAGTGAATATTGCAATAAAGCAAGTCACACAAACTTTTTTCATATGTAACTTTCATAACATATGAAAGTTATGTTTACACTATACCATAGTCTATTAAGTGTGCAATAACATTATGGCCAAAAACACCCACAATGTGTGTACTTAATTAAAAAATAAAATACTTTATTTCTAAAATATGACATCATCCGAGCCTTCAGTGAGTTGTAATCTTTTTGCAATAATAACATCAAAGAGCACCAATCACAGATCACCATAACAAATATAATAACAATGAAAAAGTTTGAAATATTGTGAGAATTAGCAAAATGTGACACAGACATGAAGTGAGCAAATGCTTTTGGAAAAATGGTGTCAATAGACACCATTTTGCTCAACACAGGGTCGTCACAAACCTTCAACTTGGGCTTCCCTGGTGGCGCAGTGGTTGCAAGTCCGCCTGCTGATGCAAGGGATGTGGGTTCGTGCCCCGGTCTGGGAAGATCCCACATGCCGCGGAGCGACTGGGCCCGTGAGACATGGCCACTGAGCCTGCGCATCCAGAGCCTGTGCTCTGCAACGGGAGAGGCCACAGCAGTGAGAGGCCCGCGTACCGCAAAACAAACAACAACAAAAAAAAACTTCAACTTGTAAAAAACTCAATATCTGTGAAGTGCAATAAAGCAAAGTGCAATAAAATGAGATAGATATATATACATAAATACACACATATATGCGCCCAGGGTTTTCAGCTGTCCTTAGCTGAAGGAGTATTCCATCTTTCTGCCAAACTTTTAACTATTATAGATTTATAACATGCTTTAAATTTCTCATTGGGTTACTCTTCACTCATTACCCTTCTTTTTCAGAATTATCAAAGCTATTTTATGTGTTTTCTCCATGTGAACCCTAATATTATTTTAATTTCCAAAATAAGAGTGTAGATATGGTTGCAGGTATCTCATCAATTTTATAGATTAATTTCAGGAGCATAAGCATCTTTTCAATGTTGAATATCTGTTTAGCTCTCCAAGAACTAGGATACTTTCCAGCATGCTTGCATTCTCAATATCCCTCAGGAGAGTTATTTTAGGTTTTCTTCCTATAGATCCTTTGATTTCTTGTTGAGTTTATTCTTCAGTGTTCTATCCTTTTCTTGTATCTATTATAAATGGAACACTTTACCATTATGCCTTCTAACTGGTTATGATTTGTATATGGGAATGCCATTCATTTTTTTCAGTATATTTTATTTTATTTATTTTTATGGAAGTATAGTTGATTTACAATGTCATGTTAGTTTCTGGTGTACAGCATAGTGATTCAGTTTTATAGATATATTCTTTTTCAGATTCTTTTCCCATATAGGTTATAACAAGATATTGAGTATAGTTCTCTGTGCTATACAGTAGTAGGTCCTCATTGGTTATCTGTTTTATAGACAGTAGTGTGTATATGTTAATCCCAACCTCCTAATTTATCCCTACCCCCGCCTTCCCCTTTGGTAACCATAAGCTTGTTTTCTACGTCTGTGAGTCTATTTCTGTTTTGTAGATAAGTTCATTTGTAACTTTTCTTTTTAGATTCCACATATAAGTGATATGATATTTGTCTTTCTCTGCCATTCATTTTTATATATTAAACATACATCCACCCACTTCAGTATATTCTCTCATTATTTCTAGTGGTTTTTCATTTGTTCTCATGCATCTGAGGTATCAAATCATACCGTGTATAAATAATTATATTTTTCATGCTCCACTTCAGCATTAGCATTCCTTCCTTTCTTGTGGCCTTCCAGAAAACTGTTCAATAAAAGTGGTGGTGGTACATCCTCATCTGGTTCCTGACTTTAATGGGGGTGCTTTCAGTGTTTCAGCATTAGGTGTGGTAGCATGTTGGACTGTGGTTTGTGATACTTTTGTTAATAATGCAGGGGAAAGGACTCATCTATTTCTATTCTTATCATAATGTTCATTGTGATAAGAATAACACAAGTGTTTAAACATATAAAAACAAAAGGGTTTAAACATATACAAACCTTGCCATCTGGAGATTTAAAAACACTCTCTTACGTAACTGTTGGGTCAGAAAATACAAAAATTGAGTCACAGTGTGTTTAGAGAATAATCTAAATAAGAACAGAGCTGTATTAATCAGAAGTATTAAGTATTAAGTTGGAACATGTAACAACTTAAACTAGCTTGAGTAAAAGGGGGGATTTATTGACTCAACAAAACCAAGCAGCAGAAACACCAGGGTGCAGGTGGCCTCGGAGGACGGCCATGATTCATCCATCATGATCTCCCAGAGCAAGCACAAAACTGGACACTTTGCTTCTGGCCCTAGGGCTGCTTGTGGCCAATGCTTGTGGCCTGTGGTGCCTGTGAGGGAGGTAAAGACAGGCTGTAAGGGATGCTCAGAGTGTCGAGCTCGAGGAAGGACCACCGAGACAGAGGCACCTGGAGTGGGGCACTGTTGGTAATGTGGCATCAATAATAGCGAAAGGACCAGGGTTTGTGAATGATTTCCTTTTTCTTTTCTAAACTAAAGCAAAATCAAAGTTAGCAGCATAGTGACCTCATTCTCACACCCACCGTGTCCTTGTATGTTTTCCTGAGTAGTAGAGGGAGGAGAGAGAGAGTTACAGCCGGTGCCCCCAGGGGAATGCGGAGGGTGTGGGCCCAGGTCTGCATGTGAACCCCGAGAGCCTCCCCACCCTCAATGTCATGTGAACATCTGCTCTGGGAGATGGAGGAAGCAAGGAGTCTTGTACTCAATGGTCTTTGTGCCCCTTGTAGCATAAATTTACTAAGTGCCTACTGTGTGCAGTAGGGATCAGGGGTCACAGGAGCCAATGGAGGGGCTGGTCTGGGCTCACCTCTTGCCCCGTCACTTATCCCATACTCCCACCGTAATGACCTGTATTTCCCCACACATTTCTTGCTGTTCCATACCTCAGTGCCTTGTATCTGTTGTTCTCTCTACCTGGGATGCCCTTTTCCTCCTGGCAAACTCCTCCTTGTCACAGGCACAGCTCAAGAGTCTCTTCTTCCATGAAGTATGCAATGTCCCGAAAAGCTGATTCCTCACTCCTGGTGCCACCACAAACCTGGTGCCTACCTCTACTCCCTGCCTACACTGCACTCACCTCCATGTCCCTTACTGGACCATGACCCTTCGTTGTTAAATGAAGTAAGTGAATGAATGAATGATGATCATTATGACCTAGCGCATTACTAGGGTGCCAACACCCAGCAGTACACTCCTTCCGATGGGCACGGTATCCCTGGGGGCATCTGGGAGAGAACCCCAGAATTGGAGGCAGACCCTGCCTGACACACAGTAGGCTCTCAGTGAATGACTGCCATAGCTCCGGTTCTGACTGCTTGCCACATGAATGGAGGCAGGGTGAGTGGAGGGCCATGGGACACAGGGTTCATGACACCCCAATCTGAGGCTCTGTCCTCTTTGCCTTTCTGTCTCCAGGAATCTCACCAAAGGCAAGAAAAGACCTTTAAACTTGCCTTTAGAAAAATCTCTGGTTCGTTGAGACTTTCATTGTGAGAAGTAGGATGAGACTGTGGTTTCAAGGCCTCAGTGGCAGCCTCCCACATCTGTCACTTTCTGGGTTGCTTCAAAAGGCTAGAAGGTGCCTTCAGATCTGTGCATTTTTTCACAGAAGTGTTTGTTCTTTTCTTTCCCTTGGGCTTACATTTTCTTGGAAAGTGTTGCAGATGTTGGGCAAAGTTGGTGCAAGGAAGCGTCTTTAAACAATGACTGTACGTTTGAGGGGCATCCTGGCAACAAATCACAGGGACCACTCGGGGCTCTAAGGCTTCACTGTCTCAGCCTTTGCTTCTGGTGGGCAGACCTGATGCTCAGGCCTTGTGTCTGAAAGCAGTGGTTTGCACGCTGTGAACATGGCATGCCATGGAAAGGCACTGGGCCTTGGGAGGCAGGTGACCCAGGCTCCAGGGCCCGTGCCTCTCACTGGCAAGTGAACATCACCTATAAAATGGGAAGAATAATCCTGCTCTCAAAGGGGTGTTGCAACCATAGGGACAACGCATTTAAACTCTCCAAGGGGAGGAGGGAGAAGTTGCAATTTTTAGCACCCATCTATATGTGAGGCAGGTACATGATGTGGTGGGTCGGAGCCTGGATTCAAGTGTGGCTCAGCATTCTTAGCCAAGGGACCTTGAGCAGGTTATTTCTCCTCTCTGGGTCTAAGTCTCCTCTTCAGTAAATTGGAGGTAACATCAGGATTAAGTGAGATAATACTTAAACTCGGAGGACCATGTCTGGCAGACCCTAATAGTTTGATGTGTGTCTGACTTATAGAATATCTCAGTTGCAGTTTTCATTCATTCACTTACTTCTTACTACTAGTACTTAGATCTGGCAATTAACGGATACTTTATGGGTTTAAAAAAGGCAGAGGTGACTGACAATACCAAGTGTTGGCAAGGATGTGGAGCACCTAGAACTCTCATACACTGCCAGTGGGGGATGCAAAATGGTACAGCTACTTTGGAAAACAATTTTGGAAACCAGTGTCTTACAAAGATAAACATCCACTTCTCATATGACTCTACAATCCCACACTTAAGTATTTACCCAAGAAGAATGAAAGCTTATGTTTACACAAAAACCTGTAAGCAAACATTTGTAGCAGAGTTATTCATAATCACCAAAAATTAGAAATGATCCAATTGCCCTTCAAATGAAAAATGGAAAAACAAACTGTGGTATATCCATACAATGGAATCTCATCCAGCAATAAAAAAGGAACAAACTATTGTTACATGCAACAGTATGGGTGAATCTCAAATACACTATGCTAAGATAAAGAAGCTGGGTACATCTCAAATACACTATGCTAAGATAAAGAAGCTGGACTCAAAAACAAATCAGATGGGAATAAAGATGCAGACCTACTAGAGAATGGACTTGAGGATACTGGGAGGGGGAAGGGTAAGCTGGGACAAAGTAAGAGAGTGGCATGGACATATATATACACTACTAAACGTAAAATAGATAGCTAGTGGGAAGCAGCCGCATAGCACAGGGAGATCAGCTCGGTGCTTTGTGACCACATAGAGGGGTGGGATAGGGAGGGTGGGAGGGAGGGAGATGCAAGAGGGAAGAAGTATGGGGACATATGTATATGTATAGCAGATTCACTTTGTTATAAAGCAGAAACTAACACACCATTGTAAAGCAATTACACTCCAATAAAGATGTTAAAAAAATACAAAATAAAATAAAATAACAAATCAGACTGCATCCTGCATGCTTCTATATATGTGACATTCTATAAAAGGCAAAAGGGTAGGGACAGTAATCAAAGCAAGGACTCAAACAGATGCTTGTACACCCATGTTTATAAGCAGCATGATTCATAATATTGAAAAGGTGGAAACAATCCAATGTCTACCAATAGATGAATTGATTAACAAAATATGGTCTATACTTACAATAGAATATTATTCAGCCTTTAAAAGGAAGGAAATTCTAACACATGCCACAACATGGATAAACCTTGAGGACATTATGTGTAACAAGCCAGACACGAAAAGACAAACACCATATGATTCTGCTTATATGAGGTCCCTAGAGGAGTCAAATTCAGAGACAAGACAGTGGAAGGGTGGGTGCCAGGGACTGGAGTGGGGCTGGGGTGAAGAGTTATTGTTTAATGGGGACAGAATTTCTGTTTGGGATGATGAAAAATTTCTGGACTGTAGTGATGACTACACAGCATTGTGGATATACTTAATGCTATTGAATTATACACTTAAAAACAGTTAAAATGGTAAATTTTATGTTATGAATATTTTACCACAATTTTTAAAAAACTATAGAGACAGAGAACACATTGGTGATTGCCAGGGATTAAGGGTGAGAGGTAGGGTAGGATAAGAAAATTTGGGGGATGATGGGACTATTCTGTGCCTTTGATTGTCATTGTGGTCACATGACTATTCATTAGTCAAGAGAACTGTACACCAAAAGAATGAATTTTACTCCATGTAATTTTAAAATTAAATTTTAAAAAAGATAGAGCCCTTCCAGTTGGGCTCTGACTCTTCAGGCTGTCTCATTTAACAAACAAATATTTATTAACTCCACCTATGCACTGGCACAGCATTAAGAACCTGTGTCCCCGGAACCCCAGGAATGGACATGCGGTGGATCCTGAGACAGCTGACCAAGAGGAGATGAGAACAATGTGTCTTAGTATAATTTTGATAAAAATCATGCCAGTAAGTTTTCCCTTGGAGACCAGCTCTGAAATCTCATGGCTCTGGATGTTTTACTATCATTTTTTAGATAAGTATGTTTATATAGCCGCCTTTCACATCCGCCTCCTTTTGATGCTCTGGTTTTAAAAACCATGTCTGGTTTTTGTTTGCATTTGTTGTTTTAAAACTAGGAAAACAGCCCATGTTTTGAGCGCTTTCCATGAGCCTCCTGGGCCTTCCCCAAGGCAAGGTATGGGGTCTTGTCCTCCAGGCCACTGTGTTCAGCCTGCTGTCAGCTTCTCCCTCCTATGTTCACAGAGATCAGATAAAAGAGACAGTTCAATTACAAGTGAGAGAGGCTGGCTTCAACAGAATAGAGAAGGTGGTGGCTCATGGAACTTAAAGGCCCAGGCTGGTCTAGCTTCAGGCATGGCTGGATCCAGTATCTAATTAGCATCTTTAGGGTTCTCCATCTCTGTCTTTTCCTCCTTCTCTCTCCCGGGGTCCTGGTGCTTCCTTTGACTCCCAGACTCTCTCCTCTGTGCTGACCACTCACAGCCACAGCTCCTCATCCAGGCACTAGGGAAGCTGACCACACTCCCTGTGGTCATTTTCCTTTCATGATTTTCCTCATGAGAAGCAATTTGTTAGGGCCTATTTGAATGCCAGCATCCACATGCACGACAGGGGAACAGGCCCCTTCTGCCTGCCCTTGCCTGTGTGTACCCCTCACTTGCACAAAGGCCTCCCTCCCTCCTCAAGTTCTCTCTCTCAACCCATCAACGGTGCTTAATTAATCCACAAGCCCCGGAGCCCCCATGCCACCCTGTGGGGATCATCCAAGCCCACTTCTTTAGATCATGACTGAGCAAACATCCCAGAGAGAGTGACACAAAAATGTAGTTGTTTCTCCATTTCTTTTTCATTCATCTGCTTAACAGACCCTGCAGGAGTGTCCACTGTATGCCAGGCTGCCTGGGGCCCAGGAATAAAGATGAAAAGGTTACTACCTCTCAGAGAGCATGGTCTAAAGAGAGACAGATCTGCAGAAAAAGGCATGCTCAGGAGGTCCTATTATGTAAGGACACTGGGACCCAGAAAAAGGCCTTTTAATTTCCATAGTAGAGTGAAAAAAAAGGTTTCATTGGAACTAAATCTTGAAAACAGAAACCAAAAATAAACTCATTTTTAAAATATTATCTCATATTTAACTATGTTGAAGTTATAATTTCAACTCTAGGAGAATTTTTTAATGAAAAAAGAATTTTTCTTTTTCTTTTTCTTTTTTGGTTGGATTTTACCAGTAAAGTTATGTGAAAGCACCGTAAGTTTTTTTCACATTTGAATGTCACAGCATGTTAATAAAGAGAATAATTCACGCACCAGTCTTCAAGGGCTGCCATAATCAGTTTTCCCATAAGTCTTTCTTGATCTTCTTTTTACCCGAATCCCCCTCTTTTGAAGCGGCCATCTTGTCCTTATCCTTGGCTTGTCTCTCTGCTTCAGTCATTACCGGGCTGACTTGGCCAGAGCCAGCCCCATCTGCAGACATATAATCCCAGCAGTCCTCCAACATCACTCTCATCACTTCATGAAAGTCTGCATCTTTTTTTTTTTTGGATTCTTATCTCAGGTCCAACATTTATTAGCATAATAGCTTGGATTTCTCCAAGTCTCTTCTATAAAATGAGGTGATGATAACTAACACACAGAAATAAATGAGATTTTATTTATTAGAAATCAGTACACAGTAAATGATAAACAAATAGTACTTCTCTTCTTAAGCATTGTATGATTTTTCTATGAAATATTTGCCTTTACTAATTTCAATTTCTGTTGCTTTATAGCATCTCTTACTAAATGGCTCTTGTAAATACTCAAGGAAGATAAATCCCTCTCCTCTTCACAAAGTCTGCATCTTTTGACAAGGTTTGCAATTCCTCTTGCAGTGGATTTGCATCGTATTATTTATAGGCACAAATAACTACTTCAAACAGCAGGTGCATTTACAACAAACAGGTGTCATGCAGACACAGCCTAGCAAAGACAGGGACAGGATGAGTGGGCCAAGGCGCTGGTGCTACCAGGCAGGTGCGCTTGACAGGGGCTGGGTTATAAAGGATCTGTATAGCTCTACTCTTTCTGCGTTGTGATACTTTCGTTTCTCTCCGTGAAGCCTCAGATATTGGATTGTCATGTGAGAACCCCCTGCGCAGTGCCTGAGAATGTTTCTTTCTCCTGAAACATAAATCTGATCCATTGCAACCTTAGCTCCTTACACCCCTGCCTAATCTCAGTCCTTCAGGACCCCTTCAGTAAGGCCCCAAGACAAAGTCTGAGCTCTTTGCACAGTCCACAGTGCCTCCACAAGCTGCCCAACCTAGCCAGTCCTATTTCTGACTATTTCTCCACTTGGCCTATGCTGGTTCACATCTCAGTAGCTTAGTTCACAACTTCCCCTCTCCTGGAACACCCTCCCCCTTGACTTCTCCTCCTTCCAGATCTGCTCACCAAGGGTCTCTTCGCCCATGAAGTCCTCCCTGTCCACCCTGGCAAGTCGGATTCCTCCTTCCTGAGGTCCCACAGGTCTGGTTGCCACCATGCCACCACTGCCCTTGAGGGATATCTTCCTCCTTCACCAGACTCCTCGTTTATCCCCAAGGCCAAATGGAGAATATTTATTCAATTAACATGAAAACAGAGAGAAGGAAAATATTCACATTTTAGTCCAGGAAAAGCTTTAGCACTTGAGCCTAAAACTTTTTCCCAAGCTCCCAGCGGCCAGAGCAATGAGGGTCAGTGGGTCCCCTCTGCCCCCATGGGGTGTTGTGGTCTCCAGCCCAGGGTGCCCACACCTATGTGAACATCAGAGTCACCAGGAGCTGGTAAAACACAGGTTCCTGGACACCACTCCGGAAGACTGTCCTCCAGTCGGACTGGGGTGGGGATCAGGAGTCTGCATTTCTTTTTTTCTTTTTCATTTATTTATTTATTTATCCATTTTATACATATTAGTGTATACATGTCAATCCCAATCTCCCAATTCATCACACCACCTCCCCCCGCCACTTTCCCCCCTTGGCGTCCATACGTTTGTTCTCTGCATCTGTGTCTCAATTTCTGCCCTGCAAACTGGTTCATCTGTACCATTTTTCTAGGTTCCACATATATGCGTTAATATACGATATTTCTTTTTCTCTTTCTGACTTATTTCACTCTGTATGACACTCTCTAGATCCATCTACATCTCTACAAATGACCCAATATCATTCCTTTCTATGGCTGAGTAACATTCCATTGTATATATGTACCACAACTTCTTTATCCATTCATCTGTCAATGGACATTTAGGTTGCTTCCATGACCTGGCTATTGTAAATAGTATTGCAATGAACTTTGGGGTGCATGTGTCTTTTTGAATTATGGTTTTCTCTGGGTATGTGCCCAGTAGTGGGATTACGGGGTCACATGGTAATTCTCTTTTTAGTTTTTTAAGGAACCTCCATACTGTTCTCCATAGTGGCTGTATCAATTTACATTCCCACCAACAGTGCAAGAGGGTTCCCTTTTCTCCACACCCTCTCCAGCATTTGTTGTTTGTAGATTTTCTGATGATTCCCATTCTAACTGGTGTGAGGTGATACCTCATTGTAGTTTTGATTTTCATTTCTCTGATAATTAGTGATGTTGAGCAGCTTTTCATGTGCTTCTTGGCCATCTGTATGTCTTCTTTGGATAAATGTCTATTTAGGTCTTCTGCCCATTTTTGGATTGGGTTGTTTGGTTTTTTAATATGGAGCTGCATGAGCTGTTTATATATTTTGGAGATTAAACCTTAGTCCAGTGATTTGTTTTCAAATATTTTCTCCCATTCTGAGAGTTGTCTTTTCGTATTGTTTGTAGTTTCCTTTGCTGTGCAAAAACGTTTAAGTTTCATAAGGTTCCACTTGTTCATTTTTGTTTTTATTTCCATTACTCTAGGAGGTGGATCTAAAAATATCTTGCTGTGATTTATGTCAAAGAGTGTTCTTCCTATGTTTTCCTCTAAGAGTTTTATAGTGTCCGGTCTTACATTTAGATCTCTAATCCATTTTGAGTTTATTTTTGTGTATGGTGTTAGGGAATGTTCTAATTTCATTCTTTTACATGTAGCTCTCCAGTTTCTCCAGCACCACTTATTGAAGAGACTGTCTTTTCTCCATTGCATATCCTTGCCTCCTTTGTCATAGATTAGTTGACCATAGGTGTGTGGGTTTATCTCTGGGATTTCTATCCCATTCCATTGATCTATATTTCTGTTTTTGTGCCAGTACCATACTGTCTTGATTACTGTAGCTTTGTAGTATAGCCTGAAGTCAGGGAGTCTGATTCCTCCAGCTCTGTTTTTTTCCCTCAAGACCACTTTGACTATTCAGGGTCTTTTGTGTCTCCAAACAAATTTTAAGATTTTTTTGTTCTAGTTCTGTAAAAAATGCCATTGGTAATTTGATAGGGATTGCAATGAATCTGTAGATTGCTTTGAGTAGTATAGTCATTTTTCACAATATTGATTCTTCCAATCCAAGAATGTGGTATATCTCTCCATCTGTAGGTATCATCTTTAATTTCTTTCATCAGTGTCTTATAGTTTTCTTCATACAGGTCTTTTGTCTCCCTAGGTAGGTTTATTCCTAGGTATTTTATTCTTTTTCTTGCAGTGGTAAATGGGAGTGTTTCCTTAATTTCTCTTTCAGATTTTTCATCATTAATGTATAGGAATGCAAGACATTTCTGTGCATTAATTTCATATCCTGCAACTACCAAATTCATTGATTAGCTCTAGTCATTTCCTGGTGGCATCTTTAGGATTCTCTATGTATAGTATCATGTCATCTGCAAACAGTGGCAGTTTTACTTCTTCTTTTCCAATTTGGATTCCTTTTATTTCTTTTTCTTCTCTGATTGCTGTCACTAGGACTTCCAAAACTATGTTGAATAATATTGGTTAGAGTGGACATCCTTGTCTTGTTCCTGATCTTAACTGACATGCTTTCAGTTTTTCACCATTGAGAATGATGTTTGCTGTGGGTTTGTCATATATGGCCTTTATTATGTTGAGGTAGGTTCCCTCTATGCCCACTTTCTAGAGAGTTTTTATCATAAATGGGTGTTGTATTCTGTCAAAAGCTTTTTCTGCATCGATTGAAATGATCATATGGTTTTTCTTCCTCAATTTGTTAATATGGTGTATCACTTTGATTGATTTGCATGTAGTGAAGAATCCTTGCATCCCTGGGATAAATCCCACTTGATTATGGTATATGATCCTTTTAATATGTTGTTGGATTCTGTTTGCTAGTATTTTGTTGACATTTTTGCATCTATATTCATCAGTGATATTGTTCTGTAATTTTCTTTTTTTGTAGTATCTTTGTCTGCTTTTGGTATCGGGGTAATGGTGGCCTCATAGAATGAGTTTGGGAGTGTTCCTTCCTCTACTATTTTTTGGAACAGTTTGAGAAGAATGGGTGGTAGCACTTCTCTAAATGTTTGATAGGATTCACCTGTGAACCCATCTGGTCCTGGATTTTTGTTTGTTGGAAGATTTTTAATCACAGTTTCAATTTCATTACTTGTGATTGGTCGTTCATATTTTCTATTTCTTCCTGGTTCAGTCTTGCAAGGTTATACCTTTCTAAGAATTGTTCTGTTTCTTCCAGGTTGTCCATTTTATTGGCATAGAGTTGCTTGTACTAGTCTCTTAGGATGCTTTGTATTTCTGCGTGTCTGTTGTAACTTCTCCTTTTTCATTTCTAATTTTATTGATTTGAGTCCTCTCCCTCTTTTTCTTGATGAGTCTGGCTAATGGTTTATCAATTTTGTTTATCTTCTCAAAGAACCAGCTTTTAGTTTTATTGATCTTTACTATTGTTTTCTTTGTTTTTATTTCATTTATTTCTGCTTTGATCTTTTTGATTTCTTTCCTTCTACTAACTTTGGGCTTTGTTTGTTCTTCTTTCTCTAGTTCTTTTACGTGTAAAGTTAGATGGTTTATTTGAGATGTTTGTTGTTTCTTGAGGTAGGATTGTATTGCTATAAACTTCCCTTTAGAACTGCTTTTCCTGCATCCCAGAGGTTTTGGATCATCGTATTTTCATTGTCATTTGTCTCTAGGTATTTTTTGATTTCCTGTTCGATTTCTTCAGTGATCTCTTGGCTATTTAGTAACGTATTGTTTAGCCTCTGTGTGTTTGTGTTTTTTACGTTTTTTCCCTGTAATTCATTTCTAATCTCATAGCATTGTGGTCAGAAAAGATGCTTAATATGATTTCAATTTTCTTATATTTACTGAGGCTTGATTTGGGACCCAAGATGTGGCCTTTCCTGGAGAACGTTCCATGTGCACTTGAGAAGAAAGTGTAATCTGCTGTTTTTGGATGGAATGTCCTATATCAATTGTCCTATATCAATGTCCTATATCAATTAAATCTATCTGGTCTATTGTGTCATTTAAGCTTGTGTTTTCTTATTAATTTTCTGTTTGGTTGATCTGTCCATTGGTGTAAGTGAGATGTTAAAGTACCCCACTATTATTCTGCTACTGTCGATTTCCTCTTTTATAGCTGTTAGCAGTTGCCTTATGTATTGAGGTGGGTGCATATATACATATAATTGTTATATCTTCTTCTTGGATTGATCCCTTGATCATTATGCAGTGTCCTTTCTTGTCTCTTGTAACATTCTTCATTTTAAAGTCTGTTTTATCCGATACAAGTATTGCTACTCGAGCTTTCTTTTGATTTCCATTTGCATGAAATACCTTTTTACATCCCCTCACTTTCATTCTATATGTTTCTCTAGGTCTGAAGTGTGTCTCTTGTAGACAGCATATATATGGGTCTTGTTTTTGTATCCATTCAGCAAGCCTGTGTCTTTTGGTTGGAGCATTTAATCCATTCAGTTTAAGATAATTATCGATATGTATGTTCCTATGACCCTTTCCTTAATTTTGGGGGGTTTGTTTTTGTAGGTCCTTTTCTTCTCTTGTGCTTCCTACCTAGCGAAGTTTCTTTAGCATTTGTTGTAGAGCTGGTTTGGTGGTGCTGAATTTTCTTAGCTTTTGCTTGTCTGTAAAGCTTTTGATTTCTCCATTGAATCTGAATGAGATCCTTGCCGGGTAGAGTAATCTTGGTTGTAGGTTCTTCCTTTTCATCACTTTAAATATGTCATGCCACTCTCTTCTGTCTTGTAGAGTTTCTGCTGAAAAATCACCTGTTAACTTTATGGGAGTTCCCTTGTATGTTGTCATTTTTCCCTTGTTGCCTTCAATAATTTTTCTTTGTCTTTAATTTTTGCCAGTTTGATTACTATGTGTCTCAGCATGTTTCTCCTTGGGTTTATCCTGTATGGGACTCTCTGTGCTTCCTGGACTTGGGTGGCTATTTCCTTTCGCATGTTAGGGATGTCTTTGACTATAATCTCTTCAGATATTTTCTCTGGTCCTTTCTCTCTCTCTTCTCTTTCAGGGACCCCTGTAATGTGAATGTTGTTGCGTTTAATGTTGTCCCAGAGGTCTCTTAGGCTATCTTCATTTCTTTTCATTCTATTTTCTTTATTCTGTTCCACAACAGTGAATCCCACCATTCTGTCTTCCAGGTCACTTATCCGTTCTTCTGCCTCAGTGATTCTGCTATTGCTTCCTTCTAATGTATTTTTCATTTCAGTTATTGTATTGTTCATTGCTGTTTGTTTGCTCTTTAATTCTTCTAAATCTTTGTTAAACATTTCTTGCATCTTCTCAATCTTTGCCTCCATTCTTTTTCCAAGGTCCTGGATCATCTTCACTATCATTATTCTGAATTCTTTTTCTGGAAGGTTGCCTATCTCCACTTCATTTAGTTGTTTTTCTGGGGTTTTATCTTGTTCTTTCATCTGGTACATAACCCTCTGCCTTTTCATCTTGTCTATCTTTCTGTGAATGTGGTTTTTGTTCCACAGGATGCAGGATTGTAGTTATTCTTGCTTGACTTTTTCTCTTTTTTTAATTGAGGTATAGTTGATTTACAATATTATATAAATTTCAGGTGTACAACATAGTGATTTACAATTTTTAAAGATTACACTCCATTTATAGCTGTTATAAAATATTGGCTGTATTCCCTGTGCTGTAGCTTATTTATTTTGTACATAGTAGTTTGTACCTTTTAATCATCCACCCCTATCTTGCCCCTCCCTGCTTCCCTCTCCCTACTGGTAACCAGTAGTTTGCTTTCTATTATCTGTGAATCCATTTCTTTTTTGTTATATTCACTAGTTGTTTTATTTTTTATTTTTATTTTTTAGATCCTACATATAAGTGATAACATACAGTATTTGTCTTTCTTTGTCTTACTTATTTCACTAGCATAAAAATAGCAGGTTCATCCATGTTGTTGCAAATGGCAGATGGCAAAATTTCATTCTTTTTCATAGCTGAGTAGTATTTCATATACCACATCTTCTTTATCCATTCATCTGTTCAATACTTACGTCGCTTCCATATCTTGACTATTGTAAATAATGCTGCTATGAACATTGGGGTGCATGTGTCTTTTTGAATTAGTTAGTGTTTTTATTTTTTTCTGATATATACCCAGAAGTGGAATTGCTGGATCCTACGGTAGTTCTATTTTTAGTTTTTAAGGAACCTCCACACTTTTCCACAGTGGTGCCAATTTACATTCCCACCAACAGTTCACAAGGGTTCCCTTTTCTCTACATCCTCTCCAACATTTATTATTTGCAGTCTTTTGCATTATAGCCATTCCAACATGTGTGAGGTGATATCTCATTGTGGTTTTTATTTGCATTTCTTTGCTAATTAGCAATGTTGAGCATCTTTTCATGTACCTGTTGGCCATCTGTATGTCTTGTTTGGAAAAATGTTTGTTCAGGTCTTCTACCCATTTTTTAAGCATTTTTTATATTGAGTTATGTGAGCTATTTATGTATTTTGGATATTAACCCCTTAATCGGTCATATCATTTGCAAATATTTTCTCCCATTCAGCAGGTTGTCTTTTCACTTGTTCGATGGTTTCCTTTGCCTTGCAAAAGCTTTTAAGTTTAATTAGATCCCATTTGTTTATTTTGCTTTTGTTTCCTTTGCCTTTGGAGACAGATCCAAAAAAAATATTGCTGCAGTTTATGTCACAGAATGTTCTGCCTATGTTCTCTTCTAGGAGTTTTATAGTTTTTATTCTTACATTTATGTCTTTAATCCATTTTGAGTTTATTTTTGTATACTTTATGAGAAAATATTCTAATTTCACTCTTTTACATATAGCTGTCCAGTTTACCCAGCACCACGTATTGAAGATTGTATATTCTTGCCTCTTTTGTCATTATTAATTAACCATAAGCGAGTGGGTTTATTTCTGGGCTCTCTATTCTGTTCCATTGGTCTACGTGTTTGTTTTTGTGCCAGTACCGTGCTGTTTTGATGACTGTAGTTTTATAATACAGTCTAGGAGTCTGCACTTCTTAACAAACCACCCCAGGAGTTGAAGCAACCTAGCCTGGTATAGACCCATCAGGGTGGAGTTGGTTGCCTCCAGTGTACACCAGCACTGTCAAGTGACTTAATTTAATGATGCTCGTTTCCTGGGGCTGCTGAAATAAATTGCCATAAACTTGGTGGCTTAAAACAACACACATTTATTCTCTTACAGTTCTAGAGGGTCAGAGGTCCAAAATAGGTCTTGAGAGGTTAAAATCAAGGTGTTGGCAGGGCTGGTCTGGAGGCTCTAGAGGAGAAATCATTCTGGAAGCTGCCTGCATTCCTTGTCCTGTGGCTGCATCACTCCAGTCTCTGTTCTGTCCTCACATCACGTTCTCCTCTCTGACCTCCTGCTTCCCTCTCTTAAGGACCCTTGTGATTACCTTGGGTCCACCTGGGTAATCTAGCATATAATCCCCATGTCAAAATATTTAATTTAATTGCATCTGCAAAGTCTCTGTTGCTGTAGGTATTAGTTTCTCAGGACTTCCACAGCAAAGTACCACAAACTTAGTGGCTTAAAACAACAAAAATGTGTTTTCTCTGTTCTTGAGATTGGAAGTCTGTAATCAAGCTGTCGGCAGGACCATGCTACCTCCGAAGGCTCCTGGGAAGAATCCTTCTTGGCCTCTTCCTAGCTTCTAGTAGTTACTAGCAATCCTTGACATTCCTTGGCTTGTAATGAAATCCCTCTGGTTTCTGCCTCCATCTTCACATGGAAACTGAGGTTCAGAGATAGTCATTGACTTGCCCAGAGTCATGTTCTGTGAATTGCCAAACTGGGTCTTGAACTCGGTCCTGGGCCCCTCGATGGTCCTGCCAGCCTGGCCATGTGCTGCAGAAGCTCACCCCTTCATGGAGCCTATGGGCACAGCTGCCTCAGGGCAGGGTGGGCTGGTCCCAGAAAGCCTCTACCCATGCAACAGGTGGCCCCACAGCCTGCATCTTTGGCATTCACTCAGTGGACCCCGGGGAAGCCCCAGATGCTCAGCTGTCCTGCTCCTTTGAAGTCCATGCCAAACCACGCTGGGTGGGAGCCCAGAATGCCTGTGGGGAGAGAGCCTCACGGGGGCACCACAGCCTGGGTGGGTGAAGCTGAGAGCCCAGCATAACCTAGCGGGCTTCAGCCCTGCTGACTCCCTCAGCCCTTGCCTGACAGCCAGGGGCTTGAAATTCCAGCCCTGCTGCTGGGCAGCTTGTAATTCAGGGAGTCACTTCATCTCTCCAGGTTGTAGCCAGGGAGGGTGAGGCTGCCGACACTCCCCTCTCCTTGTCAAGATGGGCACAGGAAGCGATAGCTGACCTGTGGGTGAGAATTGCTAGTTCCGGCTCAGCTCCTGTTTTTCCAAAGATGTGAAACTACAGGCCACATGGTCCTTTGAACAACCGGGACACCACATCTAGGACAGAACACCAAGGCTTTGGAAATGAATTAATTTCTTGGAGTATAATAATAACCAGTCCTGTAAATACAGCTTTATTAGCTGGAGATCTTTGGGAAGTGAGCTGGGAGAGGGTGGGTAGAGGCCTGCCTTGGCCTTCCCAGGGGGAGCAACATGCAGCAAAGTACAGACTTGCTATGAGTAATTGACTCAGCAGCATGTGCCAGGAGCCCATTCTGTGCCAGCCCTGGGCTAAGCACAGGGCATGGGGTGAACCCTGCACAGGGCCTGACCCCAGGAATCTCCAAGCCTTGCAGGTCAGATGGACATGAGCAGGTAATGGTCATGGGCTCTGCGGGTGTCAGAACCTTGAGCCACCTCCCTGCCTGTCCCAGCCCTGGGGATATCCTTGTCCTTCAGGCAGGTCTGTCCCCTCTCTGTTCCTCCCTTGGAGCCCCCGCTCCTGCCCTCCAAGGTCTTTCACTCCAAGTGTAAATGATCTGTGGCCACACCATGCGCCTGCTGCCTTGGAGCAAAGGGGTTATCTCCTGTCCCTCCTTCCTCACCGACCATGGTGGGCAGGGCAGTGGGTCCTCCCCACTCCTCAGCACCCTGGGACAGTGGTTGAAAAGAAGGAAGAGAGTCTTGATTGATAGTTGTTATCAGTTCACCTCCCCACACATTGCACTCACCCTACGTCATCTGATTGGTGCCAGGGCTTCTTTTGAGCCAAATGTTTTATGCACATTCAACGAGTCGTTTAGCAATACAATTTGAGTTAGAAGACCATGAGTTGGAGCCATTTTCCATCATGTACCCACTGTGGGTCCTCGGGCTTCTGTCCTCTCTGAGCCTTTGTTTCCTCTGCAAAACTCAGATGCCTCAGCAGGTGATTTCGAGCATCCCATCCTGAGAGAGGATGGAGGGAAAGGCACTGGAAACCTTCTGTATGGCCCTCCGGAGGGGGCTGTCATACTTGCAACATTGTGCCTGGACTCCCTGGAAGTGTTTTTCTTGTGCCCAGACACTGCTGGCTCTCACTTAACCCACATTTGCATTTCCTTTCTTGCATGGACACATGGTTGAGTCTTGCTCCCCCTGGGGCCTCTTTTTCTGAGGTGGCATCTTCTACTGAACCGTCCATGCAGCTGTGTGTGGGAGGCGGCTCAATAACACAGGTGCAGGTGTAAAAATCCATGGGTGGGTGACCTGTCCTGGGAGCTGCTGTTGGGCTGAGGTGGCAGCAGGTGAGAGGGCCCCAGGATGCTGCTGTCCTGAGTGTGCACAGCATTTGCCCCCCTGTGGTCCAGTTCCCTTTGCGCCAGCTCACCCTGGGCTGCCATGCTTATTGACAGCTCCTCCATGCAGCTGCTTGTCAGCCTTATTTCTTCCCTGTTAGGAGCTATCTTGACTTCTGATCTGGAGCGTGCCAAGGCCACACTGCCATGAGCTGGGCCAGGCTTCTGTTTGCCAAATCGATATTACTATAGTTCTTTGAGACTGAAGCTCTCCAGATACAACTTTTTTTTCCAAACCTTGCTCATTTGCAGCAGGAAACACTCTAAAAAATTATCCAAGTCCAGGATAGCCTTCCTGAAATAAATGAAAAACCAAATGATCAGGCTGAGGGTCTCAGTCCTAAATCCCAATGCAGACAGGATGATCTCCCCATGAGTCACCCGCATCTCATTGGGAGAGTGGTTCCTTAGTTCTGACCAGGGCCACATCTTGGCAGTTGTTCTCATATGGGCTGAGTGATCTGGTTCCTGGGACAGGTGGGAGAGGCAGGTGATCTGCTTGTTAAATGCACCAGGATCAGGGACTGAAGTCCTGAGTGGGGTGATTTGGCTTCTCCCTACTTATTTCGGGAAGACCAGCTGGGACTGCTGTTGACTATACAAGCATCAACTATGCTGTCTAACCCATGCTCCGTCATCCTATGCTCATGTAGCACAGTAAGAAGGCAGAGGACTTGTAGTTTCCGTTCCTTTGTGCTTCTGCCTGTGTTAAAAATTGCTCATGTTCTGACAATCATTGGTGGCCTGTGCCCATGAGCAATCCTGTTTGGGGTTTGTTTGTTTTAAGATGTGTCCCATAGATACAGTTTCTTTAATGTTTTAGAATAAGGATGGAAATGCAATAGGTGTGTTGTTGGAAAGATAGGAGACGAATGTGCGTTGAGACTCCTGAGGGGCAGAGCATGATGCCACCTCCATGCTGGCCCAGGCTTTCAGACAGGTTTTGTTGTGTGACAGCCTTATAGAGATTTAATTTACTTACTATACAATTCACCCATTGAAAGTGTACACTTCAGTTGTTTTTAGTATATTCACAGAGTTGTGCATCCATCACCACAATAAATTTTAGAACAGCTCGTCAATGTGAAAAGAGAGCCCACACCCATTTTCCCAGAAACCCCTTAGCCCTAGGCAACCACTGATCTCTATAGATCTCCCTGCTCTAGGCTTTCATGTGAATGGAATCATATAATTTGTGGTCTTTGTGACTAGCTTCTTTCACTTAGTGTATTTTCAAGGTTCATCCATGTTGTAGCATGTATCAGTACTTCATTCCTTTTTATTTCCAAATAATACTCCATTGCATGGATAGACCACCTTTTATTTAACCACTCATCAGTTGATGGACATTTGGGTTATTCCTACTTTTTGGCTAATATGAGCAATGCTGCTTTTTGTGTACAAGTTTTTGTGTGGACACATGTTTCATTTCTCTTGGGTAAATACTTAGGAGTGGAATTGCTGGATCATGTAGCAGTCTATGTTTAACCATTTGAGGAACTGCCAGACTGTTCTGAGAAGCTGCTGCACCATTTTACATTCCCACAAGCAGTATCTGAGTGCTCCAATTTCTCCACATCTTGCCAACATTTGTTATCTGTCTCTTTGATTCTAGCCAACCAAGTGGTTTTGAAGTGGTACCTCATTGTGTCCTTTCATTTGTATTTCCCTGATGGCTGATGATGTTGAACATCTTGTATTGTGCTTATCAGCCATTTGTTTATCTTCTTTGAGAAATGACTATTCAAGTCCTTTGCCCATTTTTTAATTGAGCTATTTGTGTTGTAAGCTATTTGTTTTTATTGAGTTGTAAGAGTTCTTTGTATATTCTGGATATAAGTTGGTGGGTTGCCTTTTCACTCTCTTGATGGTATCTTAAGGCACAAAAGTTTTCTTCAGTTTTGATGAAATCCAATTTATCCTTTTTTTTTTTTTTTTGGTTTCTTATGCTTTAGGGTCGTATCTAAGAGACATTGCCTAAGCCAAGGTCACAAAAAGTTACACCTATGTTTCCTAATAAGATTTTTATAGTTTTAGCTCTTATATTTAGGTCTTTGATCCATTTTGAGTTACTCTTTTGCCTATGGTGTGAGATGGGTGTCTCTTTTGCACTTGGATATCTGGTTGTCCCAGACTCATTTGTTGAAAGAACGATTTTTCCCCATTCAACTGTCTTGGCACTCTTGTTGGAACAAACAGGTTTTAAGAGCCTTACTGAGTGTAGGACTGCAGCCACAATGACATGGCCCACGGGTAGCCTGGGGTGCACATAGCATTGGGAGTCCTTACTGGACCCTCTGTTGAGCTGTCTCTGCCTCACAAAGCCCTTTGTAGGGCTTTGTGCACTTTGGGGTGGGGGGCAGAGTGGAGTCTGGGCTGGAAGACCCTTGGGAGGGGAGTTGGTTAGAATGGATGCTGTCATCTCTTCCCTGACATGGCTACACCTTTGTGCCTAGGAAGGGCACACCTGTGACTGGGGGATGCTGCACTATGCCTGAAGAGCACAAACAGGTGGCCTGCTGCAGAGCAGGTGCCTCACTGCTCCTCGCCACCCTCCTCAAGCTGGTCATAGCTAAAATGACCATGTGTCCCACTATATTGGGACAGTCCCAATGTACGCCTATTCTTCCCAAATAATTATTTTTTAAAATTTTTTAAAAATTTATTTATTCTTGGCTGTGTTGGATCTTCGTTGCTGTGTGTGGGCTTTCTCTAGTTGTGGCGAGTAGGGGCTACTCTTCGTTGTGGTGCACAGGCTTCTCATTGCGGTGGCTTCTCTTGTTGCAGAGCATAGGCTCTAGGCGCACGGGCTTCAGTAGTTATGGCACACGGCCTCAGTAGTTGTGGCTCACGGGATCAGTATTGTGGCTTATAGGCTCTAGAGCACAGGCTCAGTAGTTGTGGCACATGGGCTTAGTTGCTCTGCAGCATATGGGATCTTCCCAGACCAGGACTCGAACCCATATCCCCTGCATTGGCAGGCGGATTCTTAACCACTGAGCCACCAGGGAAGTCCCCCAAATAATTATTAATCAGCATCTTTCTCTCTTAAAATATCTTGGTTTGGATGATGAACTATACAGTCACCCTAGTCATAGAGCAAGGGCTTGGGGTCAGAATGTCTGGGAGCCTTTGCGATTAACCCCAACAGAGAGCTTACCAGTGTCCTGGCCCAGGCTGCTAGCTCTGCTTCAGAAAGCGTCAGGAGGGCCAGATGTGGCTGTCCCGTCCCATGCTACCTGTTTGTGCCCGTCCCCATCCTCGAGGTTGTGGTCAGCCTTGTGTATTCACACCCACCTTGGTTTCACTTGGTCAGCTCTTTTATTTTACTTTATTTTATTTAGTTTTCTTAATGAATTTTCTAATTGAGATATAAATGACATATAACATTGTATTAGTTTTAGATGTACAGCATAATGATTTGATATGTTATATATTGTGAAATGATTACTACAATAAGTTTAGTTAATATTCATCACCACACATAGTTACAAAAAGTTTTTTGTGTGTATTGATGAGGACTTTTAAGATCTAATCTTTTTTTTTTTTGGTGGTGGTACATGGGCCTCTCACTGTTGTGGCCTCTCCCGTTGCAGAGCACAGGCTCTGGACGCGCAGGCTCAGCGGCCATGGCTCACGGGCCCAGCCGCTCTGCAGCATGTGGGATCTTCCCGGACCGGGGCACGAACCCGTGTCCCCTGCATTGGCAGGCGGATTCTCAACCACTGCGCCACCAGGGAAGCCCTAAGATCTATTCTGTTAGCAACTTTCAAATATCCAATACAGTATTGTTAACTATAGTCACCATGCATATTACATGTACATTACATCCCTAGGATTTATTTATCTTATAACTAGAAGTTTGTGCCTTTTGAGCCCTTTTACCCATTTTGCCCACTCCCCACACCCCAGAATATTGTTATATACACACTTATGCAAACTTAGATATAACTAGGCCAAAAAAAAGTCCAGATGGAGTAGCAAAAAATAGAGACAAGTAATTTAAGCACTGCCAACAGGTCTCCTCCGTGGGGAGGGATGAGAATCTGCAGTCCCCAAGTGGGCATCAGCTCCTGGGAGCCCATGTGAAACTCTGACCACCTGAGTGAGGGCTAAAGTTTTCATACAACTTGCTCTTTAAATGCAAACCAAAGAGTCGATGCAAATGTCGCAGCAAGGTCTGACTCTGTGTAACTGTCACACTGGAGAGAGTGCAGCAAAATCCTGGTGCAGAATGGGAGTGGGAAAGGGCTTCCTGGAGGAGGTACCCAGGGAGCTATGTTGGGAGGAGGAGGAGGGAGGAGGGAGAGAGCCTAGTGGAGCTTCCAGGCAGCAGAACCATAAAGCAGGTACTGAGGCAGTGGGATTGTGGGGAAAATAAGGCCAGGTTATGCAGGCTTCAATTGCCTTGGTAAAGAATGTGAATTTTAGCCTTTAGTTAGTGATTCCCAAATCAGTCTCTCTGGAACACCTGACTCATGGTATGCTGCTGGGACAAAGAGTTCCACTGTCACACAAGTTTGGGAAATCTCACATACAATCCCCTCCCCTCCCCTTCCCCCAAATCCCCACCTTGGAGAGTTTCAAGGAATGTTAGCATACTAAAGGCCCTGAGAAGTCTTGCAGTAAACACCCCTTCTGGGTGATTACTCAGGGCTTCCCTTAAACCATCCAGTAGCCTTTGTGCTTCAAAGGAAGTACAGCTCAGGCAGTAGGGAGCCAGTGCAAATTTCAGTGCAAGGGAGTGACAAGATCATTTCCCACTGATGGGGATGGATGGCTGGTCCATGCTGGAGGCAGGGACACCACTGGGTGCTGGTCACTGGCTAAGCCAGAGGGTCCATCTCAGTAGCTACCTCAGTGTCTGAAAAGGACCCAGAAAGAATCAACCACAGAGGGTGGGAAAGGCAAGCAAGAAGGCAGAAGCTGTCTCCAGACTCTGCTGATGCTAAATCCCAGAGCCTCCCTCCTCGTGCAGCTGTCAGTGGCCACAGTCCCCTGGGATCTTCTGAGGACTTGGAAAGAGCAGTTGAAGGCTTCTTACTGCCAGTGTGTGTGTTTATGTTCCATAAGTGCAGGTCATGTATCCTGAGCTGTTCCCCTGAAGGCTCCAGGGGACACCTGCTTCCAACAGGGCACATCTTGCCTTTCTTCACCTTTTGAGAAAAGGGAAAACATAGGATTAAAGGCAATACGTCCCATTGCCACCCCAGCCTCTAAATTCTTAAGTGAGGTGGAGAACTGAACCTCCTATGGGATTATCAGAACAGCACTAAAAACACTTCTTGCATTTTAATTGGACCTACTTGTTAGCAGGAGGCTCACATTTTAGGAATCTCTGAATAATTGTCTGTAAGGTATGTTTCAAGCCAGGGAGCATGTGACACTCCAAGACAGGGAACTGAATATCCAGCTGTAATCCTCACAAACAGCCTCAGAGAAGTGTTGTACCACAGAGAGTGGGTTTGGTGGGAGTGCACAGAATAAAGGTGTGGGTGCGGTGAGGCCACAGGGAGGCTTTCTGCGTTATTCTGCTTCCATTTAATGTTTTCTGTTCTTAGTCATGGCAATTTTTGTCAATGCTGCTCTAGCTCTGAAATCCTGGGAGAAGGCCTCAAAGGCAGATGGCTTATGTCTCATTGTTTTCTATTTTTCTGTTTCTTCAAGGCCTCTGATAGCCTCCACAGACCTGCTTCCTTCCCTGGGTGTGAAAGCAGGGAGAGAGAGGGGACGGACACTTGGCTGGAATGCCATGGAGATAGGACGGTCCCACATAGTCAGTGGGGAGAGCTCAGACTCACTCCTCCATTCAGTCATTCACCATGTGTTTACTGAGTGTGATATTTGGCCTGATCTTTGGGAGCTCTTGGTCCAGGAGGGGAGGCTGTTGAGTAAACCCCAAAATACAGTCCCTATGAGGAGCTGCATGAAAGGACTGTGTGCATAGGGCACTGAGACACTGCAGACAGTTCCTGATCCCACCCAGGGAGATCGTGGACACGAGGCAGAACAGGGCTGACACTGGAGCTGAGATTTGAGGAGAGAAGTAGGAAGGTGGGTAGGCAGGTTTTATCAGGGGTATTCAAGGTAGAGGAATCTGTGTGTGCAAATGCATGGAGGCTTGGATGAGCACAGTGTCTATGGAGATGTGAGTGGTTTGGTTTGACCAGAGCTTGAAATTTAAAGGGTATGTGGAAGGAGATGAGAGTTGAGGAGTCTGGGCCCAGGGAATTGGGGGCTTGATCACCAGACCAAGGAGTGTGGCTTTTGTCCAGGAGGCTGTCTGTGAGGAGCCATTGAAGGTTCTTGGACAGGATGGTTATGACTGTCAACACCAAGCTGGATAAAACGAAAGAGAAAAGAGGTACTAGGGTAATGTCAGCTCCGGAGAGGGAGAGGGGAAGCCTCCACAGTAAGTGAAGGAATCAGGATGATGTGGAGGCCTCGGCAGCAGGAGGCCCTGAGCAGAGATGGGCACCAGAGCTGAAGTCTAAGGGCAAAACCGAGGTCACATGTGGACATTTATTGCACCCATTTTGATAATATAATAATGGAAGCCACTTAAATGTCTGATAAGGGGGAATGGCCAAGTAAATTACAGAGTGGAGTATGGAGCCATTAAATGTTATGGCAAAAGAAGGCTGTCTCAAAAAAAAATTAAAAATAAATTTTTGGTGGTGAGCACACCGTAGTGCATACAGAAGTAGAAATTAAAAAAAAAAAAAAAAAACAAGAACAAGGCCTTCTCACTCACAGCCATATGGAGTGTCGGTCTCACTGTCTCCTGGGCTCTCCCTACCCAGGAAGTGAGCCACATTCCCTGCTGCTCCCGGAGCCCATGGTTTCCTCCCAGAGTCTTCTGATGGCACAGGAATGAGAGGTAGGGGGGACCCCTCTGTGCCGCTGATGCTTCCTTCCCCTGTGGCATGGGCGCCCCAGGCCTCAGTGACCTGTAGGGGCAGGAATCTCAGGGCAGGAAGCAGACCCCTGCTTTATCAAACATCATTCCTCCGCCCACAGGTCTTCATGTCAACAGGCTGGAAACAGATATCCAAAAATGGAAATATTTATGCCAGGTTGGTGGGATTGTGGGTGGGTCTTATTCCTAAAATTTCCTGGAATAATATATTGCCTTAGATACAAATGCAGTATTATGTAGCCAGCCACACGAGCTTTCATTTTTCCAGGTGCCATTAATGTAGCTACGAACTTGTAAATTCTGCGTGCCTTGCTTTGATACTAGGTGGCCAGGGCACACAGAGTTTCATTTCCCAAGAAATGTCAGATTTATTATGAATGTAGGGAAAATTGATAAGATATTATATGCAATCCAGGCTGAAATGGATTGAGTATGTCTCTTAAAAATCCTGGCAACCGATGCAGGCACTCTGACCCTGCATTCCTAGTTTTGTCATCCATACCTTTGAAGGGGGTGTGGTGAGCCTGGCCCCGGATTCTGGGGAGTGGCCACATTGAGTCTATTGTTTCCTAAATTAGTTTACTCTGCGAACACAGGTGTGAACCAAGAAGCTGCAGCAGATTCTTTGGGTAGAGTCCATAAATAGCAAATGGCCCATCTGTGGAAAGCTTCAGAGGAAGGGCCCAAGAGTAACTTCCCAGTAGAAACCCTGTGGGTGGGCCCACACTGCTCTCAGAAAGGCAAGAAGAGTGTGGCCATCTAGGCTCTGTGACCACCCTCAGGGCAGAGGCAGGCAAGGCTCCTGGAGCCCCAGGAGTCTGGGGCCAGTTAGGCTCACACTCCTGGGAGGAGTAACTGAGGCAGAAATAGTACAAATATTTCGATTTTTGGACATTTGCTTCCAGCCTATTGACACGAAGATGTGTGGGCATGGGTGGAGGGGTGATGTTTGATAAAGTGGAGGTCTGCTTCCCTCCCTGAACTTCCTGCCCCCACAGGTCACCAAGATCTGGGGTGCCCATGCCCCATGGGAGGTAAGCATCAGCAGTGCAATGGGGTCCCCTACCACCTCCCACCCCTGCCTGAACAGGAGAAGACTCTGGAAAACGGGGCTGCAGGAGCAGGAGGGGCTGTGGCTCAATTCCTGGGTAGGGAGACCCCCAGGAGAGTGAGACCCACACTCCATAAGGCCGTGGGTGAAACAGGAGCTGCTGCTGTGAAAGTCTCCAGGGACAACCCCCCACCTCAGCCAGTTGTTGCCAGGCTGTGGGCACAAGTCCAGCCACCAGCAGACTGTCCCAGAGGTCCCACCCCTGTCAGAACCTGCTCAGGCTCTAGAGCTGGAACCCCTGGCAGGGGATGGGGTGGACGCCTCAGTCAGCCTGGCTTCAGTTGGGGCTGGCGGGGAAGGTTGGACACACCTCAGGATGCAAGTCTCTGTAGCCAGTCTCTTCCTCCTAACAGATTTTACCAGGTTTTCTGTTAGGGGTTTTCTGCTGCTGTGGGACAAGGCACAGAGAATTCCGTCCTTGGGGACTCCAAGCCCCAGACTGTGCTAGGGCATTCCCACAGTGGTGCATGGGTCTGGGCTGCTTTCACATGGGCACAAGGTGGCCCAGCCACACTCCCCACCATGGGCACCTACTCTGTGTCTTGGTGGCCACAGCCCCCAGAAGCTCCCAGCTCTGAAATCTGCACACGGCTCTGGCTCCCATCAGCTGGCTGGCACTCCCCCAGAGCCTTGGTTCCCCCTCTGCAAACCCTGGCCTCGAGTGACGGTGTGGCGTTGGCGCGCCGGGCACTGCAGGGTGCCCGGATGAGGGGTGATTTATGTGGCCTTTGGTCTGGGGTCCAGAGACGTCCATGTGGTCTCCATAGGACCGAGGGCTTAGGGGAGCAAGGGAGGAGAAATCGGTCTTTGAAAAGCTGTGGCCTTGTTTATGACCCAGACGAACATCTCTGGGATTTCCTGAGGCTTCGTCTCACGTCAAGACAGAGGAGCCAACACCTCGTGAAAACTGTTTTATGAGAAAACAGCCAGTCCATGCGGAGGCGGTGAGGGGGCTGGATTTAAAGCTACCTGAGTTGGTTAACGCGGTAGGTTTGCAGTCACGAGCTCAGTGTGTTTGATGTATCCAGGTTGACACCCTTCTCATCGCTAAAAACAACTGTTATTTCTAAAAAAACGCCTTCCGCCCGACCCTGCCTCTGGGTCTTCTCACCGATCAGCCTCGTTTTACAAATCACTCCCTTTTAGAAATAAGGAGCATCTGCAGGGAGGTGAGATCTTCCCCAGGGACATCTTAAAGTGTATAATTGAGTGGCATTTAGGACATTCACAGAGTTGTACAACCATCATCCTATGTAGTTCCAGAACTTTTCATCTCCCTAAAGGGAAATCCAGCTGTCACTTCACATCATTCCCTACCCCCAGCCCCTGGCAGCCACTAATCTGCCTCTGTCTCTGTGGATTTACCTATTCTGGACATTTAATATAAATGGATCCATATAATACGTGACCATTTGTGTCCATCTTCTTTCACTTAGCATAATATTTTGGAGGTTCATCCATGGTGTAGCTTGTATCAGCACCTCATTCCTTTTTATGGCTGAATAATATACTGGTGGATGGATAGACCACTGTCCATTCATCAGTTGAGAGACATTTGGGTTATTTCTACTTCTTGGCTATTGTGAGTAATGCCGCAGTGACCGCTCATCTACAAGTTTTTGTTCTTCATTTATTTTCTAAATAATAACATTTTTTAAAGCAGTAAATGGATTTACACAGATGACCTCATTTAACCTCAGGGAGCCCTATCAGGTAGGTCCTGTAATGATCTCCACTGTACGATGAGAACACTGAACTACAAAGAAATTAAGTTGTCCAAGATCACGTGGCTGATGGGTGGAGCATTGATAGTGAAATGAGGTTGGTCCTGATGCCTTCTACCGTCAAGGCCTTTTTTTTTTTTAGTTTGTGTCCTTTTAATATACACACTTGCATAGTTATATTACAATTTTGTAAAAATAAAAACAGATGACCTCATGCCAAGCATTTCCAGCATTTGCACAATCTAAAGACCTTTAATACTATAGTTTTCAAGATGCACGAAATAAAAATTTAAGGCAAAAAAACAGCACATTGCAACAAGTTAATAATTTATTACATTACAGTAGCATCACAGCAGCATCCAATAATGCCACTTCAGGCAAAAGTCTCTCAGTATTTCCATTATAGATTCTATTTACAAGAACTTATAACCTGGTAAAATTCATCCTAAGAAAACTTGGCAAATAAAGCTTTGGACTGAAATTGACATTTCTTTCTCTACTTTTCCTTCCCCCACTTCCTTTATTTTAAACTATCAGTATTCATATTATATTTTAAAACACTAAAATAGCAGTTACATTGTTTCGTCAAGGCCTTTTATTCATGGCTCCAATATGCCAAGAGCTTTAGGGTTGCCCCCAAGTCACACGTACAGCACACCTCAGCCTGAAAGTGGTCCAAACTCACCTCTGCTGTAACCCAGAAGAGCAACTGGGGAGTATGGAAGATGCTACAGGATCCTTCCTCGAGAAGTCAGGGGTGGGTTCATGTGCCCCGCCCCCCACCCTCACCTGCCTCCAGGCTGAGGGCCCAGGTTTCCACAGAAAGTCCTGGGGCCCAAGGTCACAGCTGAGTAGGGACTTCTGAAATCCCCAGCCCACCTACCAAGAAAGAGCAGGACAGTCTTCTGGGGCTGACAGAGTCCCTGGAGGACAAGGTAGCCACCAGCCCATGCAGAGTCCTGGGCCTGCAGAGACAGGGCAAGGGAGCAGCTGAAACTGAGGAACAAGCCAGGCTCAAGCCCTCTGAGTGACTTTGTCCTGGGTTTCCTGACACAGACACAGGTGGGGTTAGGGCTGGGGTCTTGGTTGGAAAATTCTGATCAGGTGGGACAGGGCCAAGGCATGACCGGTCCCTGTGGGACGAGCTGGTTCCAGCCTGAGCGGAGCATTAGGCCTAGAGCAGTGGTTCTCAAAGTGTGGTCCCCACACCAGCGGCAGCAGCAGCATCACCTGGGAAGGTTCCAAAAATTAAAATGGGAAATTATCAGCCTCCATCCAGACCTAGCTAGGAGGTGGGGGGTCAGGTTGAGGGGGCAGCATTGTGTGTGTGAACAAGTCTGCCAGGTGATCCTGCTGATGCATCTTGAGTCTGAGAACCCTGCACTGGAGGCTAACAGTCCTGATCACAGAGACCCTCCCTGCTCCTGCCAGTTTTTTAGGGGCCAGGCCAGAGGCTGAGGCCAGCCGCCTAGTCTCATCACTTCCCAGGTCTGCACTCAGGTGCCCCTCCATCTCCTTGTCTCCCGCTTCACTCCCTGCTCCCCCTGGCAGGCCCTGGTTGCCAGCTGGATCCACTTACTTCCCCGCCAGCCGAGGAGTAAGGCTGCCCTAAATCACAACTGACATTCAGCTTTACAACTTCCCCGGCCCCCAGGAGCCGGGGAGTGGGTGGGAAAGGGGTGCAGGGGGGCAGGGGGGCTCTTAGGAGGAGGTGGGTGGGAGGAGTGTGGTCCCAGTGGTAGAAGCCAGGCTGGGCTTCTCCATCTGCAGTCCCACCTGAGTCCTTGGGTCTGGGCTCTGGTTTCCATTCCACACCCCTGTGGCTTAAGAACATACTGGTACCTTGCATGGGGATAGTTTCCATGAGACTCAGTAAAGCCCAGGGCACACTGGCAAAGCCCCTCAACCCGACTTTTTGAGCTTGGCTGGGCTCAGGCTCCTTGAGTGTGGCCACCAGTGGAGCATCCATGCCCCCGCTGAGGCCTCCACCTCCTCAGGGTCACATCCTCCCCCACCCTCTGCCCCCATTAATCCCTATCATATGAGGAAGATGGGTTCCCAACTTTACCCTCATTCCACTGTTATGACATAAACTCAAGGCCTGCATTGGATTCCCAAAAGAACCAATTTGGAAACAAACAAAAAACATGGAAGCTGACCTTTTTTTTTTTTTCCTGAGCTTTTCATTCCTACCCTAATAACCTGACTTTCCCTCCAGGCAATGTAGGTGCCTCTGATCAAGAGCCAAGGTGCTCTCTGGCCCCAAACAGCTGATGCCGTGGCTCTGTCCCTGCCAGCTGTGTGACTTTGGGCAGACAGCCCAATCTCTCTGGGCTTCAGCCTCTTAGTTTAGAAACCCCAGCCCCACAGGGACTGCACCAGAACCACATTCTCCTCCAGAAAGACTCCAGTGTAGTGTGAAGCCCCAAAATAGGTATCTCTTTGTTGGTCAGACCATGTCATGTGGAGAGTCAGGGTCAAGACTGTGCTGCTCCTGGGAAGTTCCTGGTTTCTCCACAGGAGAGAATGTGCCAATTTGATCAAAGAAACCCAGGCCAGGGCACCCTTCGTTTGGTTAGTGCTGGAGAGGTGTAATATCCACGGCTACTGCACTTTCTGGGCAGTATAAGGAACTTTCCAGGTAATTATTAACCCAGCCACCCCCTCACATGCCCCTTTAGGTGCTAATCCCCCGGTAACAGGGCTTTCACCATGTCTGTCTGGGGGGAGCCAGGGGAGCCTGCTGTGTGCCCTCCCTGCCTACCCAGTAGAGGTGGGGATGAGGTGAGCTGGCAGCACCCACCTCATGCAGCCTCCATACCTCCCTAAGTCCTGGCAAGAGCTGGCTGCTGACCTTACTGTCTTCCCTCTGGAGTTGAAAGGAGCCTATAAAAGCCACTTCCTAACTATTTCTTAAAGGCAGACATCACCAGCTCAGATGGATGTTGCTGGTGAATGAGGGACCAGAAGGAGTCAGAGCCTGGGTCCACTTCAGGGAATGTGGCCACACCAACTGCAGGCCCAGGGAGGCCAGAGCTTCTGATTTTTCAAGCGGGAAATCAGGACTCTAATGTGAAATCTCCCTATTTCACAGCATTGGTCACAGATTGCAGTGGGCCTAACCAGACCCCAGGATGCAGTCTCTGCCTTGCCTCTCCCCTGATGGCCGTCCCATCCTCTCCCTGATCTCAGTCTCCACATCCATTGCCCTAGGAGGGTCTCCCCTGTCTTGAGCACTTATGTTAATGTCCATGTGAAAGTAGTTCAGGGACAGGTAGAGTCCACACCTCTGCATCCTATGTCCTCCCTCCCACCGGGGCTGGTCCCCAAACTTGGCACAGACCTGGACCTCCATGCTGTCCAGGCTGTCCCTTCCGCCAGGGCTGGCCTCCTCCACCAGCCATTCCTTTGGGGCCCAGCTCAAATGTTGCCTTTCATTCACTCCTTCTGGTTTTCAGAATGTTGGGAAAAAAATGTTTCGATGTAAAAAATTAATACATTGAATTAAAAATAATGAATAATGAATGAAATCAACTGCAATTGCAAAGTCAAAGCTTAGAGCTTAAAATTAGGTGTGATGGGTGGCAACATATTTTCCCCTTTCAGAAAAAAGAAAGAAATACAAAAGCAAACAGAGAAAAGAAACCTGCCAAAAATAGTGTATGCTCTGGAAATCCAAGAATGTTAATTTTTACAGCTACACTAGCCCACGCTGGGCTCCCTCTCCAAGGTCACCTATGACCCAGGGTCATGGTCCCACCATCCAGTTATAGAATTTATCTTGCTCCGACTCTGGGCAGCATTTGACCTATAGACCTTCCCCTGCTCTCAAAGCCTCTTTCCTGTGACTACTACAGATAACAAAGAGAGTGGTTCCATGGTGGTAAAAAGGACTTTGGGAAAAAAAAAAAAAAAAAAAAGAATTTTCTATCCCCTCAAAAGGTGGCATGCTTGTAGAGCTCATCCCAGTTCACAAAGCACCTTTACATCCCTTGTATTATTTGGGGGATTGTGTTGGGTGCAGCATGGGTTCAGGAGATAACCCTGGGGACTCTATGGATCTGGGTTCCAATTTGGACCTGAGCCCATGGGGCCTCCCTGAGCTTCAGCTTTTCCATTTGTAAAACAAATAGGTTGGACTCAATGCATGGTTTCTTTTCCCCTTGTTTTACTTTTGTTTTTATAGTACTAGGTTTTTTTCCTCTGCTAATTACAGGAGTAATACATGATCTCTTGCTTATTGTCTTAGTCTGTTTGAGCTGCTGTAAAGAATACTATAGACTGGGTGGCTTGTGAACAACAGACATTTATTTCTCACAGTTCTAGAGAATGGAAGTCCAAGATCAAGGAGCCAGCAGATTTGGTGTCTGGCGAAGACCTGTTTCCTGGTGCATAGATGACCGTCTCCTCACTGTGTCCTCACAGGGCAGGCAGAAGGGGTGAGGGAGCTCTCTGGGGTCTCTTATAAGGACACTAATCCTGTTCCTGAAGTCTCCACACTTTGACCTAATCACTTCCCAAAGACCACATGTTCTAATACCACCACACTAGGGTTAGGTTCAGTATATAAATCTGGGAGGGACACAAATTCGGTCTGTAGCACTTTAATATATATATATCAAATATATACAATACCAAATAATATACAGTATATATACAATATATAGACATAGATATACAAATAGATTTTATTTATATGTACACACACACAATACCAAAGTGTATCAAATAAAATGTCAAAGTCCACCTTCATCCCTGCATGATCTCTGTCCCCTCAGGTCCCACTATTACCAGATTTGTGTGGGTGCATGTAGGCCTTTTTCTATACATTTCTATACACATGTGTGCACAGTGCATGTAGAGAGTTTTATTTAGTATTTTTACATTTTTTCACTTTTCTAATATCAGTGCCTAGAAAAGTGCCTAACTCATTAGGTACTTCACAAATTTTTGTTGCATGGTTGAATTATTTTTTTTAACTTACCTCCATGTCTTAGAGATCTTTCTGTGTTTTGTTTTTGACTTCCAGACAGATGTACAGTAATTTAATCAAACCTTCCCTAGTAAGCGTTCACAGTCTGTTATCTCACCCATTGGGACCTGACGTGTCAGAATTTAAAACTGTTCTATAATGAAAGGTAAGGTTGGACATATACGACGCAGCCCCCGTAATCAGACACGCTAACATTTCTGCAATGAAATGCATAAATATGCCCCCAAAGTGGGATAACTTAAGTCTCCAAATAGCCTCGCATAAAGTCTGACTTGTCTCCAGATGAATCTGCAGCAATCGAAGACAGCGTCTCTGCTTAGAGCTTCTGGGACTCGGAATAAGACAAGGGCTGCAGGCCTCTGCATGGAGTCCTCGCGCATCCAGCCCTGTTGGGCAAACGCAGCTGAGGCAGGGTCCCCTCACCTCCGGGGCCTTGGTCCCTCTGTCTCTGTTTTCCTGGCCTTTGGGAGCTGGCAGTGAGGGGAGTGTGGTGTGGGGACTGGGGAGAGCAGCCTGTCCCTACACATCCTGCAGGCTGTATCCCAGCCCCCCTCCCAAGCCTGACAGATTTGCTGACTCTCATCTTCACCCGGGGACTTCTTCCAACTCCACAGCTGCCTTTTCCCTCTTGGACTGGCATTACTTACCTCCAGCTCTACCCCTCTCTTTGGCACTTGGATCTGAGAGGATTTACCGTGACCCAGTGGAGCTCCCATTTAGCAGGACACAGACAATAAATAAGAACTAGAACGAGTACATCAAATAGTATTTTAGAAGATGACGTGTGCTATGGCAAAGAGCAGATAGAGGAAATCAAGTGGGATGTGTAACGTGCATTCCCACCAGCAGGGTCTGACATTGCCCATTTCTCCCCAAACCACCAACGCTTGCTATTAATCCGACTTCTTGATTCTAGCCACCCTAGGGGCAGGAGGTGGGACCCACTGTGGGTTTAGCTAACGGGTTTTCACTGCTTGCTAAAGCTGGATGCTGTCAACACATTCAGTGCATTCACTCGTCCAGCCCTGCAAGGAGGTGCTGCTCCCAGCCTCACCTTCCAGATGAGGAAACTGAAGCATGGAGAGGTCACAGGGGGCAGAGCTGGGATGCAAACCCAGGCAGTATGTTCCTGACTGTGCTCAGAAACCTTACAGAGGATTGGGAGACACGCTGTGAACTCCTGTCCACAGGATAACTCCATAGGTGCTCTGGCGTAGGGGTGCGGGAAAGCCTGTGGGGACGATGAGGTATCAAGGAAGAGAGGGAAGGATGGTGAAAGTGGGCCTGGAAGGGCAAGTAGGAGTGTGTCAAGTGGAGAGAGGTGACTGGAAGGACACTGAAGGAGTAGAGGGGTGTGCGGAGGCTGGGGGGAGCAGAAGTCTAGTTCAGGGGATCAGGTGTCCAGACCCTTGCCACCTCCTCATAACAATCCTACTACTCTGTTATCCACTTCAGCAGAATATTTTTAGATCAGATATTTCAGTTCCAGTAGAAGCCAGTGTGTGCTGAGAATTATACCCTCCAGAGTCCACCTGATTATAAAATAAGTGAACAAGTTATTTGAAGACCTCCTAGCATATGGAGGACTCATATGTGCGAACCCAGCCTAAGCGAACTCGTCCGTGTGCGACCAACAGAAAATCAGGACAGATGTTATCTAGCGCTGGCGTTCCACGCGCCCTCCTGCCCCCAAAGTGCTCCCTGGAGTCCCTAGAGTGAGTGAGGGCGAGAAGGAGAGGATTTGCTCCTGCCTAAGCAACAGATGGGCCCCTGAGCTGGCCATGCCTCTCCCCCGGTAAGCATCCTGCTCAGCTGTGTTTAAAGGTACCTCCAACTGCTCTGCTTTTACCCAGGTGGTGACTTTGACTCACCCTCCCATGGGAGGGGGCCCCAGCAGAACAGATGAGAAGTATTTGTGGGATTGTGCCTTCAAATGGGTTTTGTGCAGATTGATCTCATATGACCAAACTGTGGAGCTTGGTGCCTGGAGGGCTCCCTCCAGCTGGAGGCAGCTGTGATGGGAACAGCAGACTCAGTTCTGCCACACCCAGGTGCAGAGCGAGGGTCCCGCCCCTGAGAAGTGGCCCGAATCCCACCACTCAGGTGATGGCGGGCTGTCACATCATGCATTCATCTCATCCCCATAGCAACCCCTGTCTAGTTGTTGCTGTGCTCATTTGACAGCTGAGAAGACCAAGACTAAGAGAGGTGCCCAACCCACCTGGGTCCTGAGAGTCCAAAGCCAGCCGCTGAGTGGTAGCCCTGGTGCTCGAACTGGGTCAGAAGTTTGGGGGGTCTTTTAAGCCTTTGTTTCTTTCCAAGGAGGTTGATTTCTTGCTGCTACAGTACTCTTCAGTTCTAAGAAATCTGAAGCTGCGATACGCCTTGCCCCTTGAAGTCCTTGTAGCTCCTGCTTTCCCATCCCATTCTTTCCACCAGCCCACCCCCCAAAATGCACCCCCTGATATTTTATTCCTATAGATGCTGCTCTGGTTTCTTAGTCCCATTTTTTCCCCTTTGGCATCATTTTTCCTTCCTCCTTCATTTCCTCTTGGCTGTATATTTCTATTTAATAAGGCATGGGCTAACTCTGGCACCAAAATCAGCAACTAAGCCCTTTGCCTAAAAGCTTTAATTAGAAACAGAAAACTGGAGGAAATGGCTCTCCTGCCAAGTCTGTAAATTACACCAAGGCTCACAGCCAAGCCAGGTCTGTGCTGGGAGCTTGGAATGTTCAGCGCCACTTCTCTCATGAGCAGCACTCTCCCTCAGTGCTTCCCGACCCTGGTCGGGCTGCCCCACCTCTCAACACCCACTTTCACCCTCCTGAGTCAGTCCACATCCTCAGAGGTTTAGCCTCTGCTGCCCAACTTATTTCTTAAGGAGGAACCAGAAATCCTGAGCTGTATGCAAAATTGTCTTTTAACTCTGGGCAATTAATTCACATGTTTTTAAAACTCTCTGCAGACCAGACAAAATATGTCTGTGGGCTATCATTGTGCAACCTCTAATCTAAAACTTTTACTGGATTTCCTAGTTGAAAGTTAGTCAGTTTGTTTTTCCCTAAAATCCTTCTTAACTAACTTATTAGATCTTCAGAACTGTAGTTCCAGAGTTTAAGCTAAATCAGAAGGAGTTAACTCAGGTTGGTAATAGCTATAAAATTAACACTTAGAAACATTTTCAGCCTCAGGTTCACAGTTGGACTTCATGGAACCCCCCTGGTGTGGTGGGGTGGAGTGGGATCTGGCTTTGTGTGGAGAGGACAGTAGAGGCTCAGCTGGGGGCTCAGAGATCCAAGGAGGGGAATACGTTTCCACCTTGGTAGGAGACCGACCGCCCAAAAGGGACCACAGAATTGGGGCTCTCCCTTGAGAGGCAGGTGGGTGGGAGAGCTGTGAGTCAGGGCAAGGTGGGTGGTGGGGTCAGTCAGCCCAGGAAGCCATGGTACCTCAGAAGGAGGCTTGGGCTGCTCGGGTCCTGGCCTCCCAGTGTCACCCTGGCCAGCCTGACGTCACTAGCTCAGCCAAGGGGTGTCAGGGACTTGGAGCTGGAGCTGAATCCCTGGAGACCCATCTGACCCATCACCTGCAGTTAGAAAAACAAGGCCCACAGCTCGTCCCTCTTTCAGCTGTGTCCTCCCTGCTCAGCATCCCTTAATGTAAAGGTCTTAGAGTAAATGGACCAGTTATGTAAACTTGGTTGGGCACGTCATTTTGCCCCTCTCGGCCCATGAGCAGGAGATGCCGGCACCTGTCTTGGTTTGGGGGCTGCTGCCTGGTGATGCTGCTTGAACCCACTTAGGATAAGGAAGTACAGATACTTGGATGTGAGTTTCAGGTTCTGACTCCTCATCAAGTCTGCACAGAGCATTTCCTTTGACACTTTAAACATAAGGAGAAAAAAAATCATGCTCAAGGTCTACAGCCTGGCTCCACACACTCCTGCAGGGGTGGGTGTCTTTTTAGCAGATGTTCCCATGTGCCCTTCCTGATTCCTTTAGCTCAGCACCGCCTGGCTGGTGAGGGCTGCGCCCAAGATATGTTGTGTTCATCACAGGGACGTTGATATAGGCTCCTACTGTGGGGACGCTTGGCATCAGTTGGGTTCTGGTCTCAGTGCTGGGACTAGCTGTGCTTTTCCTGGGCTGCTGGTTTGTTTTCATGCTATATATGTTGTAAAAGGATTCAATGGCTGGCTTTCCATATCCACTTCACTCTGTAAATTGGGGGCCCATGTCTCAAAAGGGTAAACCTTGAAGGGTCACAACATGTGAGCAGTTCTTCATATCTCTTTCTTCTCCCCACACCAGCCCATCTGTGTTACCACTCCATCTCTCAGGTTGTACCGGTCAGGGTGTGCTGCAGTGAGGAGCAGCCCCTGTGTGCCAGGTGTGCATGTGTCTGCCAGTGGGAATCTGTTAGCAGGCAAGGCCACGTCAGGGGAAATGTATGTTCATGACCTTATAGCCCAGGAGCAATAAAAAGTACCCGGTGTCCAAATAAACAGCCATCCTTGGCTTGGAGTGATGCCAAATGCACCAGGTCTCTCTGGAGGAACTTCACCTCCGCAAAGCTTGCTGGTTGAGCTACTTTAGAGGAGTATGGCTTCTGACGGCCCAGCTCGGCCCTGCTGCTGCCAGCACAAAACACTCGATCCTCTCTGCTCAGCCCGTGAGGTTCCCCCTTCTTAGCCTGCTGTCCTGGCCAGGTAGATTTGATTTCCCAATCCACCTTTCTCACACCGCAAGTTTTAGACAAAAACGAGTTGATCCAGGCCACCTGCTTCCATACCTTGTCTCATACTGTCCCCACGGCTGTTCCTTGCCTGCCCTCTCAGCAAATCTAAGACCTTCTCACCCTCAAGGCCTTACTCCAACACTGCCTTCTTGCTAAAGCCTTCCTTGAGCCCCTCTGTGCAAAAACGAAGCCCGCTGACCCCATGAATTTCCTTAGCACATTGTGGCATTTCCCTTAGAGTGGTTCTCCTGCATGCACAGCCTGCCACCTGGCCTGGCCCTGAACTCCTCAGGGCTTGGAGCTCCTGGGTCTCATCCATCTCCACTCTCCCTGAGAGTTATGGGTGCACCCCTGGTAAGCCTGGACTAGCACGCAGGTGTGCATCTACCTGCTGGTGCTCCAGTATGATTTCTGAATTTGGGAGCAAGAAGTCCCCCAAAGTAGGAAGAGGGTGCATTTGGATAGTGGGAAAGAAAGAAAAGACATGGTTGTGGGATGGCAGCCTGCATTTGTTCTGAACCAGAAGAGGAGGAGTCCTCTGCAGCCTACTTGGCCTCAGGTTTGCCCCCCAGCCTCCCTAACATCTGGGGGCTCCTGGCTTGTATTATACAGCAGGATCTAATGTCCACCTCTGGGTCCCCTCTGTTCAACATGGTGGTGACACCAGTTGCTGAAGCCTACGAAGGAGCACACCCAGTCTGCAGTGGGCTCGGAGCTCCATATGAATGTACAGAATACTTGATTTCAAAGTATAGATTGTTTCAGGAAAATGGAGGTCGTTTCATGTTTTCTGTGAACTTGTCGATAAGCCTGCTGTGCTCCCTCCCTGCTACAGAGGAGAAACAGGGGCACACAGAGGGGTGACCTGCTCAAGGCCAAGCACCCCTGTCAGACTTGGAGCTCCTGTCAGCTCAGTTACAGAAAATGCATTTCAGCAGCCCACATCTGGACATCATCAAACAACTTGGAGCCAATGCCATTGGTTGTTTCCAAGTAGATCAAGATAATGTTGATTTATATTCCAGCGGTACCCTTGCATAACGATTTGGCCATAGGAAAAAATTTGACCTGACCATAAACTGAATTTTGTCTGATAGCAAATGGCCTGCTTAATAGTTAGACCAAAACCCATTCAGAGAAGGGTCTTAAACGCACACCATGTAAAATTCAGTTTCAACAAACACTCGCAAAGTGCCCACCCCATTCCAGACCTGGATGAGACACCTTGTGGTACAGAAAGCATGGCCCAGCTGTATGGACAGGAAGCCTGGCACACCAAGTATTGACGCAAAATGGGTCTCCTGGGCCATGGAGGAGGGCAAGACCTGCTCCCTGGGTGAAGGAGAGAGCCAGAAAAGTCTTTATGGGAGGGGTGACATCTGCTCTGGGTCTAAACAATAGATATGATGTTGACAAGCACGGGGCCAGGCAAGGAGGAGGGAAGTGCTTCCAGGAAGGCGGGAGTAGCTCAGAGTGGCTGCACCATGGGTTGGGGGCAGGGCACTGTTCAGTTCTAGGTGAAGCTGAAGTGGTTGGGGGTCAGATAGAGAGATGTCGGGACTTGTTCTAGTCGTGGTGATGGGTTTTTGAGGAGGGGTGCTCTGAAAGCACTCTCCCAGGGGCAGGGTGGAAAATGGCTGGAGGGGTCAGATAGGGTACGGGTACAGAGGAGGCTGTGGATGGAAGTGTATGTGACAGAAGATGGGACCAAATGGGGGCCAGCTCAGGGGGTGGTGAGGAGGGGCAGCAGAGGTACAGAAGCTGGGTGGGGCTGAATGAGCAGGGGCTCAGAGTAAAGGTGACTAGTGCCTTAGAGGACGGAGGAGGCGATGGACTTACCTGGGCACGGACTTACCTCCTCTCCAGGCATCTGGGCTGGGCTGAGGGCAGCCCCTGCAGCCAGCAGAGCTCCTGAGTGGCCCACTGGGGCCAGATGGGAGGGAAGAGATGAATCGGACCCAGCCTTGTTGTGGGGACTCACAGGGAGATGGTCAGAAAGATGGATCTTTAGCAGATGGGACATCAGCTCTGATGCAAGGAGGGACCAGACATGGAGGAAACACGGCGCCGGATGATGCCTGTCACTGCGAGGATCATCTTGCAGGCTTTAAAGAGTGACCCAGCTGGTGAGAGTATGAGCAGGGTTTAAACCCAGTGTGTCTGCCTCCGAAGCCCTTGCTGCCCCGACCGCTACCCTTCCTGCCTCGGTCCTTGACTAAGCCTGCGAGGACCCAGGCTCCACCCTCAATGAGCTCCCAGTGTGGCAGGGAAACCATCCCCAGGCAGGGTGGGAGGAAGGTGGCATGAGAGCTGGGCTTGGAGAATGAGGGGCCTGGCTATCCAGGAGGAGAACAGGAAACACAAGGGTCTGTAGCCATAGAGGAGGATAAAGGGCATCGAACACCCCAGTGGATGCTGAGTGATCAATGTGCCGAACTCGGACCATGCGGTACAGGCTGGGAAGCAGTGAGGCAGGCGCAGGCCAGACCTTAATACCTGCCAAGGGGCTTGTACATGGTCCTCAGGCATCAAGAGGACACAGGAGGGTTTGGGTGAAGGGGAAGGCACCTAGTCAGATCCAACCCATGTGAGGGAAGGAGGAGGCCACTGGGAAGCTAAACCAGAGATGGTGGAGCCTGAGCCTCCCACAGAGGCCTCGGTGCCCCCAGGACGCCCCCACACTGCACATCAAAGCCCAGCCTCCCTCTCCCACACTGTCTGCCTGAACAGGGTTTCCTGTGAGCAGCTGGGGCTGGATCACAATTATTTAGCTAATGTTCTTGGATGCAGTCCCAAGAAAACAATTTTGCTTATTAAAGCAACAACAACAAAGTAACATTGCAAAGCCCACCCCCAAAGAGAAATTGTAAAAAGATCGTTGTGGCCCCTACTGTTTATTGCTTCATTGATTTAACTGTTTGTACATACGTTTATTGGCCTGACTGTATTGTGCCTGTGGCTTAATAAGCCCAGGCTGTATTTATGACGGTTGTGGAAGTAAGCAGCCCCCAGCCCCAGTTCCCAAGCCTGCAGTCAGCACAAGGTAATGGGAATACTAGGCTGGACTCATGGAAGCCTGGGTCCTGGGCAGGCTCTGGGAGCTTACCCTGGAACCCTAGCAGTTGGTGCCCTGCGCCAGGTGCCTACCACGCCACAGGTGAGGGGGCTCCCAATGACCCTGATCAGCAGAATCATAGCAGCTGGGGGTGCTTTTTATAGATCCAGGTGCCTGAGACCCACCCCAAACCCCATGGCTCAGTCTCTGGGATAGAGACAGGAAAAGCCCTCCAGGTGATTCTGCTAATTAAGGTGCAACTGCTGGACCAGGTGATTTCCACTTCTAGAACCATAATCCAGTGTCTCTCAGCATTGGAGATGGGAGGGGCAGGATCAAAGAGACATAGCCTGTGAGGAACCAGCATCACCCTCAGCACTACCAGGTGAAGGAGCCCCTGCATTTCAGGGGCAAGGCTGTGACCTCTCCACACAGCGGGGCCTACTCATGGGCCCCCTCCACCCTTAGCGCACCACCCTGGGGACCTGGAGCTGCCATCCCACAAACCAAAAGATTTATATCCTGGAACTTGGGAAAGCAGATGTCAAGATGTTTGAAGGAAAAAGAAGAGCGTCTCCCAAGGGGTGGGGGATGTGCCGAACTCACTTCTCAGACTTAGAAAGGGTGTGTGTGTAGAGACAGGGGGAACAGGAGCAGGGCCAGGGAAGTGGCCCAGAAAAGAACAGTCCCAGTGATGGCAAAATGTGCAGAAGAGCACACTCAGCTTTTGAAAGTCTATAGGGTGGATAGCTAGTGGGAAGCAGCCGCATGGCACAGGGAGATCAGCTCGGTGCTTTGTGACCACCTAGAAGGGTGGGATAGGGAGGGTGGAAGGGAGGGAGACGCAAGAGGGAAGAGATATGGGGACATATGTATATGTATAACTGACTCACTTTGTTGTAAAGCAGAAACTAACACGCCATTGTAAAGCAATTATACTCCAATAAAGATGTTAAAAAAAAAATTCTATTTGGCACAAGGAGAAGAAAGGAGAGCCAGACATGTGGCCAGGGAGCGAGGACACGGAATTGACAGGCAGCAGTGAGAAGAGACGATGGCTCGGGTCCTGTGTTACTGGTTCTGCTCCAGGTAGAGAGTATCTGATGGAGAGCAGTGAGGGGGTCGTGCAGGAACGGTTGTGAGAGGCCCTGTCACAAAGCAGGTGCAAAAGCATTTGATGGATCCCATTGCATGAATTTGAGTCTCTAGATCCAGGTGAACTGTGCCTGGAGCACAGGAAGAACTTGCTAGTGTGATCGCAGAAATATGGCCTTGTCTTTAAGGATGAATAGAGGATGGGGTGTAACGTCAGAACTGTCCCATTTTCAGAAGGATGGTTTCTAGAAACTCCAGGGACAGACAGACAGGGACCTGGAACTGCTGTCTCAAGCAGATGAGGAAGCAAAGGGTCCATGAGCCCTGTGACCATCTGACAGTGAGCATCGTGACCCACCAGGTACAAACCGTTCACCAAGCTGGTCTGCTGCATGATGACCGCGGGTCAAGGGAGTGTTTAATCTCAGCGCATTTGTACTTCAGATGGGTTGACCAAATGCCCAGTCTTTTTGTCTGAGGAGTCATTTGAACTACAGTCAAGCTGGGAGTGTAACTAGTTGGTTAATAGTCACAGCAGTCTAATCACAGCATGACTGGCCCATAGGAGGACTCAATAAACAGTGAATGAATGAATGAATGAATGAGTGGGCCACTGTCAGCCAGGAGGTAATTTTCTTCTTTTGGACTATAGGTTCATACTTAGGCCTACCTTGTTCATGGTTTTTAACAACTTGGAGACGTAAAATGTATCCAATGATCACATTTGCTGATGACAAGACAATGATAGTAGCTATAGCAGAAGACAGAATTAAAATTTACTAAGGGCTTCCCTGGTGGCGCAGTGGTTGAGAATCCGCCTGCCGATGCAGGGGACGCGGGTTCGTGCCCCAGTCCGGGAAGATCCCACATGCCGCGGAGCGTCTGGGTCTGTGAGCCATGGCCGCTGAGCCTGTGCGTCCGGAGCCTGTGCTCCGCAACGGGAGAGGCCACAACAGTGAGAGGCCCGCGTACTGCAAAAAAAAAAAAAAAAAAAATTTACTAAAACCTTGATAAACTGTAACTGTAGGTAATGGACTGATGATTAATGTGAGATAGTTGTGCCATGTGGGTCCCCCCCAAAACTCCACTTATACCTATTAGGATATGTTTTGTTTCCTGTCAAAGAAATCCAACTCAAACTGGTTTAAGCCAACAGAGAAAAAAAAGGTGGATCATTGATTTGACTTCAGTAGGACAGGTCTGGGTGCTCCCCTGGTGGCATTAGAACCCCCTGTCCCCAGTGCTTGCGTCTGCTTTGCTCCATGCTGCCTTTATCTTCACAAAGTGGGGCCCTCAAAGTTCACTCCTTTCTTGTAGCTCAACCAAAGAGAACCTCTCTTTCCTAACAGTTCCAGCAGAAGTCCCGTGACTGAGTCTCCTTGGTGGCGTGTCCATCTCTGAGCCAATCACTGTGGCCAGAAAAACAAGAGTGTGCCGATAGGCCAGGCCAAAGTTACATGCCAGAAGCCAGGGTGCATGTGGGGGATCAAGACATACCAAATCCATTGAACTGAGAGTAGGGAGGGATGAGAGTAGGGGTTTGTCCAAGGAAAATTGAGGTGCTAAAGGTGAAAGAGGAGAGGAATGGCTGCTGGGCAGACCAGACACCCCCAGTGTGAGGTTAGCCGTGGCTTAGCCTGGATTCTGTGGGCACAGGGTTCAGTGGGACACACCCTCGCCCCTCGGGCTTACCTCCAGGCTGGGACCCCATCATCGAGGCTTCCTATCCTTCTCTTCCTGGCCCTGGGTCGACAGTGAAGCTGAGATGCAAGCCCTTATCCATCTGGCTCCAAACTCAGGTTCCCTCCATTCCCTCAGGCTCTGGGTAGAAATGGGACAGGTGTCTCTACCTACTGACCCCAGAGTCAGGGACAGGAGGATTGGCTCTGAAGGCTTGTCCTGAGCCAGCTGGCTGTCAGTTGCAGAAGGGGCACCCAAGCATGCTTCCCACTGCATGTCCCTGCAAACCTACAGTGTGTCAACCAGAAGAAGCCAGACCTAGGAAGCTTCCTCGATGCCAGTAATAATGGCCTCATATCCTCTGGGAGGAAGAGGGAAACCTTTGTGTAAATATCAAAACTCTTTTATCGCCTACTCACTATTTTCTACGCAATGCCTGTGGCTCCCTGTATTATTTCAGCTTGTGGTTTGCAGAGAGAGGTCCAGAGTGACATGGTGGGAAGACCCCAGAGGGAGGACGGGAGTCAGGATGTGGCACCACCTGGCTGCCAACCAACTGCGGGACCCACACCAGTCAGCTCGTCTCACTGAACCTCTTTTCTCATCTGTAGAAGGGAACAGTAAGAGCTCATGCACAGGCATGAACACACATATGTGAAAGCATCTGTCTTTGGGGTGACTGTGGTACCTGAAGAGGGCAAGGATCCAGCACAGAGTGGGTGACCCCAGGAATGGAGAGAGGGGCAGGTTGGAGAGGTAGGAGAAGCAGGAATGCTCAGCTCTGAGGTTCCAGTGGAGGCTGCAGGAGGAAATGTGCTATGCAGGCAGGTGTGTGAGTGAAGCAAGGATGAGGGTCCAAGGTTTGGCTGAGGGGTAGAGATGGGGAGAAGAGCCTAATAAGAGGGAGATGGAGCCGGTGGAGGAGTGGCGAGGAGATGTATGATGAATGAGAATCCAAGAGCATTTGTTTATACATCCCTCGGGCCATGTGTGCCCACATTTACACCAGGACAGTTTCAGAGCAGCTTCTCTGAGCAGGGGCACAAGAGCATTAATTCAGTATGGAAGACATTGACTCCATATCAGAAAGCCCTTCCTCAAATCTCTTTCAATCCTTCCAGTTGGCCCAAGAGATCATCTCAGTTTGGTCCTGCTATATCTTTAACATCCCTTGAATAATTGTTAATCTCCCTTTTTGCAAAGAGAACAGACTTTAGGCTAAGCACTTTCAGGCAAGGATTTTGGCTAGAACTTTGTTGTACTGTGTAGCTTTCATTGTATTTTTTTTTTAACAGTAACCATTTTATGGCATGGAAGACTGGTTTTCCTTTTGTGGTAGAGATAGAATTTCATTTCCAAACATATTTACTTAAGTAAGAAAAGCTAGTTTAAAGAAAAAAATAAGGTTAGAAGGATGGTGCAGGTGGCACAAGAATGATTAAATATCCAGAAAGAGACTCTCACAGCAGCTCCTGGCAGCCTTTGCTTGGTTGGATATGGCAAAATGGGAACATATTTTGTCCTGGAGAAGTTCAGTCCAGTTCTGTTTACTGACTCTGAAGCTGAGTGTCAAAAACTCCTTCCATTGTCCTTGACTAACCCGTTGACCTAGTAAAGACCATAGACCATTGCTCTGGTGGCCAATTTCCAGATCAGGGGCCTAGAACCTCTGTAGCTCTTTGAGGTTACTGGTTCCCCAAAGGATTTCACTGCAGAAACAGAAGCAGTCAATGGAAACACCTGCCCTGAGTATGACAAGGACACCACTTCCTGAACACTTCCATGGACTGGGCATTGTGTGCCAGTTTCTAATATGTTTCTCATTGGATCCTCTCTATAGCCCAGCTAGGTACATATTATCATTATGCCTATTTTTAGGGTGGGAAAACTGAAGCTCAGAGAGGTGCTTGCCTGGAGTCACACAGCTAGCACAGTGTGTGAGGGATTCAGATGTTGTAGGCCGCCCGTTCTCATGCTCTTTGCCTGGGAGTGCGTGGCCTCTGCCTGAGCAGAGGCTCAGCTCCCATGCGGGATGCCAGCCCTCCCACATGAGGCCCAGTCAGGCTTCCCAGGAGTTGCAGGTTTACAGAACCTGGGTGTGTGCATCATCCCTTCATAACTGCAGCCACTTTAAATTGACCTGTTCCCACTGGGGAAAGATTTTGTAATCTGATGAAGAAACGTACATTTCCTTGAAAATAATTTAACAGTTCCTGTTCTTGTTCCACCTTCACAGTGACTACATTTTCGTTAGCAGAAAAACCTACCCTTGGTCTCACAAAGAATTTGAGGCCATTTCTGGACAGGATGGGCTCTCTAGGAGACATGGTCTGCATGTCAGAGGGCTGGCATCCCAGGACATTTGGGCAGTTTATGGGGACCATGGAAGAGAACTGTGAAATTGGAGCTGTCGCCATAGCCCTGTGACTTTGAGGGCATGGCTGCATGTCTCACATGAGGCCCCAGCCTCAGGAAAAGCTTTTCTGCTTCCATAACTTCACCCTTAACCCCACCCTTGCTCCCCGAGACCCCTCTCCACAGCTCCCCTCTTCCTCCATCCAGCCCTTCTACTCTCTCCTCCCTCCACCCCTTGAGGAAGAAGGTTCATTTCTGGGAAGCATTCCAGCCCTGCTCCATCTTCTGCCCAGAAATCAGCTGGGTCATTGGTGGAAACTGAGGCTTACAGGGGTTAAATGACTTACCCAAGGTCACACTAATAATTAGTGCAATGCTGGCATCAAAGCCAGGTCCGACCTCCTAGAAAACCCACGCTTTTCCACCCTGCACACAGCTGCACCCTCTGCTCTGTCTCTCCCTATAGATCGCCCTTCACTCTTCCAGACCAGATGAGAAGTCTTTATTAGATAGATGGGACATCTGTCCTGGAACAAAACACACTGAATTTTAACCATAGTCATGTAAAGATAATGGAATCATAAATCATTTTCTCCCTTTATTTAAAATATTTTTTCACTTTAACTTCCATAAAGAAACAGACATTTAAAAAATATATCATATATGTTGATATTTTATATGTGTGTGGGGTTTTACACATATACTAAATTTGACATGAGGGTGTCATGTTTCAACATACACACACATTCACATATTTTAAATTTGACATGACATTTAGCAAAATAGAAACTAAGAATTTCAGCTGATGGGCAATTTCTTTTACTTTTGGGGCTAACGTTTTGAAATTGAGGGGAATATTCATCATTGGCATAACTCTAGCCTGGAGTCAAGGGCTGTGGCCTCTGAAGACTGCCTGCCCTTGTGCTATCATTCAGAGAAAATTCCAAAATATGTTTTCCTTTAAAGAACTCACTAAAGAGTTTCCCCAGCAGACAGTTAAAACCTCAGATGGGCACAATTCCTCAGTGTGTGTTGTTCCCAGCAAGACCCCCATCTCTCCCTGGCCAGACCCTGCCTACCCTCATTTCATTGTAAATGCTGTCAGAGACGAGGCTACAACCGCAGTCCTGCAGCCACACTGATCAGCTCCTGGGGGCACAGGCCTGCTTCTCCCCACTCCAAGCTCAGAAGTGGTCAGTCTTTTGTAAAAGCACAGAAAAGGCATTCTCCCAAGGGCCAGGCCGGGCCAGACAAGGAAGCCTGTGAGAAGGAAAGGTCACATCTGAGGGGATACATCACCCGGGACTTCAGAGAGCAGATTTCTAGTCAGGCAGGCCTCAGAGTCACTTCCTTCTGGGCAGCCCAGGGTCACCAGGGAGGGAACTCGAGCTTAATGCAATTAGGAAGAGCAGAAGGGAATGGGCAGCACCCTGTAAACGGAATTAAATCTTTACCTTCATTTAGACAATAATTTGATTCAGAGCATTTAAAAAAACAAAACAAAACCCAACCTCAGTTTTATAGAGCATTTACTAGTGTCAAGTTCAATGCTAGATTGTTTTTTACATACACAGTATCTCAGATTAGTTGGAGAATGGAGCACAGGTATCCTGGTTTGGAAATAGAGGCTAGGTGGACAGATGGCTGGGGCCTTAGCGAGGACCAGAACCTGAGGCTGGAAGCCCAAACTCTTTCTCCTGCTCTGTAGCAAGTCCACGGGCCGGGCCTGGTGCTGGAGGCCAAGATCACAAGGTGAAGGAGGTGAGCTCCTGGTCCATTACGGTTCCTTCTCCATAAAACGAAAAGAAACAATCTTAAAAAAAAAATTTTTTTTAACAAAAAGAGAAATTGGTTTTGTCTGACTTCGGACTTAAAACAGTCAGCCATCAGTGCACTGTGTGAAATGCTAAATAGAAGTTTGGGTCAGCAATGTAAACTACTTTAGTATCTCAAACAGTCCCTGCAGGCAACACACCACTCTCTCTCAAGGAGCTTTAAGCTGGAGGAAGCAGCTTTGAGTCAAGTGTTCAGCTCTGCACTGGAATGCGGTATGAGCTCAGCCATGTCATTCCTCTTCCTAGGCCTCAGTTTCCTCAACTAGAAAGTAAAGGGGGTGAATAGTCCAAATGTTCCATTAGATGGAATATGATTCCTTACCAGGTGGTGAGTTTCCCCAGCTGAGAAGTAAGCAAAAATAGGCTGAATACCCATTATAGAAAGGATGCTGAATTGGACCCCATTAAACTGGCCTCACGAGTGGGGCCAATTCTGAGCTGTAGCTCTGGCACAAAGTCTGCTGCTTAACAATATGATAGATAATAAATAAATGTTGGGTGGATGGATGGATGGATGGACACACTTCCTGCTTGGTGGGAGGCTGACCTAGACAGCCATGAAGGTACTCGCTGCCTGAGATCACTGACTTCCTTGCCACTCTCCCAGAAGTCCTGACTCACACAGCTTCTCCCTAATACCTTGAAGTGGAGGCCTTGACTGCAAATGTTGGGCTCTGTGTGAGATGTTCCCAAGGCCTGTCATGAAGGCTTGGAGGTGAGCAAGGCAGTGGGTACTGAGTGTCAGGCATGTAGTGAATGCTGAGGAGTGCTAGCTGCTGCTGCTGCTTGTGTTGCAGGAGGTGGAGAGAAGGGGAGATGAAGGTGAAGGTCGGGTGGGGGAGGAAGAGGAGGACAGCAGGGACAGTGACTCACGCACACTCTGATGGGAGGCAGGTAGCCCGGTCCTCTTTCTGGTGCCCTCCATGTCAGGGCCTGCTCCTGAAGCAGCGGGACGCATACCTGTTGTTGAATTGCTCCTCTGCTCCCTGTAAATGTCTGCAAACTGGAGGGTGGCTTCAGTGGCATGGATGCTTGGGCTCTGAGTCTGTAGACTTGAGTCTGTCGCATGCTGGGTCAGTGCTGATTTTTTGGTGTGACTTGGGCAAGTCATCTAACCTCCCTGAGCTTCCGTTGTCTGTATCCTGTCCTTATCACTCTTATTGTAGGGGCGCGGGGGAAGGCCTGAAGCTGTAGACTACACACTGTGCCATGCCTGGGACAGCAAGAAGCCCCATTTTTTAACCCTGCTGGAACAGGTCATCGTCATTTTGAATCTTAAACGGGCATACTTTCCCTCTGCGGCTCCCATCACAGCAGCCAATCTCTGGGCTCAGTGGGGCTCTCATAGCCTGTAGAAAGTGACCACCTTCTCCTTCTCTGCTATGGGATCACCTGCCTATATATTTCCTGTGGCCAAACCAGACTACATAAACAAATTCCTCTCTTTTAGACAAGCTGTGTGTGCTTTACACACTGTTCTGCAGCTGGCCTTTTTTTTAAATAATGACTTTATTAAGACATAATTCACATACCATACAATTCACTCATTTAAAGTGTACAAATGGTGGTTTTTTAGGCTATTCACAGAATTGTGCAACCATCACCACAATCAATTTTAGAACATTTTATCATCCCCAAAAGAAGGCCTGGACCCATTAGTAATCACTACCCACCCCCAGCTTTAGGGAACCACTAATCCGCTTTCTGTCTCTATAGGTTTGCTTGTTCTGGACACTTCATATAAACGGAATCACACAATATGTGGGGTTTTTGTGCCTGCTTCTTTCACCCAGCATGTCTTCAAAATTTATCCATGTAGTAGCATGTTCGGGCACCTTGCTGTTCGTACTTCAAGATAAGTTGGAAGTCACCCCATATCAGAACATATAAATCACCTCCCTATACATTGCCTCATTCTTTTGATTTTACTCTAATAATTTGAGTAGGCAAGATATTATAATTCAAGATTCCAACCATATAAAAAGGTATTCAGGGAGGAAAGTCCTTGCACCTCTTTTCTGTAGCAACGCCTCCCTAGTCATTTCTCCTGCATCCTTTGAAGGGTGTTTTTGGCCCATGCAAACAACCACTTGTATAAATACAGTCTTTTCCAGCTCTTTTTAAACTCAGTGGCAATAACAAAACACACACTGTTTTTTCCCTTGTTTCTACTTAATAGAATACCTGAGATGTTTTTGTCTCTCAGGTGGAACTTCCTCATTCTTTTGAATGCCTCATTCCTTTGAATGCCTGCATTCAATGGCGTGCATGCTGGTGATTACATTTGAGCAATGAATTCCTAAAAGTGGGATTGCTGGGTTAAAGCGTTTGTGGAGAGAGTGTTGATCCCCTTCCGCACCAAACCCCCCTCATTTCTCAATGCTCCTCCAGGCCCTGCCCAAGCAGCATGGTACTATTACACTGTACGACATTCTAAGAGATGAGAAACAATATCCCAGAAGAGTTTTAATTTGCAATTCTCTTTGACTAAGGTTGAGCATTTTTTTCATATGTTTCAGAGAAACTTCTATTTCCTTCTCAGCGAATGGCCTGATCCTATCCTGGGTCCATTCTTCAGTTGGGTTGTTCTTCTTTTTCTTATTGATTTGCTTTAAGGAAATTGTCATATGAGTTGGAAATATTTTTTCATACTATTTTTCATACTATATTTTTTATACTATTTCTTTGACTGCTTTTGGTTTTTCTTTTATTTTTCTTTTGGGTCATGCAGAAAAATTTTTTTTTAATTAATTAATTTATTTTTAGCTACGTTGGGTCTTTGTTGCTGCGCACGGGCTTTCTCTAGTTGCAGCGGGGGTTACTCTTAGTTGCGGTGCGTGGGCTTCTCATTGCAGTGGCTTCTCTTGTTGCGGAGCACAGGCTCTAGGCACGCGGGCTTCAGTAGTTGTGGCGCACGGGCTTAGTTGCTCCACAGCATGTGGGATCTTCCCAGAACAGGGCTCGAACCTGTGTCCCCTGCATTGGCAGGCGGATTCTTAACCATTGCACCACCAAGGAAGTCCCAATGCAAAAAGTTTGTAATGTAAGTCACATTTATCAGCCTTCTATTGAATGGCTTCTGAAGTTTGTGTCATATATAGAAGGGTCTCCTCAAATCAGAGATTATAAAAGAAATTTATGGCTCCTTTTAGCACTTTTTTGGCTTCATTTGCTTCATTCTTTTTAGAGGCTGCATAGAGTTTCATTGTATGAGTATGGCATAATTCACTTCACCATTCTTCCACTATTGGGCATATGGCTTGTTTCCAGTCTTTTCCTATTAAACGTGATGCTGCTGTGAATCCCCTCGTACATCATACTTTGGTGCACATGTGGAAGCATATCTGAGGAGGCATTCCTAAAAGTGGAATTGCTGGATCAAAGAGTATGTGCATTTTAGATTTTGAAACATATTGCCAAATTACTTTCCAAAGAGGTTGTCCTGTGTTCCTCCTTCCAGCTGTATATGAGAGAGCCTTGCCAGCTCTTTTTTTTTTTTTTTAATGAGAAACATCTTTGTTTATTTTCTCCTCAAAATATTCAGTGTGTGGACAATGGACAAGCAGACATGCTGGAATGTTTGGGATAGAGACCTTCCTCAGCAGGCTGGCCTAGTGAATGTGTTTGTCTTATCCTGATACCTGATGGGCAGCCTGTGGTTGCCCTCAAAAAGACAATATCAAATATATAACATGTCTTTAAAAGATTTTAGCATAAATTGTCTTTTGCGCCACAAGAAACTCCATGCCCCTTATCTCTTAGCTGGATGCTGCCTCCCTTTCTTTCTGGAGGAGAAAGTGAAGAGGTTTGTCTTCATGTCGTATTGGAAAGAGACAGAAGTTTGAAAGAACTGCACTTCCATATTTTACCTCTAATTAAAATCCTTCTTTATACTGAATTATTGCTCTTTTTACACATTTTAAGATTAATCATTCTACATCCTTGAGACCATTGAAGTTTTGTCTCATCCCCTCCCCCTTCACCTTCACTCTCTTTAGCAGAACTTCTTGCATCATTAGCTGATGTCTATTTTTATTTGTTAAATTTGTTTAATAGCATTTCCATCTTGCCAATTTTAAAGGTAGCCATCGTCTCTCTCTTCGTTTAAGAGAGAAAAGACCCAAAGCACAAAGGTGTTTTTACAACTGCGCTACCAGCTCTGCAAACTTGATCAAGTTGTTGACCCCTCAAAGTCTGTTGGCTTCTTTGCTCAGAGCAAGGACAGTGAAGATGATGGGCTGCCTGGAAAGTGAGAGGAAAAGCATGGGTGAAAGTATCTAACTTAGGACCTGCGTTATCAGTCTGCTCTGGCTGCCATCCCAAAATACCACACACTGAGGGCTTTAACACAGAAATTTATTTTCTCACGTTCTAAAGGCTGGAAATCCAAGACCAAGGTGTCATCAGAGTCAGGTCCTGGTGAGAGCTCTCTTCCTGGCTTGTAGACGGCCATCTTCTTGCTGGGTCCTCATGTAATGGAGAGAGAGAGAGAGAAAGAGAGAGAGATCTCTGGTATATCTGTCTCTTTTTATATGGACACAAATTCTATCAGATTAGGGCCCCACCCTTATGACCACCTTCAACCTTAAGTACCTCCCTGAAGGCCCACTGGGGTAGGGCTTCAACATATGAATTGGGGGGATGGGGGGGACACAATTTTGTCCCTAACGGCCTAGGACACAAAATGCAGCCCACAGGCCAAGCATCATGAAATCAGCATTTACCCCAGTGGGATGAAATCCACAGTCCCCATTTGATCCCAGACTGGGCTTCTGACTGTGCTGCCAGCCTCGTGCCTCCCCTGCACTGCGGACAAACCACTTTCTCTCAGATCCACCCTCAGGCCATACCCTCTCCTGCTTCGGACCCCCACATGTATGAATCCCTCACCCAGAATACGCTCACCTCATCCAAGCCCTACATGGTCTTCCAGACCCCCGAGACCAGGTCAGGCCCCAGGTTACCCACCCTGACAGCCCCATGCACATCCTTCTGGGCACCACTTGTACCATCTGGGATGTCTTTCCACTGAGCTAAGTTCCCTGGGCACTGAGATGTGTCCCCAGCATCCCACAGGGGCTGGCACAGGAGGTGCTTGCTCTCAGACCACTCACGCTGTGCACACACGCTATTGCTCACTTGAAGGCTCACTTCTGTGATGGCAGAAAATATAGTTCTTCCCTCTTCATCTCAAACTGCTGGTTAACTTCTGGCCCCAGAGCTGAGAGCTGTCCTTCCTCAGTCCTTATCATGCTTTGTTTCTCCTCCCCTCCTTCTTTACCTAGAGTCAGAATCCTCCTTGCCCCACCTTTGCAGCTGACTGTGTGTCTCTCTCTTGGTTTATCACTGAACGGTCCCACACTGTGCAGGCAGCTGGTTACCAAGGCTCTGTGTGGCCAGAGGTCACTCCTGCTCCAAACTGTCTGGACAGGTCATGGAGCTTCAAAGCAGCTTTGGTCCTCTTGGCACCCCTGAAGACGGCCACAGCTGGCTTTGTCCCTATCTGGACAGGAGGCTTCTGGCCCTGCAGTGTGATCATGCAAGCAGCTGCTGTGCCACTCAGTATTTTTTTAAATGGGCATTGGACGCAGCTGAGCCCATGGTCAGGGAGAGTCGCTTGAGCACCGGAGGGAAAGGCCTGAGCCGTGGGCAAGTGGGACAAGAAGTAAGCCATCCTCAGTCCAGGCCAGGGAGGCAGAGAGGGCAGGCCATGCACAGGCCTAACAGGCCAGGGGAGGGAGGGGTGGACGGAAGCCCACCCAGTTCTCCCTCTGTTCATCCAGTCATGTTTTCTGCCCCATGCTCTGCCCTGACCCCATGCCGGGTGCTGGGGCACTGTGCTGGCCACTCTCCTTTTTCATGCATCAGCCCAGCAGACCCTCTGTGAGCACTTGCTATGTGCTAGATGCTGTGATAGGTGCTGGAATCCCAGGGAGCTGTCACTGGGTGAGCCAATGATATCCAAGCACCAAGGACTGTGATGAAGAAATAGGCCATGCTTCAGAGCAAGGTGGGTCCAGGAACAAGGAGGAACAGAGGGGCAGAACCAGGAAGGCTTCCTGGAGGAGGTGACGTACGCACTCTGCCCTGAGGCTAGCTAAGTGGGAAAGTTCTCAGGGTCATTCTAGGCAGGGGAATAGTGGGTCCCAGACCTAGTCTCTGGGGGTTCAGCCAACTCTGCTTAGTAACCTGATCCTTGGGTACCTGGAGAGTCAGAGAGCCTGAGGACCTAGAAGGCCGAGAGACACCATTAGAGCCAGGTCCCTGTGTGGGCATGCCATGGCTTCACTGGATTGTGGGGGCTTTTCCCAACTTTACCCACTGTCTCCAGCCCTAAGAGGGAGGAAAAACCCAGGAGGAAGCCAGAGGCTCACCCCCATTAGGGCCACTGCAGGGGGCTGCCCCCTTCAAGTCACACCCACTAATGAGACACCCCACACGAGGAGGAGGACCCTGGTGCCCAGGTGGGAGCTGGAAAGGCAACAGTAGGACTTGGTCATTCATTCATTCATGCAGTCAATGATCCCGCATCCCTGTGGGGCTTGCCTGCTACAGCAGGGAGACAGAAATCAAAAAACAACCTCTAGTTATATCTGATGCCCATATCATCACATCCTCAGTCGAGGCCAGGGAGGAAAGGGAGAGGAAATGGCAGGCCATGTGTGGGGTGAGGAGCGGGGGTGGCACTGCCATGGGGTAAGCGCTTCTAGGGACCACTTTTTTTTGCTGCCAATTCCATTGGGACCTTAATAAAGTGAGAAAGGAAGCCAGTCCCAGGGTCTCCATCATCACTGGTTACCCGCCCGCTGGGCCTCTGTTTCCCACTAGCCCTGAAGAGTGAGGGGCTTCCCTCCACCTCAGTCACATCTTTCAGTCTGGCTCCCTGCAGTTCCCCCAGCCCCACCACCACCCAGCTGCCTGTCTCCTCTGCTCTTTCTCTGCTCCCAACTCATCGTGGGTTTTTACCTTGGGAAAAAAAAAAACAGGCATGGAAACCTCTTAATACAAACCAGATGAGGGGGCTGGTGAAAATGTTTTTCTCCACATCAATCACCCGGATCCTTGCTGTGCTGAGAATTTGGTAAGCCCTCATCAGAGCTCCTACCAAGAATCCCTTCCAGACTTTGCCTGACGAGACGCAGGGAAACAATGCCGCCTTCTGTGTGTTTAGTGAAGCACCTTTTTGCACGCACTCACACCCACCCCCGCTTGGATTCAGGTGGATTTGAGAGTCAGCCTGTCCTGCTGGTGCCGACACGGGGGCTGACCCTCTGCAGTGAGGAAAGCTGCAGCGTGGAGTTGGGCCTCCCTCCTGCCAATACTCAGCAGCCCCATGGTCCCCCCGCTGAGCCCTGTGCAGTGCACGCCTAGGGGTCTGACATAGGAAATGCTGGATTTGGAGCATGTGGCAAGCAGGACCTGGGACCTCTAGGAAGCCCTTCCCCAAATTAAGCTTAGGAATGCAGGAGCCATCAAGCCTCCCTGAGGGCTGGTCCTGGAAGGAGAGCCCTCCCCTCACAGGGCAGAGAGCTCAGCCCAGAAGCCAAGTAATGAATGGACGGACGTGAAGGCGCCTTGTGTACCGTTAACCAGCCATGACAATGTCATCACTTCTGTCCATTGTCCGACAGCAAATCTGAGCCAATGCCCTCCTGTCCCAGCCTGTGAGGAGCGCTAAGGCCACACACCCAGCAGGCCCCTCCTGACCAGTGCAGGATCCAGATCAGGAAGCAATGTGACCAGGGCTCCAATGAGGAGGGGGCATGGGTTGAGGGAGTCAGAGAGGGCCTTGACCTAGCCAGGGCCAGTTTAGGGTGACTTCCTGGCTTCAGTCACCTCTCCTCAGTAAGCACAAAGGGGAAAATAGCACCGGCAGGGGGTGTTTTGAGCAAAATAATGAGAAGAGCGTGGCAGGTGATGGTACCTGAGGTCGTCTGTACCAAGTGCGGCAGGAGCAGATGTCTTTGCAGTAGACTTGAAGGTGAGGCAGAACTGGTGGGAGGAGCCTTTCCAAGCCAAGGGCAGCAGGTGAGGAGCCCAGGGGCATGATCAGGGGTCAAATGCAACTGGAGCCAGAGTGGAAGCAAGGGGGTGTGAGGGGAACAGAGGCAGCGGTGAACCCATGGAGGGCAGGAAAGACCCCCGAATGGCCCCCCTAGGGCTAGGAGGCATGAATTTGGGGCAGGAGAGGATGATCAAAGGCCTGGACCCCTCTTTTTTTTTTTTTTTTTTTTTTTTTGCAGTATGCGGGCCTCTCATTGCTGTGGCCTCTCCCATTGTGGAGCACAGGCTCCGGACGCGCAGGCTCAGCAGCCATGGCTCACGGGCTCAGCCGCTCTGCAGAATGTGGGATCTTCCCGGACCGGGGCACGAACCCGTGTCCCCTGCATCGGCAGGCGGATTCTTAACCACTGTGCCACCAGGGAAGCCCTGGACCCCTCTTTTAACAGCTTCTAGAACTGTGCTGTTCAATACGGTAGCTACTAGCCCATGCGGCTATTGAATTTTTTCATATTTTTAAAATTGAGATGTAATTCACACAACATAAAATTCACCTTTTTAAGGTGTACAACTGAGTGGTTTTTAGCATATTCACAGTGCTTGCCACCATCTCCACTACCTAATTCCTGAACATTTCCATCACCCCTAAAAGAAACCCTTGCAGTCACTTCCAATCCCCCCTTCTCCCAACTCCCAGCAACCACTAATCTACTTTTTGTCTTTGTGAATCCAGAGTCCTATTCTGGACATTTCATATAGATGGAATCATACAGTGTGTGGCCTTTTATGCCTGGCTTCCTTCACTTAGTATAATGTTTTCAAGTGTCATCCATGGCTACTTAAATTTAAATTAAAGTTCAATGAAATTAAAAATTCAGCTCTCCAGGGCTTCCCTGGTGGTGCAGTTGTTGAGAGTCCGCCTGCCGATGCAGGGGACACGGGTTCGTGCCCTGGTCCGGGAAGATACCACATGCCGCGGAGCGGCTGGGCCCGTGAGCCATGGCCGCTGGGCCTGTGCGTCCGGAGCCTGTGCTCCGCAACGGGAGGGGCCACAACAGTGAGAGGCCCGCGTACCGAAAAAAAAAAATTCAGCTCTCCGGTTGAGCTGGTCACGTTTCAAGTGCTCAATAGCCAACATGTGGCTTTCAGCTTCCACATGGTACAGCTTGGCAAACATGTCCATCATCACAGAAGGTTCTCTGGGGCAGTGCTACTCCAGAGTGCCCTCAGTGGACAGTGAGGATAGTGAGGAGCAAGAGGAGATGTGAGCCAGATCCCCTTCTCAGGTCCCCAGAGGTCAAAATGGGATCCACCGATGATTTTTGCTATTTCAAAAACTGATGAAAATCATGCCTTCCAAGGAATCAGCCTCTCAGGCCAACCCAATGCTAGGTTTCTTGGCTTTTAGCCAGAGTTCTCTCAGCGATGTGGGAGTCTGCCTATCTGCAGCCATCAGAGGCTCTGACTGGCAGCTGCAAATAACTCTGATTAATAATGATGGGAAAATAAGTTAACTGTTAGTACATAAACACGGCTTGGGACACATGATCCTTTCAGGGGGAAGGAGAATAATATAAAGGATGCTTGTGTGATTTTACCATCTAGAGGCAGCCATCATTAGCATTCTTGTTGATAGCCTCAAGATTCAGATTTTGGGGAGTGCGTGAGGGTACACACATAGAAATTTGCATAAATGTATGGTATTTAAATGTATGTATATATTTGTGTTTAATTTTAAAAGATCACTTTATACACACAATTTAAACACACAAAACATCCCTGATAATTTACAATGATCTTTCTAAATAGAAATTTGGGGCTTTTCCAAAGGCAATGGGTATACTATATCATTACCCAATAAAACCAGTTCCTCTAAGCTCATTTCTTTTTTTTTTTTAATTTGTTTTATTTTTGACTGTGTTGGGTCTTCGTTGCTGTGCACGGGCTTTCTCTAGTTGTGGCGAGTGGGAGCTACTCTTCATTGTGGTGCACGGGCTTCTCACTACGGTGGCTTCTCTTTGTTGTGGAGCATGGGCTCCAGGCACGCAGGCTTCAGTAGTTGTGGCACGTGAGCTCAGTAGATGTGGCTCACAGGCTCTAGAGCACAGGCTCAGTAGTTGTGGTGCAAGGGCTTAGTTGCTCCGCGGCATATGGGATCTTCCTGGACCAGAGCTGGAACACGTGTCCCCTGCAGTGGCAGGTGGATTCTTAACCACTGCACAACAAGGGAAGCCCTGAGCTCATTTCTATTTAACCATTTCTGAAAGCTCAAGTGATGGCACGGTGCAAAAATAAGCAATTTACAGCTGTCTTAAACTTTTGGAGAAGAGAGAAATCTTGGTGAAAAACGTGCTTTAGGGGCTTCCCTGGTGGTACAGTGGTTGAGAATCTGCCTGCCAATGCTGAAGACACGGATTCGAGCCCTGGTCTGGGAAGGTCCCACATGCCACGGAGCAGCTAGGCCCATGAACCACAACTATTGAGCCTGCGCGTCTGGAGCCTGTGCTCGACAACAAGAGAGGCCGCGACAGTGAGAGGCCCGCGCACCGCAATGAAGAGTGATCCCTGCTCGCCGCAACTAGAGAAAGCCCTCGCATAGAAACGAAGACCCAACACAGCCAAAAATAATTAATTAATTTTTTTAAAGCATTTTGTAATGGAAGAATTCAAACATTTGCAAAATAGACAGGAATAGCATAATGAACTCCCATGGACCCACATCCAGCTCCAATGAATTTCAAATCTACCCCATCCATATCCCCTTCTCCTCTTCATTACTTTGATTTATGGCTTAGTCGTCTGTCTTGTAAAAAGCCTTAGCTGGATTTTGTGTTTTAGCCAATCAACTGTCTGCCTTTTTTACTGAGAAGTTTATGGTTTCAGCTTGTCTCTGCTTTTTCTATGCTTCTTTGTTAATCCTTTCTTTTTGTAAATAAAATTGTAATCCATATGTGCCTCTGTCAAGACAAGAACTTGTACTGTGCCCTCACATCCCTGATGTCCCCTCTACCCAGTTCCCGTCATGTTATTATGGACATGCTTCCTCTATTATCTTTCTTGGTCTTAGCTAATTAGGTGGTGGGGTAGGGGAGGGGTGGCCAGCCAACAGTCTTTTCTTGGGAATCTGACCACCCCTTGATCACGACTCTTGGGGCATCTCTTGGGTTTGTCTATTCTCTTGTCTGAGATCTTCCTCCAGGATGGTTTCCCACATGGGTCTTTGTGTGGCAGACCATCTAGGGTCTTCTGTGTTTGAGAATGTCCTGGTCATCTCTTCACACTTGGATGCCAGTTTGACTGGATGTAAAATTCAAGGTTCAAAGTTCATTACTTAGTCTTCAATACTCACACTGATTCCCAAAACCATTGCTCCCTTATCATCTTGCAGGCAATGCTGCTGTTGGAAAGCGTGGTGTCCATCTGTGTTTTGTTCCTTTATCACATGCTCTGCTCTCTGTGGAGACTTTTAGGCCTCTATCTGTCTCTGATAGTCTTCAGTTTCACTATAACATGTTGAGGTATGAGTTCTTTCTTAACTCTATTTGATGTTCTGTGGGCCTTTGCAATCTGAGAGCGTTCATCTTGTTTAATTCTGGAAATCTGTCTCTATTATTTCCCCTGTGTTTTAATCATTTCCTCCTATAGGTACTATTGGCGGTCTACATATTATATAGTAATAAAGCCTGATTTCTTTAATAAGAGTACATATAAGTAGAAAGGGGGACTTGCAAAAAGAAAGGGTTGAGAATTATAGGCATATCACAGCCATCTTCTTTTTTTTTTTGCAATACGCGGGTCTCTCACTGTTGTGGCCTCTCCCGTTGCGAAGCACAGGCTCCGGACGCGCAGGCTCAGCGGCCATGGCTCACGGGCCCAGCCGCTCCGCGGCATGTGGGATCTTCCCGGACCGGGGCACGAACCCGTGTCCCCTGCATCAGCAGGCGGATTCTCAACCACTGCGCCACCAGGGAAGCCCATCTTCTTTTTTTAAAATAAATAAATGTTCTCAAGAGCCTGCTCCATCCTCATCCTGTGCTGGTTCTATGTGGGGGTTTTCTTATTACTACTCACATCAGCCTCTCATACTAGGTCCTGCTTTGCAGACAAAGAGAGTACAGCACTGGGAGGTGAAGGGCCTGTCCAAGGTCACACAACTGGACATGGGCAAAGATGAGTATGCACCTCTGTCCTCCTGACTCCATCAGCCGAGCTCTTTGATTGGCAGAGGACTGTCAGAGTGGAAGTTCTCTGACTCCTTTGCTGAGCTGCTTCTGCTGAGGGCTGCTGGGTATCACTCTGGTTCCCCCATGACCTGAGACAAAGGGACATTTGCACTGAGAACAGTGTCTCTCACCTGGAGCTCTGTGGCAGGTCTGGTATGAGGAGTACCCTCTGGCCAGGTTACAGCCTCTAGAAATTCCACTTTGTGGACTGTCTAGCAGCAAGCATCCTTCTCCTTGGGCCATACCACCTCTCCTGTATTTGTCCCCCTGAGCCTGTTTCTCCTGGTCTCAACATCCTGGTCCCCACTGGTGTGCCGGTAGCCTCCCAGGATGCTACCGGTCTCTGCTGTGTTCCTGGTCATGCCTGCCCAGGTCCATCCAGCCAGGCAGGGGCAGCCCGAGCAGGGGTGTGAGGGCTCCCTCCATGTCTGCGGGTGCCCTAGGCAGAAGCACAGCTCGTTGCTCCAGGTTGAGTGATGCTGCATTTCTCACGTCCCACTGGCTGGAGCAACCGAGGCTACCTGCTGGGCTTGGCAGCTTCACTCCACCAAGTGCAGGCACAATGCAATGAGACTGCACATTGAACGTTTTTAACGTGGGAACTACCACCCCCTCCCCAGACCTTTTCTGTGCCAGATCAGCTACTCACACGTGCTGGACACACTTGACACTACACCGTGTCGTGCGGCGCACCTTACATCTCACACCTTCTGGCTCTTATATCTGGTTCACAAATGTCAGCTCCCAGAGGTGACCATGTGGGCATCACAGGCAGGTATTGTTAACAAATACCGATTGGGTGCCTACTGTGTGCTCAGCACAGGTCTGGGCCCTGGAGAGATAGTAACAAAACAGACAGCAATCCCTGCTGTATTCTGGTTGGGAAAGATAGGCAGTAAAGAAGGTTTCAACATGCTGGAAGGTTAGTGCATTGTAAAAAATAAATAAATAAATAAAGTGAAGGCAGCCCGGAGTGCTGGGGCAGGGGGCTGTGGGGGGGAGGACATGGCAGTTTTCAACGAGAAGGTGACATTTGAGAAAAGAAGTGAAGGAAGTGACAGAATTCACCAGGTGGCCATCTGGAGGAAGAGTGTTTCAGGCAGCAGGAACAGCTAGTGCAAAAGTCCTGGGGTAGGAGAAGGTGCCTTGTATTAGAGGAACAGCACAGAGATTAATGTGCTGGAGGTGAGGGAGAGGGGAGGCAGGTGGTAGCCAGTGGAGTCAGGGGATAAAGAGGCCCAGATCACTCAGGCTCAGATGGAGAGGGACCAGCCTGTGGTCACACAGGCAGGCCACACATGGGGCCCAGCATCCACACTCCTGGCCTCCCCCAGCCTCCCCCGCCCAGAACCTGGAGCAAAGCCCAAAGCACAGCCTTACATGGAAAAACATTTGACTCCCTGTCTTTGTCAGCTGTCTATGTTTACGTGTAGATTTTGAAAAAAAATGTGGGCTCTGTGGCACAGTGCGGCAGAGGCTTATACATGCTCTGCGGCGCCCATTTGGGCTGGAGTCTGAGAGAGGGGCCAGTGGTCCTTGGGCAACTGCAGGGCCTGCCAGAGGGTCTTGGCTCAGGGTGGGTAAGGGCTGTTTTCAGGGAGAAGCAGGAACTGTCTTCTGTTCCCCAGTCAAGGTTACCATTCTCTCTGTAAAGACCAGCAGAGAGAGCATGGGACAGGGAGTGGGGAGATGGGGCTAGGCCCTGCTCACCATCTGTGTGGCCTGGGGGAGGTCAGCCCAAGTGTCTCAGCACAAGGGGCTTAGCTTCCTTGTCATCAGAATGGGGGAGTAGAGCTAGTGGGCGTGGTTGGTGAGACGTCTAGTCTGACTCGAATCCAGACTTTCATCTTGGCTCCCCTGACCAGTACACATCAGCTATGGGTGCTTTATCTCACGGTCCTTTTTCACAAAAAGAACAATGATGGTGTGAGTTTTTAGATGGAAGGTGGGAGCATCTTTTAGGAAAAGCTGGGCATGTCCACCTCGATGCTGGAGACCAGACTCACCCAATTCACCTGGGTGAGACTCACAGTTGCACCGTACTGTTTGCCACTCCTGGAGTCTTGGTAGATAGTCCCCCTGTGCCCTTAGCCATGCGTCAGCCCTGTATTTTAACAAGATCTGCAGATGGGTTTGAGAAGCCCTGACGTAGAGGGTGGGAAAGAGGAGGAGGAGCAACCCTGACTGCAGCCAAAAGCCAGCTTGTTGCTGTAGTGGATATATTGAGTGGGGCTCTTCCTGCCTCCGAGGCAAAAAAGTTAACTGCCCAGATGACCAGCTTTCATTACCTTTTGTATGACTCCTGCTCTGGAGACACCAATAAAGCTGTTCTGACACACGCCTTTTGGAAAACTGTCTATTATTCTTATGTGGGTGCATTTTTGGTGATGCTAGTCAGAGAGGTGTCCTCGTTCTCAGCCAGGCCCATCCTTGCCTCAAGCTCCAATTCCATCATCCCCCACCCATCCATTCATCACGCATCCATGCACCCAGCCAGCCAGCCCTTCTCCGGAGACATCCCAGTGACTAAACTGTGCCCTAGAGATACGAGTAACCAAAATACCCAGACCCCTGCCTTGCCAGGGGGCAAATATAAAATAAGTCATTGTTACAAAGTCACATTTTAGGTGAGATTTTTGTTCTAAAGTAATTACATAAGGCAAAAATCTTGCATGGTCCAAATTCTCCTGAAAATCCCTCAGGGTACCCATAAGATGCCGGAATGCACCATCTCTCTGAAAGTCCACAGAGCCAAGTGTTCGCTCCAGTGCTGGTGGGAAAAAATAAAAAAATAAAAAACAGCCTGAGCTTGCATTCAGGAGCCCTTGAGTACTAGAAAGTCCTTAGCCGCCAAACTCAGGAGCCCAGCTGGAGACTCTCATACCACACCAGGTCCGTGGGAATCGAGGCCCACTAAGGAGCAGGCAGACTCACGGCCCCAGCTCATGTTTACTCCAGCACATTAGTGAATCTTTGGTATTTAAGTCATATATCTCTTGTCTATCCTCCCAACCGTGTCTAGTTGACTGTAAGTTAGTGAGACTGCATCTCCACTGCACAGCCAGGGATGCCGAGGGGCTCAATCCCACAGCCTGCACCTTCCCCCTCATGCCCCCATACCAGATCAGCTGGACAGAAACAGGGCAGACCTGTGCACACTTTACATATGGATGAGCTGAGGCCCGGAGAGGGGCAGCATAAAGGCTTGGGTGAGAAACTCATCATGGCTTTGACGGCCTGCATGTTAGGGCAGGATCTGAGGCTGTAATAACAGGAGCATAATATCTTCAACAAGGGAGGTTATGCTGCTCCCCTCTGAAGCTTGCCCTGAGGACTCAATTCTGGGAACCACAGTGTAGAGGGAAGGATGCTATTAGATGGGACAGGGCTAGAAGAAGGCTTCCAGGATGGCAGAGGGTTGAGAAACACACATTTCATACAGATGCAGAACTAGGGTTGTGGCTTTGCCTGTCAATTTGAAGCGTTTGTGAGGGGTGGTTGGGTTTGTTCTGTATGGTCCCAAGGGATCATCTAGGGTTTACATACATGGTTTCCACCAGACAGAAGCAACTGTTTCATCTGGTGTCAGTGCACACCCAGGAGCAACCAGCTCAGGGAGGAAAAGCCTGCTATTCTGTCTCCTTAAGGGGTTGGATGCTGCTTCAAGCAGGACATCTTCCTTAGGCTTTCCCAAGAGGATTTCAGCCATGGCTGTTTTGCCTGACTTGCTGCCTTTGGACCTAAACCACTGCACCACACTGTTTGGGGAAGCCTGCCCTTGGTGTGAGTTGCACAGGCTGAAGAGGGGGGACACGTGTCTGTGCCTGGGGCACATCTGGATGCTTGATTGGCCTTTCTTATCTCCCTGCACCTCCCAGTGTCATAGAAGTTCTGCTCAGAGTGACCAGCTGAGGTGTCACTGTCCCACTAGGGCGGGTCTGTATGGCTTTCTCGCCTGTGCTCTCTGTACTGTCTGGCTTCCTGCAGGGTGGTGTGCAAACAAGCTTTGGGAGCACCAAGGGTTCTAGGTGTAGAAAGTCATAGTTAAGAGCATGGCCCCTGGAGAGAGACTGCCTGAGTGGAACTCCACCCCCTCCCCCTCACCTCCACCTGGAATCAGCCAGACACACACCTAGGCCACACACCTTGGGAGTTTGAGCCCAAGATACAGGACCCCGAGTACCTCACTTAACCTCCCCAATCCTCAATTTCCTCAATGATAACAGGGGGATAATGGTTCCTACTTCATGGAGTTCTCTGGAAGCCTGCATGCAACAATCCACACAAAGCACTTAGCACGGTGCCCACCGCATGCACGGTAACTGCTTAAAAAATACCAGGTACCCTATTTCTCATTATTATTATTTTGACTCCTCCGTGACCCCATGAACCTCTTTTCATCACCGAAAACTAATGGTCAACAGTGAATGATGCTTTTGTGCCCAGAGGAAGAGAGTCGGGGAGGCAGCCCCAGTCTCTGGGCAGGGAAGACGCCTCCAATCCTCGGGTGCCACGGAAAGCCCCTGCAGTGCCCCCCACACCGCAGTGCACCTCTGCAACCCTGCGGTGCCCCCAGCCCCCTCAGTGCTCCCTACCCCGCAGTGCCACCCCCACCCTGCAGAACCCACATACCCCAGAGCAGGGGCTCGTGGATCTGGAAGGATGCACCTCCCACTGTGGAGCTCTGGAGAGCCTGGCAGCCAGCCCAGCTTGTGGAAGGGTCTCATGTGTTTGAATTCACTCCATTTTATGGAACTAATTTTAAAGCTGGGGAGAGATGATGTCTGGACTTTGCCATTAGAGCCTGCCTCCAGTGCGAAAAAGTGGGAGAAACCCGTTATGTACGAAGCATACCTCCTGCGAGCTGGCAGCGAGACAGGCAGCCGAGGAGCCCTTCTCCCCACACACCCATGTCTCCACACTCAGACCCCTCTGAGAAGCGCAGCCCCCAGAGGCTGCACCCTGCAGGCTGCTGATTTCCTGATGTCCTCTGGGCCTCCCCCACTGGAAAATCAAGTTCCACTGTGGGCAGCGACAGAAGGGAGAGATCTGCGTGATTCCTGTATCTGCTGCTCTGAGCCGTTGGCTTTCCAGAGAAGTAGTTTTATTCTTTACAAGTGAAAACCATCCCTCAGGAAAACAGAGGGATTGGAAAACCAGCTGCACCGAAGCTGCACTTGTTTTGGCTTTGCTCTTTTCTTCCTTCTACCCTCTTATCCTAGCCAGTTCCCCCCTCCCAGTTTAATTTTTGTTTATTTTTAAAAGCATCATTAGGACCGAGATGAAACAGAGGCTGCACGGCCAGAAGCAAGATGAACTATTAGCTGGATTCTCTCTTTTTAATTATTGAGGTGAAATTCACATAACACAGAATTAGACAGTTTAAGTGAGCAGTTCAGTGGGATTTACACAACAATTCAGTGTTGTGTAACCATCACTCCTATCTGGTACAAAAACATTTTCAGCACTCCAAAAGGGAACCCCATACCTGTTAACAGTCACTCCCTACCCCCCCACCCCCACTCGTTGGCAACCACTAATCTACTTTCTGTCTCTAGATTTGCCTATTCTGGGTTTTTCATGGAAGTGAAATCATACAATATGTGACCTTTTGTGTCTGACTTCATTTTAGCAAGCTCTCTTCAAGGTTCATCCACGTTGTACTGTGTATCAGTACTTCATTCCTATAGCCAAATATCCCATTGTATGGATATGCCACACTTTATCCATTCATCCATTGATGGACGTTTGGGTTGTTTCCACCTTTTGGCTATTGTGAATAATACTGCTATGAACATTCATGTCGAAGCAGTTGTTTGATTGCTAGTTTTCAATTATTCAGGCTATATGCCTAGGAATGAAATTGCTGGGTTATACGGTAACTCTATGTTTAACTTTTTTAGGAACAGCTGGATTCTTTTAGATGTTACTTAACACCTAGTGTGTGTGCTAGCCTGCTATAGGCTGAAGGTATTATGTCACCTCAAAATTCATATGTTGAAATCCTAAACCCCAATGTAATGGTATTAGAATGTGGGGCCCTTGGGAGGCAATTAGGTGGTGAGGGTGGAGCCCTCAAAACTGGGATTAGTGCCCTTGTAAGAGATCCCAGAGAGCTCCCTCACCCTTTCTTTCTGCCGTGTGAAGACATAGCAGAAGATGGCTGTCTGTGAACCAGGAAGCAGGCTGTCAACAATACTCAATCTGCTGGCTCGTGATCTTGGACTTCCCAGCCTCCAGACCATGAGAAATAAATTTCTGTTGTTTAGGAGCCACCTAGTCTATGGTATCTTTGTTATAACAGCTCAAACAGACTAAGACACAGCTTGTACTAAGTCCTGACTTCACCTTCCCCTCCCCAGAGCACCAAAACTCTGTGCCTCTCTCAGCTTATCCTGCTCATGTCACAGAGGGCTTTTTTCCTGATTAGCCTACCAGCTCGTATAGGGCAACACAAAGCTCAGAACCAGACACCAGACATGGCCACCTGAAAAGCTGGTGATAGATCAGAGTTAGTTGCACACTCTGGATCATTTGGAATTCTTTGCAAAGACATGGTAGATTAATTATAGATCACATAAGATGAGCAAACTAGCATTTTGCAATAACTTTGCAAATTATCACAGTCTCCAAACAGTAATTCTGACTCCTCCAGGCTTCTTGCACACCCTCCCCACTGATTTGTCAGTCTGTACTGACAACAGCTGGGCAGAAACTCCTTTTTGAACTCTCTTCTCTTCTCTAGAGATATACTGAAGCTGCCATTTCATATATGTCTGGAAGCATTGGCAAATTCTAGCGTGAGGACCTCCATATATTAAATGTAGACCAGACCACTTGCCCTGGCTCAGAGGTTCAGGAGGGAATAACCAGTATGTGGCCAAGTATATCCAGTTCATTCAGTAAGCATGAGTCATGTGATCTCAGCAGCTGCTGCCTTTTTTTTTTTTTTCCACCTTAATTTTTGTCTTCCTTGGTCCTTACACCTGCTCAAGGGGCATGTTCTCCCCCTGGCACTGGATGAAAACTTCGTTATGCCCCACGAAATTTCTAGTCACCAAGAGGTAACAGAAAGTTCTTCTATCACTTTAAGTCAAAAAGCACAGTTTTGATTTGGAAATTATGTTATCTACTCCAAAATAATTATGAACACATAATTTTTATTCAAAGGTCTGAGTGAGTAGAAGGTTCAAAATGTGACATTCCTGTGAAATCCCACTGTTCATTTAATTAGAAAACTTTTTGCTTCTGAAAGCCCCTCTTGGTTGGTGCACAGTGGCTGGCCCTCAGGAATCGGAAACCTCACCTTCCCATCTTGTTCCATCTGTCCTTAGCCATGACCAGCTCTGGGTCTGGCATAGGGCCTTCCCACCAGCCAAGCCCCCTTGCCTTAGGGGGTGCCATCTCCATCTACTGAGGGAGCAATTCTTGCCTTGAAGAAAATTGGGACCTGTGCCCAGGCTGATCCAGGTCCGGGGATCTGGGGATCTGTGGGGAAGGCATGGCCTTGGAGGTCCACTGCCCTGGTTGGGAGTCCCACCACCATCTCTTACGGCATGTGTAAGACCTCAAGAAGCCCTCCTCTTTGGGCTTCATCCCCTTATCTGTAAAATTAGTAATAATATCCGCACCTCCTAAGAGTTCGAGGAAACATTTGAAAATACTGGCACTACCCTAGAAGCCTGGTTCCTGTCATCTGTGAGGTTCATTGGTTTTCTGAATGCAGAGGAAGGTTAAGGTCAAGGGCCAGTAGTGCTTTTCTAGGGTAGCGTCCCTCCCTTCAGATTTCCCATGTTCAAGAGAAAGCTCAGCTTAGGAAAAGCACTCCGGAGATGCCATGTAGGTAGTGCTCCCCAGCTGTAGGCTCTCACATGTGCAGGTGGCAATCATGGAGCCACACCCCATGAAATGCTGACCTGGACATGTTCCCATGAGCTCGTTTCCATTCAGTGCAGGAGCAGGAGACGTGGAGAGGTGGGCCAGTCCTCCTGGTGGCTCCCTTCCTGCCCCACAGCTGGGAATCATTTCTTTTGGAAAGAGGGAAGAGTGGGCATCAGGGCCATGGTCAGGTGCACTCCTTGGGTAGGTCACTTCACCGCTCTGAACCTGGGTTTCTTGTCTGTAAAACGGGCATGAAACCAACGTCAGGCATCACTTTGAGGCTTCCCTGAGATACGAGCACACCCAGCACTCTGCCAAGTACAGAGTCGGAGCTTGATGAATGTGAGGTGAGCCTGGTTAGAGCTGGGTGAACTGAAATGCATCACCACCCCACTCAGGAGAGCAGGAGAGTGAATCTGCAGTTAGAGAGGGAGGCAGAGAAGGGACATGGCTGCCGAGGCTGCAGCCTGAGGGCAGGCGGTGGAGGACAGGGACAAGGCCATGTGCTGGCCCAGCTTCTCCCCAGAGGAGAAAGGGAAACTCTCTCCTTGAAGGTGCACAGATTTTTCCAAGCTCTGGAAGGAGGGCTGGCCAGGGGCTCACTCATCAGACAGTGAGGCCAGCTGCCCTGTGGCTACCCTCAAGGTCCCCACCCAGGTGTGGGGATCCCCATGTCATTGAGGCAGGAAGAAGCAGGGCAGGTCTGCCTTCCCCATGCTGGGTTCTCTAAACTGAACCCCACACACCCCATTCCACTAGGATGGACACGCTCTGAGACACAAGGAGCAGCCCACCACCTGGGCTTTCTCTAAAGGTGGACACACTCCTGGCACTGGGCTGGGGACACAGAGGCCCTGGTGATTCTCACAGGATGAGAAGCATCAGGATGAAAGGACATATAGGGGACTGTGGGAGCCCCAAGACTGGATATCTGGGATTCAAGAGATGGGGGTGCATTTCACAAAGGATTGATTACTCAGATAATCTTAGAGGATGCACAGATGTTTTGCCAGGCAGGGGAATAAGGAAAGGATGGGGCACAAGGTAAGGGGTCTGTGCATGCAGAGGTGGAGGAGGGGAGGAAGGAAACCGGTGGGAGGAAATGAGGCTGGATTTATGTAAAGAACTTTAAATGCCATAATAAAAAGCTGGAACTTGATCCTATGGTCACAAAGGGGCAACCACAGGCCAAACCCAGATTTAAATGTGTTGCTTCTGGGGTTTTTTTGGTTTTGACCCTCCTTGTGTTTGCAAAATAATTAAACATATGGGACATCTTACATAAAAATCCTGATTTCCTCCTTCTCTTAGAAAACGGAAGGATCTGGAAACAGTCCGTTGTGGTTGCATATTAGCTGCCCCCTTAGAGTATACCATCTCCAGTATGCCACAGTCCCCACCACTCTTTATTGTCTCTCTGGCCCTGAAATTGACCGTCAGTCACCATTTACTCTGCAGCTTGCACTCTCTTTTCTCCTAGTAAAGAAAGCCTTCTTTGAAGCACATATCTGTCAAAAAATCAAATATAGACCAAAATGGCAGCCTTGTGATTTTTGCTAAATGAGTCTGTTTATCTCTGTAACCTGCTTATGCCTGTAGGCAGGAGAGTTTGAAACTCTGACAGGGAGTCGTCGGAAGAGTTTGTTAGGATTCATGGTTGTAGACATGAATCCACTCTAGCTAATTTAAGAAGAAAGGAAAAAGATTTATTAAGGGATACGAAGCCCTACAAGGAGGAGCTTCTGGGAATGGGTCCCTGCA